>NC_141696.1:1402684553-1403249553 GCF_964263255.1 Lissotriton vulgaris
TGGTGAGCAGTAGCTTTATTACAGTGATCTAATGAGCAACTAGAGTGCTAACATTCAGAATGTATGGCAAATGTGTGGCATATCTGAATACCTTCTTCATTGAATCATAGTAAAAACCTGAAAGCATTTCCTACTGAGGAGACTGCAGTAAATGAGGAAATTAGGACACGTCATAACAAATAAATCTCCCAAAATAAAAAACAGAAATCAGAGATGTCTATTTCTATTGGAAACTATCAAACTGTGGTGCAAGAGCAATAATGGCCAATATAAGGGAATCAGCAGTATCAAATATGGATACATTTAGGATTTATTCATCTAATGTGGGCGGCTTAAATGACATAAAGAAACGGGAAAAGTTTTTTGAGATAATTAGAACACTGAACCCAGACATAATATGCTTACAAGGAACGCATATTCCATGGTGAAACAGGAATCTTCTAGAGATTAGGGGTTATTCCCTAGTGGCATGTTCTTTCAGGATACGATGTTTAGAGGGGTAGTGATATATCTTAGACAACAGGATGGGCCGGCAATATGATCAGCCACGGACAAGTGGGGGCGCTGGGCAATAGTAGAACTACCCAACGGTTTTAGAGTTGTGAATGTCTATGGCTCTAATTTAGATGATGATAATATTTGGAGTGTATTGGAAGTGGAACTAACTAACTGGTCTCAGGGGCTGATAATATGTGGTGATTTTAATATACACTAGGATGTGATGAATGTCCAGACACAAATATATTTAGGAAGGAAACCGAGGGTATATAGGGCAATTCGAGCATTTAAAGACACTCATGGTTTGCGTGATGTCTGGGCAGAAAAACAGCAAACAGATCCTAGATTCACATATTTTTCCACTCTTCATAGGAAATTTGTATGGCTGGACTATTTCCTTGCTTCCCATGTATTGATAGGTAGTTTAGATATAATAAAATTGCCTCAATTATATTCTGATCATAACCCCTTGATATTAGAGATCAAAAAGGTCAACAAAGGTAGGCAAAGGGCCCAAATGTTCTTTTGATAAGAAGCTGCTCTCAGATGAAAAATTTAGTATTTTTATTAAACAGTGGGCACAGGAATTTTTTGATTGCAATAGGTATAGTGCATCTCGAGAGATAGTCTAGGATACGTTTAAAGCTGTTCTGAGAGACAGATAATAGGGTATATAGCTCGTTGTCAAAAACAGCATAAAAATAAAATTGATCAATCAATCAACAACCTATCTAAATTAGAGGCAGAACATTTTCAGATAATAAATAAGGGAGGCCCGGCTATAGTTAAATCAGAAATAAACGCATATTTTCAGAACCGCCCAGATGTTCCAAGCATACAGTGGGGAGCTTTATGAATATGGAGAAGCTACGGGGCAACTCTTAGCATTAAGAACACAGCAGAAATCTGTTAGAAATAATATAGTTAAAATGAGGGATAGTAATAATCAGTTAGTATCGGGACCACAAGAAAATATTGGGGTATTCGAGGAATTCTATACTAAACTTTATTGCTCAGAGGAAAGGTCATCGGAAGTAGATGAATATGACGAAAGTGCAGATGAACATCCTCCTTTACCACAATTAGATTTTGAGGCCGCTATAGAATTGGTAAGGGAAATAACCATAGAGGAAGTTCAGGAGGCACTGGCATCCTTTGCATTGGGGAAAGCTACAGGCCCTGATAAAATCCCCCTAGAGATGTATAGATTATTGTTGCCTCAAATACTTCTTATCATGCAAGATTTATTTGTTAGTATTCAATATAGAGGGATCCCACCCGTCTCTTGGCAGGACACGGATGTGGTTGTTTTTCTCAAAAAGGTAAAACTCCAGAAGTTCCATCATCATATTGCCCAAAATCGCTTATGAATTCGGATGCTAAAGTGTACTCAAAAATAATGGCCACTCGACTACAAAGGACCATTGTTGCTCTTACATCACCATGGCAACACGGCTTTGTTCCCGACAGGGGACCACAGACCATACATGGCGGGTTATTTCAATCCTGGACATAGCAGAGACGGATGAGATTGAAATGGCTGTGGTCCTCCTGGACGTGGAGAAGGCCTTTGATCGGGTGGCCTGGCGATACTTTTGGAGGTGCTTGGAAGAAAGGGGATTTCAACCAGGAATTGTAAAGGCTCTCCAGGCAATGTATTTTAAACCACATGCCCATATTCAAATTATGGGTCATACTTCTAGGAGGATAGAGATAGCCAGGGGGACGCACCAAGGCTGTCCTTGCTCCCCTATTTTGTTTGCATATTATTTAGATCCTTTTATCAACCGTATTTTACATAACCAGCTGATAAAATCAGTCAAAATCCGTGATTATGAGACAAAACTTTTAGCATACGCAGACAACATCGCGATCATTACAGCTGAACCCCGAACTGCTATTAAAGAAATTGAAAGTTTGGCAGCTGAATTTGGGGAAAAATCTGGGTATCTTTTAAATAATACTAAAACACAAATTATTTGTTCTTCGAGATGTTCTTTTCAAGATTCTCGTGTAGTTAAGATCGCAACCAATCTAGGGGTCTAAAATAACAGCAAACGTTGGAGAACTTTGGGCGATTAACATTAACCCAGTATTGTAAATAATAAATAATGCCTTAATAAGCTACATTTAACATTATTGATTGGATAAATGTAATCAAGATGAAGATCTTCCCTAAAATTCTGTATCTCATTCGGGCAATACCATTGGAGCTAGCAGCTACTAAAATACATTGAATCGAGGCAATGTTCTCCAAATTCATTTGGGGGCATCAAAAGGTACGTTGAGCCTACAAATACCTGGCCCTCCGAAGGGACCGGGGAGGATGGAGGGCCCCTAGTAAACAGTTGTACTATTTGGCTATGGCCCAGCAACAATTCGGGACACTTTATCATCCTCAAAGGGATGAGGTGGGACAATCTCAAATACCCACTATATATCAATTGGCGATGGGTAACAGAGCCATGGGATTGTTACAACGACAAGCTAACACACTATATAAAAACCCCGATATAAGTATATGCAGATGGTGGTAAAGATTTGGAAAAGAGTGGCCAAAAATTGTAAAATCAGTAGATACAACAAATACACCTCACTCTGGCATTCTGATTCTTTGGCACCAACAATCTATGATGGAATGGCTAGGAAATGGGAATTGGTGGGCGTTACATTATTAGTCTATATTCAAATACGGAATGGAAATCTTTCTTAGAACTAGTTCAAACATTTGGTATAGATAAATAGTCCTGTTTTAAATATTTACAAATCCAAAATCGAATTAGAGGGCTCCCTATAGATCTTATCAATATGGATCCGGTTCCTATATTGAAAATGATGAAAAACCCGGACAGTAAAATTAAGGACATTTATAAAGAACTAATTGCAAAGATGTCAGATGATATAGATAAAACAGAATCTAAGTGGGCCCATAAGCTTGTAGACGGGAAAATAGATTTAGATATGGTGCTAGAGATTGGGAACAAGGTACTGAGGGCTGCTAACCTCAAAGCCCAGCAATATAAAACTGTATATGATCTCTACTACACGCCGTCGAAGTTATTTCGGTGGGGGAAGAGGCAAAACGATAAGTGCCCAAGATGCTAGGTATGTTCTTCTCATGTGAAAAGCTGAAGCCGCTAAAAGAGGGTATCGAAAAATTCAGGTTTCAGTTATTTAATAAAGAAATTAAAATTACTTCAGTAGGGATGCTGCTAGGCTTCGATGCTCGATTAAATTTAATTTTGAGGGAGTCGGATTTTGTGTTTTTAACAATGGTTCGTTTATTGATAGCCATAGTTTGGAAAGATAGCGAGCCACCTACATATTTCCAATGGCACTATAGGCTATTATATCTCGTCCACCAGGAAATTGCTTTGTATAAATGTGAAGGGAAAAGGGCTAGGAGGAAGGGCAAGACTATATATGAAAACCCCTTATATCATGGATGGAAGAAAAGGGGCGGCAAGGGATCGGGTAGTTATGTTTATGTATTAGTAGCAGAAATAGGATCTGGCTTTTTTTTCTTTTTTTGTTTTTCTGGTGAAAAACTGTTTATATAAAGAATTCTATGGTTTGTGGCCAACAGGGAAAATGTCAATGGAATGTAAAAGATGTGATAAGATCTGTATGATATCTCTGATTTCAATGATGTTTTACAAATAAATCTCCCAAGATGACCACCAGAGACAAAAGAGCCCAAATGTAGCACACATATCTTCCAGATGTAGCCCACATGTAGCCCAATGACAGAAATGTGCAAAACACTTTTTATTTTTTGTCTTTTTGCACTTTTATATAGTGCAGACTTGTCAGGTATTGGAGTGCTTTACATGAGCATTAGTTACATCACACAAGAACAAATTCATTTTGGTTTTAGACATGGGGAGATTAAGTGATTTGACCAGAATCACAGAATGTTGAGCTGAAGCAGAAACTCCAACCTGGTTCCCCAGTTGCAAAATCTGTAGCTATGGAAGTAACACCACATCCTCTTCCCTAAGTGCAACATTTAATCAAGTGGTCAACTGGATAAAAAAACATAAAGATAACAAAAAAATTTAAATGTCCTTTTTCGCTATTTGAAAACTCAGAAAATATGTCCTCATTTTAGTTTTTTAGAGCAATTACCATACTTTTGATGCAAATAAGACCCTCTCATATATGTAATTTCTAAAGGAAATGCTCTAGGTATTACAGTTTAGATTACATCAAGATGACGTCAGGCGTTCCACACTTTTGTAATAAATATAGAATGTTAGCAATCTAGTTGTTCATTAGGATATTGTTGAGAGGCAGAGGCCGGGGGCAAGGACTCTGAAAATTGAAGGCAGGTAGGAGGGTGCAGAGGCAACAACTTGACCACACTAGGCAGGCAGGAAGGGCAGTGGCAGCACAGCAGACTATGGAGGGCAGTGGAAGGGGGGGCAGGGGCAACAAATGAACAATACAGGACTGGCAAGAGAGGCTGTGGCAATATTATAGACCATTGTGGGCAGAAGGAAGAGGCAGTAGTAGTACAACCATACATGCCAACAGAGCCGATTCACACAGGAAACGTCCAATGTTTTTAAGCCCAAATGGACTTTATTTGATATGTCTCCTGTCTACAATCTCCTTTTTTTCAATGTAAGTCAAAGGGGAAAATCAATACCCCAGTTTCTTTTCAAAATCTCCCTCTTACAAAGTTCAAAATGTTAGCAAGTATGGTACATTGGATCATGGAAGGCAGGAAGAATTGGGGTAGGGACAAAGACTCGGATAACAGAGGACAGGAGGGACATGGAGAGGTGCACCAAACTGACCCTACAGGCCAGGCATCAGGGTTTGCAGCAGCACAATACACCACACAGGGCATGCGGGACGGTAGTGCAGCACAACAATCCATAGAAAGAAATAGGGAGGGGACAGGACCATGCACATTGACAACAGAGAACAGATGGGAAAGAGGCAATGGTAGCTAGCTGACCATAATGGACAGACAGGAGAGAAAGCTGCAACATAACGGACCATAAAGGGCAGGGGGAACGGATCAGGGACATTACAATGGAACAGACAAGCCAGGAGGGAGGGAATCGGGGTCTGCACATAGAAACAGAGGGCTGGGGCAAGGGGGCAGGGCAGGAGCAGCAAGATGACCATGGAGGTCAGGCAGGATGGGCACTGGAAGCAAGACACACCATGGAGAGTAACAGTGAGACTATAATGGCATACACACAGACCATGGAGGGAAGGTGGGAGGGGGTCAGGAGCAGCTAGCTGACCACACAGGGAAGGTGGGAGGGGCCGTGGCAGCACAGACGACCATGCATGGCAAGCGGGAGGGTTACTGGCAGCACAATGGCTATGATGGGCAAGAAGGAGGGTGCAGGGGCATGCACAAAGGACCATGGAGGATAGAAGGGAGGGTCAGGACCTGGGCACAGAAAAGAGAGTTCAGGGGAAGGTGCCTCCCAATAGACCACGCTGGGCAGGCAGGAGGAGCAGTTGCAGCACAACAGACCAGGGAGGGCAGAAGGGTGTGACAGTAAAATGGACCATGGGGAACAGGAGGAAGGGTATAGGGACATGGAATGAGGACAGGCAGGGTGGAGGTGGCAGGGACAGGTTACAGTCATCTGACAATGCTAGGCAGGTGGGAGGGAGAATGGCAGCTCAACAGAACACTCAGAGTAGATAGGAGTGGCAGGTTCATGGAACACGGTGGGCAAAAATAATGTAACAGGGGCATGCACACAGACATCGGAGGCAGGGGGAAGCAGAATAGGGGCAGCAAGCTAAGCACAGAGGCTAAGCAGGAGGTCAATGATGGGGCATAGAATTGGGCAATGGAGGGCAGGAGGAGTGGACTGGTACATCATGCTAAATGGAAGACAGCGGCAGCACATCAGACTATGCATGGCAGGAGGGAGGAGGCGTCCATGGATTCAGACAACAGAGGATAGGGAGGAGGTGGATGGGGCATTAAGCTGACTGTTCAGAGAAGGCGGGAAGGCCAGTGGCAGAACTATGGCCACACAGGGCTGTATTAAGGGAGCAGGCCCATGGAACTGGACAATGGATGTCTAGGAGGAGGGAAGGTATGATCAGCAAGCTTGGGTGGGGGCAGCACAATGACAGGCCCTGCTTCCAACCCCCCACTATCCATTGTCATATTGATATGCTTCTTACTTAACGTTAAAAAAAACTAGAAATTTGCTGAAAAAAACGAAGATTACAGGGACGGTATAGTTAGACTCAGATTTCACTCATACACATCCAGTGAAATTCAGCTTGTTATAGTTACCTGAGCTAACTATAACCTACGCCCCCGCAATGTACTGCTAATGATTTCATATAATACATCACTCATGACATCACTCATGACATCTCAAATGAGCTGTGAATGGAATGGAACTATAATTGCTAGAACTTTATTTAGGGATAGTGTGTGTACATTAACACCCCTTTTTTTCTTTTCTTTCATATAAGAACCATTATAATTCGCAACGTGCCCAGATTAATATGGCCGATAGCCTTTCACTTTAAAGTAATGTGTAGTCCATTGTTTATGTTGATGTTTGCAATCCTAAATATGTTTATTAAGAATAAGTCATGTTGACCAACATACAGGTATGGTGGTCACGGGGCAAGATATGCTGAAATGTCATTGTGTGCATATTAACACTTGTTTTCTTTTCTTTATTGTATCAATTCCTGAATTTTCACATCGTGACCAGGCCAATATGGCCGCCAGCTTTTTGGATTAAAGTAATATGTAGTCCTTTGTTAATGTTGGCAACTTTAGGCATTTGTACATTTAAATAAGGATGTTACAATGACATCTTGGATCGTTATCAAGGTTTAGACGAGCCGAAATGAGTGGATCACGTCCTTTGCAGATTAAATACTTCCAAACTACAACCTGAGTGCTGATTCCTACCTTGTAAGAGTGAGAGGAGATTAAATACATATATATAAAATTCACTGAAAAAAACAGAAGTTTCAGGGACATTATAGTTAGAAATTAGCATTTATTTTGGGAAAGGCAAACACTACTCTGGAGCGTATAGATCATCTACACTTGTCCCTACATGGCAGAAACAATGTATTAAAAATGTTAATACTTCCAAAATTTCTATATCTTTTTCGAACCGTACCTCTTGAATTTCCAATAGAATTTTTTAAACAACTTGAGAGAATGGCTGGGAGATTTCTTTGGGGGTATAAATGTCATCGTAGAGCCTTCAAAAAGTTAACTCTGCCAAAGGTCAGAGGGGGATGGAGCACTCCACACTTCCTGTTTCATTATCTAGCATCAATTTTGCAGTTCATAAGTCTTCTAATTATTGGTACCAATGCTCCAATTTATGAAGCACATCCGTCGATTCATGAAATTTCTTTAGGGGCTGAGGCTCGTGGCTGCTTGCTAAAAAATATAGAACTGACCTATTACAAAAAAACTAAATTTAAGATTGTAACTGCAGCATATCGGGCATGGAAGATTATTAAGCGGCATATGGGGATCCCAAAAATTTTGAAATGCACTCCGCTGACATCTAAGCAAATTCTTCCTGCTATCTTCAGGGATCACAATATGATAAAATGGTTCAAACAAGGAATTAACTGCATTGGTGATCTATGGCAGATTGATGAAATGATTCTCTTTCAGACCCTTCAAACTAAATTAAAGATCTCAACTCTTGATTATTTTAAATACTTTCAATTGCATAGTTATATTAAAACCCTATCACTCACCGAACGCTCAGGCCTTCAGAAGATTCATTTAATTGAGTCTCTATATACCAAAAGAAAGATCAGCTTCTTCTATAATTTGTTGATCTCAGTTTATTCAGATGACTTAACACTAACACAAGAGCGATGGGCAACGAACCTGGGGTTAACCGATGTGTTAATCAAAAAATCTATTTTAATGGCTAATTCCATTTTCCTGACGGGCAGATCCCGAACTCAACATTATATGGTTCTTTTCGATTTATATCATACCCCGGCAAAAATCTCCAAATGGGGAGCTTCGCCATCCATAGCTTGCAAAAGATGTTTGTTAGAGGCAGCAGACGCAACTCATATGTTTTTTCTCTGCCCACAGCTATCATGTGTTCTCTCGGTAATACAATCTTTTCTGTCTTTAATACTCGGAACCTCTATAAATCTGACTCCAGAGCTGGTAATGATAGGGATATCCTCTGAAAATATATCAGATGATAAAAAAAGCTGATATTTATCTGCATGTCTGTATATCGTGCTTGTATATCTCAGGAATGGATTAGCCCAAACCCCCCATTATTTCATACTTGGAGAGCTCGGCTGTTAGCTAAGTATAATTTAGAACATGCCATTTATGCTGTGAAAGGTCGCAGAAAAAGACTGTTGGGGGAGAAAATCTGGGCCCGGGTGCAGGACTGGATTCAGGGGGAATTGGGGGGGTGACAGCCTGTCTTCACTAGTTATTGTTTAAATATGATCCATTACTGTTTATTTGTATTCTGATTATTTACTGAATTGCAATGGGAGGACTTCTTTTTTCCTTCTCTTTTCTTGACTCTATAAATGTTTTGTATCTGACTTGCTTGCAATAAGAAACTGAAAAAAAATAAAAAAAATTGCCTCAGAACCTCAGAAGTTCACCGAAAAAAACACAGGTTTCATGGACGTCATAGTTAGTTGGACATTTCACTCGTACAAAACAAGAGAAATTCGGCCGTTATAATTAGTTGTGCTAACTATAACTCGCACCCCGCAATGCACTGCTGATGATGTCACATATTACATCACTCATGACATGGTCAGTGACATCACTCATGACATAACTGATGACATCTCAAATGACATCACGGATGACATCATCCACGTGATCATCTGATGCACCTCCTCACACCCTAAAATACAGACTACCATTCTCGCAACCATAGACACACCAATACTAGTACAGCTACAATATTCTGTGCACTGTGCCTGCAGACCTCTAACCAGCTACATACTATTGATACGCTCTTCTAAATACCCAGTTAGTACCTATGCAGTCTAGGAATCCTTCTGTCTGTCCCATGCACTTCTCCATTCACCCATCCAGCACTATCTATGTATCCTATCACTCCACCAATACCTAAGCACTTATAAATTCAGCACGCACTTTCTTTGCATCACTGACATTACTCCAGTTATTAGTCGTATACTTAAGGAATGGCATAGTCACTAACACAAGTGCAGGTGCAATATTTTGTACACTATGCATGCATGCACACCTCTAACCAGCTACAAACTATTGATACGCTCTCCTAAATACCCAGTTAGTACCTATGCAGTGTAGGAATCTTCCTGTCTGTCCCATGCATTTCTCAAATTACCCATCCAGCACTATCTACTTATCCTATTACTCTACCAATACCTAAGCACTTATATATTCACCATACACTCTATTTGTAATACTGTAATTATTCTAGTTATTAGTCATGAACTTATGGAATGGCCTAGCTACTAACACAAGTACCACTATAATATTTTTTGCACTATCTAAGCAGACCTCTAACTCGCTACATACCATTGATACACTCTTCTAAATACCCGGTTAGTACTCATGCAGTGTAGGAATCATCCAGTCTGTCCCATGCACTTCTTTAATCACTTATCTACCACTATCTACTTATCCTATGACTCCACCAATACGTAAGCACTTCTAAATTAAGTGTTCACTCTGTTTGTAGCACTGTCATCATTCCAGTTACTAGTGGTATTCTAATAAGATGACCTAGCCACCAACACATAAAATATTCTGTGCATAATCCCTACAAATCTCTAAGCAGATTCATACTATTGGTCCACTCCATTAAATACTGAAGTAGTACCCATGCAGCGTAGGATACCTCCTGTCAGTCTCATGAAATTCTTCAATCACCCATCCAGCAGTATGTTCTTTTTGTATCAGTCTGCCAATTCCTAAGCACTTATGGGGCAGATTTACAAGCACCCTGCAACACCAGTATGTCACATATTGTAACGTAGTGATGATGCCAGGCACTCCTTCATATTTACAAGGAGAGGATAAGCCACCCTTTATAGTGTTTCCCTTTCCTTGTAAATACGACCCCTTCATACACAGAACTTTGCATTGAAGGGGCGTTCCATAGGTGCTACTGTGGGTGTTCCGACGCAACACCCATAGAACAAGACACTTCTCCAGATTTATGAGAAATCGTACATCTGGAGATGTGTGTAAATGCTGCGCCATCCTAGAGGTGGTGTAGCAAGGCACAACGAGGAGAATTGTTTTCATTTCTCCTCATTTTTTCCTGCATGCTGCATTGCACAAAAACACTCTCCGCACGACACAGACTTCCTTGCACCATGGTGCAAGGGTACCTGTGTCACCTCAAGGCTGCAGTTTGTGCAGCAGTGCAGAGGGAAGCACAGAGTTGCAACATATTCATGAACATATGTCACATCCCTGAGCTTCGGAAGTGCCACAGTTCAATGCAGCTAAAGAGCTTGCAGTGCCATGCTTCCTCATAAATCTTCACCTATAAATTCACCATACACTACTAATGCATTCTTTCAGTCAATCATGCTGTACACATATATTCAATAATTTTAAAGCACAGTGGTTCAGGTTAGGCCTAATTAGGTCCTTGGGAAAAAGGGTTAGAAAAGCGAGTATTTAATAAACGCTTGGGAGCAAGAATTGTAGGTACATGTAAGAACTTTTATTTTACTCTTTCTTTTTTATAGATATACATAAATATTTATACTGTATTTCAGGTGCTCAGGTGAATAGTACGGTGCAGGACGTGACATAAGTGATCAAAGTGAACGGACTGTCACACAACAACAACAAGGTTAAAAAACACAACAATTATATACAATAGAATGAGTGGAAATCCTTGGGTGGGTCGACGGCGTTTCGATCTATATAGCTTTAGATCATCATCAGGACTGATGAGCCTCCTGAAACTTGCCGATGCATTGTAAGGCAAGGATTGTATTGTGATACTCAAATTGAATTGGTGATCGTTTCCTGGAGAGGGTATTAGCTTTAGTCAAATTATGTTTCTCAATAGGAAGATCCAAATAGCGCTCAGTCTCTTTTACTATGGATGAGGGTCCTACTTGAATTGAAGGATTAAAAAATGATGGGTTCCGTTTAGCGCGTTCGTCGCTATTACAACATGTAAATATTGGCGCCTGGAATTGAATAACGGCGTGCCGGTGTAGCAGGGAAGGGAGTCCGAGTGTCTCTCCGTAGAACGCTCACCTATATTCAACACATTACCTTGCAATTATAGTTCTTTCTTTAACCAGATAAGATAGTTCTGATAAGAACTTTTTTTTCTTCTTTTTTCTTTTGTATTTTTTTTAATTTTTTTTAACAATTTTGTATTTTTTTTGGTGTTTTTTCAAAAAATGAACAAAAAAAAGAACAAATAAAACAATACACTTTTGGAATTACCTTATCATTCTAAAAACAACAACAGCAAAAAAAAGTTAACAATGATGGATGCGTTGTGCAGCACAAACTGCATCCACCAACTGCTCACCGAAGCATATAAGTTTCTTACACTTCACGCAGTGTTGCTCGAGAAAGGCAAATTCTGGCCTAATGTTAACTGCAGGTGTTCCTGAGGACGCTCCAGACGTACTTGCCACAGCAGGTGAGGGGTTCAAAGTAGCTTGCCTCATTCCCTCCCGAGCAAGATTGAAAGGATGTGGGGTCCGGAGATGCTTTTACATAGAAGCAGTGTCGCAAGAGTATTTTTTTTCGCTGCCTCTTGACAAGACTCGGTCACAAATTTTGCACGTCACCTTTCTCGCACTTACTTTCTTCTCTCCAGGTGGAAAAGTGAAGAATTTCCACACGACAAATTCCCGCCTCTGTGGATTTGGTGCCTCCTGCAAGAATTCTTCTTCAGAAGATTCTTTCTCCTGCTGCTGTCCAGATGCCATTTTGTTTGATATTTTTTGAAAAACACCAAAAAAACAAGCAAAAAGAGATGTCTCTCTAAAGATGCTCCAACAAGAATGATTAAATTGGGTGGGGTCCTTCAATAATTACAGTGGAAATGTTATGAACCATTGAAATTATTTTTTTGAGGTCAAATGGGATCTGCGCACTCTGCGCTCATGAAGCACGCACCTGACGCGACTTCGCGAAAATATATTTAAAAATAAGTTTATTATAAGTACAAAAAAAATATTTTTATGAATATCTTAGATAATCTCTTGCCCTAATATGTAAATTATAGACACATACATATAATTTTAGAACATACATTTTTTGCGGGAGTTGCGCTCCCACCGCGCCCCAGCATGTATATGACGTCACGCAGGACCCGCCACCGCACAAGCGTCACATACTGTAATGCGCATGTGCCGCAAATGTGAGGGATCAGGAGTCGCGGACTGGTCACATACCAATTGCGCACATCACATAATATTAAATGTATCTGATGTAACTGAAAAACACACAGCCCTCGTACATCGTACACTGATCCTTCACAACTTTTCTAAAATGGCAGCTAGAATCCAAGCACTCATCGTGATGTGTACGCTTTGGGTGCGCGACTCCGAAAAAAAATTGGAAAAAGAAAATAATATAAATATATTAAAATAAAAAATAAAACAAAACAATTAAACAAAATTTCAGTTTCAATTTTTTTTGCAATTTTCAGAAAAATATATAATGTTAATTAATAAATAATACATTTATAAATAAACATTTAAAAAACTATAGAAAATCAGTACAAAAAAATAGGTATAACTACTATTACACTTAAAAATTAGCATTTAAAAAAGCTTTGAAATTCACTGAAAAAACCATAGGTTTCAGAGACGTTACAGCTAGAAAGTAGCATTTAAAAAAGCTTTGAAATTCTCTGAAAAAACCATAGGCTTCAGAGACGTTACAGTTAGAAAATAGCATTTAAAAAAGCTTTGAAATTCACTGAAAAAACCATAGGCTTATGAGACATTATAGTTCGAAATTAGCATTAAAAAACCTTAGAAATTCCCAGAAAAAAAGCTCTGAAATTCTCTGAAAAAACCATAGGTTTCAGAGACGTTATAGTTGGAAATTAGCATTTAAAAAACTTTAGAAATTCACTGAAAAACCATAGGTTTCAGGGGTGTTATAGTTAGCTGGACACTTCACTCATACAAAACCATAGAAATTCTTCTGTTATAGTTAGTTCTGCTAACTATAACTCGCGCACCCGCAATGCACTGCTAATGATGTCACATATTACATCATTCATGACATCTCAAATGACATCACTGATGACATCACTGATGACATCATCTACGTGGCAATCTGATACACCTCCTCATACACTAGTATAACCTTTCATCACTCACTGTAAAATACAGAGTACCAGATTGGAAACCATTGACACACCAATACCAGTTACTATATACCCACTCACTGATTCCTATGTCTAGACACACAACTACCCATTCAACAGCAGAATCACTTATACATGCAGTCACTAACTAATAGAACACTATCAAATGCACTTATACACATATATAGACATTGACACAACAGCAGTCATCTTAGTCGGTTATCCAGTCATCCTACTCACTCATGAAAAAAAATAATCACTCTTACATTTACTCACTTACACAATTATACACACAACACCTCATTTATTCAAACACATAGTAACTCATAGTTAATATGTTAAAAACTCACCATTACAATTATACACTCATTCATATAGTTACTCTCACAATCACTGGCTCTTACATATACTTATTTATATACACCAACTTTCACATATAATTCCTTTTTCATTTTTTTACTTTGTTGAAGATGTACAACTAAAACATATTTTCTCTCACAACACACTAATAAATACACTCAGTCACCCCAACAACTGCTTCCACATGCAGTCTTAAACCTATACACCTAGTCAATCAACCATTCTGTCAGGTCCCCCACTAAAATGTCCCATAACAAGAAAAGTGTCCAGAATGAAAATAAAGGAATGGTGTTTGCTGCGTTGTCAAAACTGTGGAAACAGCATTGGGTACAGGGTAGATTGCAACATGGCGGCAAAGTGTTCCCTAAAGGAAGACAGGTTAGCGCTCTAGTCAGATGTGAAGATTCAAGTGATACCGGTGAGGCGCGCGGAGAGCTGCGCACTTCACCTGAACATTTTGAGGAGTAGTAGGTGTATTTACGCGTCGCGTTTGTTAGGGAAAAAGAAGTTCACGTCGTGATTCCAGAGAAAAAACATTAGAGTTGTGTTACTGCCAGCTACTCAAGTAAGACTGTTCTGATATTTTGCTGTGAGAAAGTTCGTAATTTGCAACTGTGCATGCTCTCTGAAAGCTCTGATTCCCTGGAGCTCATGCGAAGTATATCTTGATAAAATCGTCTTGTGCGTGCCTTGAGACAGCACAGGACGAAAACGGTGCCAAGTATTCGACGAGTACTTTTGTGAGGCTTTGTCATAGTCCATAGAAGTGAATGCCTTTTCATAATAAGACTTTTGGGACAATATTAGAGTGAAAACTTGTAAGAAGACAACGCTGAGAGATAACAGAAGAGTAAGGGCATGGTATTAATGTCTAGTTTCTGTTACGGAATTTAAGAACAGTGAAGTAACTGTAGAAGGAATTAGGAGATATAAGTTTAGGTGAAGAAGATCAGAAATAACTTACCACGGCTGCAGTTCTCTGTCCTGTAGGTGAGCATCTGTGGAGAAAAAGCAGAAATTAGAAAAACAAGAGAAGGAAATATTAATAACACCAGTCTATTAAATTACAGTGTATAATACTCAGAACAGAAGAACAAGTAGATTAAGAAGAGAAGCAAAGGCACACAGCTCATTGGGTAGGTCTTAGAGTAAAAACAGAGAATAAGGGTAGGAGGAGGGAGGTGTAGAGAGAGTTACATGTAATTTTATTTTACAGCAAACTAAAGCCAGCAGAGCAGAAGATAAAGGTCAACATAAGAAAACAGAAAAAGAAGAAAGGAAGACTACTCTTGTGTGCATTCTCTTCTCTGTCTAATTCCCCTTTCCACGTTGGGGCTCTTCTGGCTACACATTTGAAATTGTGCGTGGCTGGGAAGTCCTGAGGAGGAATTGGGAGCTTACGTCATTCTGCTCCTGTGTCACTGGCCAGCGGAAAGAGAAGAGCTGGTTCTGACACATTCGCACATTTTGCATAGAGTTACACCACCCCATCCAACCACACACAAACTCAGTGTCCCATACAAACACTTACCCAACTATTCAAACTAATATTGACACTCATGTAGTTAGTGGCCAACTGATGCAGCATGTTATACAACAACAGAGAGAGTGATGCACACATTCACATAGTTTAGTTACTAATCCATGTATTAAGTGAGACACTTTTAATTACTCACTTAGTCAGACAGCTAATAAATCCTTCATCCAGACAGTTATATATCCACTCAATCTTCAATACAGATTGGTATATATATATATATATATATTGGATATGGTTTACATACATTGGATATATGCAATAGTTATTAACAGAAGCAACTAATGTTTTTATATTGCGATATTTTAGCATTATAAATTTATGAAAAATCAAATCAGCATGCATATATGAAATCTATTGTTTATATAGCAGTGTTTCAGGCAAAATGCAAACTCTTTTTCAACAAGAAAAGTTTATAGCAGTCTGTTTTTCCGTTATGACATATGTAACTCTTCTATGCCTATGTTCAAACAAATCATGTGACGCACTTCAGGAGGTGTGGCCCATAGGAGGGGTCAAGGGAAACTAGCATTTAAAAATAACAGGCTGATTTATTGAATGGTGTGTGAGCAAGAGTACTAGTTACTCGAAACGCATCCCCAGGAAGGTTTTAAATAAAGCAACATCTTGCCTGAAGCCGTGGGGTCTGTCTTCTTCTTTTGCCGCGCCGCTGGTGTGGAAGTTTGAGGATTTTCGGTCATATATATATATAATAAATATTTATATTTCAAACCAAACCACATTTATTGGACGATGTCATCAGTGATGTCATTTGAGATGTCATCAGTGATGTCACTGACCATGTCATGAATGATGTAATATATGACATCATCAGCAGTGCATTGTGGGTGCGTGAGTTATAGTTAGCAGAACTAACTGTAACGGAGGAATTTCTATGGCTTTGTACGAGTGAAATGTCCCGCTAACTATAACACCCCTGAAACCTATGGTTTTTCTGTGAATTTCTAAAGTGTTTTAAATGCTAATTTCTAACTATAACGTCTCTGAAACCTATGGTTTTTTCAGAAAATTTCAAAGCTTTTTAAATGCTAATTTCAAACTATAACGTCTCTGAAACCTATGTTTTTTTCAGTGTATATATATATATAACCATAGGTTTACAACAAGGGAATACATACTGGTTATGCACCATCGACGTCATCGCGTTGTATACATCAATCCCCCATAAAGAGGTCATTGAAGCACTAGAATGGTGTTTATTGAACAGCAACCTTGAAGAGTATCAAAAGATCTTGATTTTGGAATTAATGCAATTCGCATTATATCACAGTTATTTCGAATGGAAAGGCCAATTCTTCAATCAATCCAATGGCACTTCAATGGGTTTTGGGGGGGCCCCCTCATACGAGAACATTTTCATGCATAAATTCGAGACAGAGCATATTTTAAGCAATCAGAATTGGACGGAAGGATTAATCATGTTTAAACGCTACATTATGATATCTTTTTGATTTGGCAAGGATCAAAGGAACAATTGGAAAATAACATTGTGACATTAAATTCCCATAATGCCAGGATCAAGTTTACTCACACCATCTCAAATGAAACAATAACATTCTTGGATGTACAAGTAACGTTAGCCAACAATGACATCAGAACCAAAGTTTTTCATAAACCTACTGATAGAAACGCAAGCCTGCTATTCCAAAGTTTCCATCCAGATCCACTAAAAAAACATCTTCCCACCTCACAGTACATCAGACTAAAAAGGATCACGTCAAGTGGTGATGATTTGCAACCTTCTTTTAAACCACAAACGGATAAGTATGAAAAGAGAGGTTATCCTTCTGACATTTTGCAAAGCGCTTTGGAAAAAGTTCAAAAAATCAGCAGAGAAAGCTTACTAGAACCCAAAGCTAAAAGTACTGAGCAAAAAACAGTTTGCGTGATGAAATACTCAACAGAATCTTGTAAAATCAAACGCATTGTCAACAAACATTGGCAATTAATCCAAACTGAACCTGATTCGAACAAACTATACTGTGATAAGGTAACATTTGCATTTCAAAGATCTAAAAGCTTAAAAGAGCTACTCAACACACCACAAAAGGAGAAACTAAAATGGAAAGGGATGTCAAAATGTTTAAACTGCATCCACTGTAACAATGTGATTACTGGAAAAACCTTCATGCATCCAACTAAACGTTATCCCATAGAACTGTCTCATTCCAGTACCTGTGACACTTCCAATTGCATTTATACCATCAAATGCCCATGTGGCAAAATATATGTGGGCCAAACTGAACGAAAGATAAAAGTCCGCATCACGGAACACAAAAGCAAAATCAGACTTTTGAATCTCAAATCTTCTTTAGCTTGTCACCAAATTTCTCAATTAAAATTCATGGTTCTCGAGACTATCTCGCAACGCCAAGACATGGATCCAGTGAAACAAAGATTAAGAGCTGAGTTTTACTGGATTAAAAAATTGAATGCTAACCATCCGATTGGTTTGAATGATTGGGTTGAACATTCGTGCTTTTTTTGACCCTATATGCATGTAGCACTGACTTTTGAAAAACACTGGTCGCTGTGATATATTCATGCTCATATTAATCATCATTTGTTTTTGCAATGCAATCTGTATGGGTTTATACTATTGAGTTTGTATCATTGCCCTGATGTATGTTTTAGCGTGTGTCTTATTGTCCTTGCTTTATTTGCGTTTACAGCACTTGACGGTTACGTTTAATTCCATGTATACGTTTGAGTACGTCCCGCTTTTCCTTCGTGTGAAGCCTTTATACTCCTGTCACATGGTGGTGGTCGCTACCGGCACCCGTTTTATATTGTTTTTATTGGTTCTCACCGCAATCACATGACCGCGGTTCATCCTATGAGATTCCCGGTGTTTGGCAGGTCTGTATCTGATCGAACCCTTTGAGGCGCGGCGGCGTCCGGTTGCTCGTAAGTGTCCGCGAGTTGTGTGTGTTGATTCTATTATCCTGGTACACTGGTACGGTCTGTTGGACTTTTTGTCACAAGGTTTATGTATTAATCGTGCACCGACTGGTTCATTGCATTTGGCGGCAGATTCTACACTTTCACTTCTTGCACGTGTTTTCTCTATTAGTTCATTTCACCCTGCCTTAATCTTTCGGCACACTTGGTGAACGTACGGCTAGTTTAGATTGCATGCTACTGCAGAGCTCGTTAGTTTTGTTTAATTTCTTGGTATATTGTACAGGAGTGACTAATATGGCCCTGTTTGTCCCTTGTTACAGACCCCTGACGAAGGGTCACTCTTGCATGATCCGAAATGCATTGGGTGAAAGGAGGGTGAAAGGAAAATGACATGTGATCACCAACATTGTTATATGAGAATTCAATGATGTACACAAAGGAAATTTTGACACACTACGTCTTCATTCTTGTTTGAACCTTGCAAAGTGTGTAAATAAACATTTATGGATCTTGAATAAGAAACATCGTTGTTTCTAAGTTGATTTGGCGCTCAGCCATGAGGATAGATGACTCTACCCTCAACACTCGCAATTCCACCAGGTGTTGTCCCATACGGAAACTGCCTTTGGTGATGCTGGGTTCCTTGGTCAAGTAGAGGATGTGCTGGGTGTCCTCGGCATAGGATAATGTGCTGTGTCTGTGTTTTCGGACAATGGTAGCGAGGGGGGCCATGTAGATGTTGAAGAGCGTTGGGCTGAGTGAGGATCCTTGGGGTACCCCCCAGCTGATTTTGTGGGTTCGAAAAGGAAGGGCGGGAGTCTGATTCTTTAAGTTCGACCGGTGAGGAAGGAGCAGATCCAGTTGAGGGCAGTACCCGGTACCCGGTGTCGAGGAGTCTGGCGGTTAGTGTGCGGTGGGAGACGTTGTCAAAAGCCGCTGAGAGGTCCAGTAGGATGAGGGCAGCCATGTGGCCTTGGTCGAGGAGGGTGCAGCTGTCTTCTGTAGCAGCTAGGAGGGCAGTCTCAGTGCTGTGGTTGCTGCCGAATCCAGATTGGGAAGTGTCGAGGATCGAGTTCGATTCGATGAAGTTCATGAGCTGGTTGTTGACAATCTTCTCTGTGACTTTGGCTGTGTTGGAGAGGAGAGAGATGGGTCTGTAGTTCTTGAGGTCCATTGGGTTTGCGGAGGGCTTCTGGAGGAGGGGCTTGACTTCTGCACGGTTCCAGTCATTGGGAAATGTGCCTGATTCGAGGGTGCAGTTGATAGTACGTTGTAGTTTGGGTGCTTTAGCGGAGGCGCCTCTTGGAAGATGTGCGGCGGGCAGGGGTCGGTGGGGACTCCTGAGTGTATGCTCATCATGGTCTTAGTGGTGGCTTTTGTAGTGACAGGGGTCCACAAAATAATTGTAGGCTGGGTGGCATTGTTGGTGGTGGTGGTAGTGTTGGTGCCTTGATTCCATTCATCGAAGTAGAAGTAGAGAGTCCTGATCTTGTGATGGAAATAGGAGTTGATTTGTTGCAGAGGTCCTGGGAAGTAGGGTTGTCAGAGGATTCGCTGCAGGGTTTGGTGAATTCTTGTTTGATGCTGAAGAGTTCCTTAGAGTTGTGGGAGTTGGAGAGGATTCTGTTCTGGATGAAGTTCTTCTTTGTAGTTCTGATGAGTTGATGGTGTTCTCTCATGGCGGTCTTCTAACCGTTGCGTGCTTCTGAGGTTTTGCTGTTCCTCCAAGCTTTCTCGAGTCATCAGTACGTGCGCTTTGATTCTCAGTGGTCGGTGGTCAACTAGGTGGCTGTCGTGGTGTGTTGTCTGTCAGAGTTCTGAAAGGGGGCGAGTGTGTTTTCGCAGTCGGTAATCCATCTGTGGAGCTCATTGGCTGCAGAGCCGGAGTTGGTCATGATGGGAGGAAGAGCACGGTTGAGGGTGGAGTTGAGGTGCTTTTCAGTTATCTCGCGCCAGTTCCTGCGCAGGGCATGCTGTAGTCTTGTGTGCGGTAGGTTTTGAGAAGGAGAAGTGGACGCAGTGGTGGTGGGTACAGGGGGATTGCATGGTGTAACTAAAGTGAATGTTGAGGTCTGCCATGGTAGTGGTGAAAGTGGTGCGAGGTATGTAGGCAAGGGTGACACATAGAGTTGTTCTGGGGTTGATCTGGATTTGGAAATAGAGGTGTTCCATAGGGGACACAATGATTCATTTGTGCTGGCTGTAGTGAGTCAGAGGGAGTTTTGCTGTATGATGGCGAGTCCACCTCTAGAGTGGTTGGGGCATTCCTTCCTCAGGGTCTTGTACCCGTCCGGGATGGTGGTTGCGATGTCAGGTGCAGAGCTGGTGTTCGTCCAAGTCTTTGTGAGGAAGGCGCCGTCAGGCGAAAGGGTGTTGAGGAGGTCCCAGATTTCTACTGCATGTCTGTGCAGGGAGCATGCATTGAGGAGGATGCAGTTCAGGGGTTTGGGTGTGCAGACCTCCAGTGGGTTGGCGGTAGCAGTGGGCCAGTGTCAGCAGGAGAACTGTCTTTGAGTCGTGTTCGGTGTCAACAGCTGGCAGTCATTGTTTCTTCTGTTGAGTTCGCGGAGGGTTGCTGTGTCGTAGCGGGAGTGGGTTGGAGGACCAAGCTCCCTGGCGCTTGTCGTGGTCGGGGCACCGGACTGGCCTCGGACGGCTGCCATTAAGTAGGGATCAGGGGAGGGAGAGCAGCTGGGAGGCGAGAGCGGGAAGACGTATGGTGGAGGTGCCGCGGGGCAGCAGTGGTGGGGAAGGGAGTGAAGCAGAAAACTGGGCAGTGAGAAAGGAGGCAGAGAAAGAGAAAAAGACACAATAAAGGAACAAGGGAGAAAAAAGAGAAAACAAGGCACAATAAAGGCACAAAGAGAAAAAGAGGAGAAAACAAGGGACAATAAAGGCACAGAGAGAAAAAAGGAACAAAGGCACAGAGGGAAAAAGGCAACAGAGAAGGCACCAAAACGAGGCACACATAGTCAGGCAAAAACTTCGGAAAGCTGGCAGAGCAGAGCAGAGCAGCAGAACAGGAAAAGGCTCTCCCACTGGACCAACAGGGATTAGGAGCAGGCAGATGCCTGCAGGTGGAGGAGGGCCTCGAACACCTTACCTGGAAGGCAGTACAGAAAGTGCTGGGGGCAGAGGCGCAACAACGGAGCTGCACAAGGGGACAGCCGTTTCTCTGGAAGTTTAATTAGACAAGCTAAACCTCACAGTTCTCTACAATAAATAATGACTATATTCTTACTAATGAACACTCCTCGATAAGGTACCTGCAGATGACAGAAAACATTAAATGTGCAATGGAATTATTAAAGAAACTATGGCCTAGGCCCAAGTCGTATCATCAACGAGAGAAAAGATCGCAGCCTACGAATACAGTTAGCAGGAGATAATACAATGATTATAATACACTTATATATATGTGTTTCATACTTCTTGTAAATACAGACCCTAACATTAATTGATTGATACAATGCACACGGATGAACATTGTTATTGAAAGTGTGTAAGTATGGTGCATAAGTGCTTGAAACGTTAAATTGAACTGCACCATAGTCTGAGTTTTATTATATGTTTTAGTGGCCTTTGACACAATAGACCAAACCATCTTGATTTAAAGACTCTCAGATATAGGGATCAAAAGCACTGTCTTGAGATGGTTTTTCTCTTTCCTTCTGGCCAGACAATAGTAAGTGTATCACACCCAATTTACAGCTAATCCTAAATGGGGAGTTCCCCAAGGGTCAATTCTATCACCATTGCTATTTAACAATCATATGAAGCCCCTAGAAGTGAAGTACAAACAAATAGGTGTAACCTTCTAAATGTATGCTGACAATACACAGTTTACTTTTAATCTAGTCAAGAAAAACAGCACTTCAAATTATTTAACTATCAGTGTCAATTTGCTTGTTGTTTGTTAAATGGTGAATGTCAATGAACTTTTTAAAATCATACCCCTTGAAATCGAAATTACTACTGAACCCTAAGGATTCCATTTTACCCAAGAATGTAGAATGGCCCACGGAAATGGGACCATGGCTCACCCTGCCAATTTCCTTCAGAATTTGTGCATCAATATTGATAATAACCTTTCTCTAGATGTGCAAGCAATGAAAGTTGCCAAAACATGTTTCTATCAACTTAAGATTGTAAAAAAATCTTCTCTCTTTCACTGTAGAACAATATGAAAAACTGGTGGTTCAGTGCTCTCATACATTTGACTATGACACTTCAGTTTCCCAGCTTTCTCTGAAGAGGACTTTACCTCTACTTCAATTAGTCCAAAATGGAGCTGCAGATGGAGGCTATATGACCCCGGTTTCAAATCAACTTCTTATAACACAAAGAATAATTTTTAAATCTTTAGTCATAGTTCACAGAACTCTGTAATCACAAACTCCAGAAATTCTGGCAAAAGAATTTGCCTGGCACATTTCTGGACATCCATTTACATCAAATTCAAAATCACTTCCAATGACCAGAACAGTAGCATTCAGCGACAAAGCCTTAGTGTGTCAATAGCAAAATAATGGAATGCCCTTCCTATCTATCTCTCTTGGGGCTTAGCTGAGCCTCCTGAAAGTCAAGAAATTTTTTAAGACATTTCTGTATAAGTATTGATTTCCTTCAAAAAGATCAGTCCTTATTTTAGCACCAAGAGGCTTTGGAGTACCTTGCGCTTTCGAAGCAACCACAGATCTCACCATTGGGTCTAAGTTGATGGGATTGTACGACCAGGGTTCTGCCTGCGTATTTTATTTATTTATTTTTTACACTTATAGAGCGCACTGATACCAGTCGGCGTCCTGGCGCTGAAGTGATAGTTCCAGAGAAGCGAAAGTCTAGGTACCTATTGGGAGAAAAGCCATGTTTTTAGATCCTTCCTGAATGCCAGGAGATTTGTATTGAGTTTGAGGGAGAGAGGGAGGGAGTTCCACGCCATCGCAGCTCCCCTGACAAAGCTCCTTCCACCCCAGCGTGCCCTCTTGATTCGGGTGGTTTTAACCAGCCCCAGACTGGCCGACCTCAGTTGTCTACCTGGTCTATACCACTGAAAAAGATCTTGAAGGAACACTGGGCCAAGGCCATGCAGTGCCTTAAAGACAATACAAAGGGCCTTGAACCTAATTCGTTTCCGTACCGGAAGCCAGTGCAGTTTATCCAACTCCTTGGAGACTGAGGAAAACTTGGGCAAACCCCCAATCAAGCGGGCAGCCGCATTTTGTAAAACTTGAAGCTTGTTGAGCACTCCCTGTTGTGCCTCGAGAAAAAGACTATTACAATAGTCAATGCGTGATAGGACGAGGGCTGTCACCACCGTCTTTCTACAGCCCTCAGGAAGGTACGGTAGAACCTTTCTGATAATTCTCAGAATGTAATGTACTGAGAAACTCAGCGCATTGACTTGGGGTTTGAAGGTGAGAAGGTTATCAATAACGACCCCCAAATTCTTCACCTTTGTAACAGGGATAGGAGGGGCCCCCATATCAGTGGGCCACCAGTTAGGGCTCCAAAGATTAGTACTTGGGCCAAAAATGATCACCTCAGTCTTTGATGAGTTCAGTTTTAAACAGCTTTTTGCCATCCAAGAGCTGACTGCCGACATGCAATCCTGAAACCTGCCTGCCACCTCCCTCTCAGTCCCCGGGAGCACCGAGACCACAATCTGGGTGTCATCGGCGTATGATGTTAACTCGAACCCGAAGGATCTGATTACAGGGGCAAGAGCGGCTACGTAGATGTTGAATAAAGTGGGGCTTAGGGAGGATCCCTGCGGGACCCCCCCCGGGAGCTCGAAAGGTCTTGATTCATACTCCCCCATGGCCACCACTTGTACCCGCTCAGTTAAAAAGGCCTCCAGGAGCTTGAGTGCTTGGCCGCGAACCCCGCAGCCCTCCAACCGATCTAGTAACAATGCATGGTGGACGGTATCGAAGGCTGCTGATAGGTCTAAAAGAATCAGCACTGCCTGGCCCCCTTCGTCAAGCACCTTCCGGATCTCCTCTGTGGACTTAATCAGAGCCGTCTCAGTGCTGTGACCCTCTCTAAAACCATGTTGTGCTGAGTCTAGACCTTTAGAATTGCGCAGGAAAGAACATAGTTGGGAGTTCATAATTTTCTCAACCAATTTCGCAGGCAGTGGCAACCTGGATATTGGTCTATAGCTGTTGGGGTCCGCAATATCAAGGGAGGGTTTTTTGAGGAGCGGGCTGATTGAGGCCCGTTTCCAGATCGTAGGGAAATTGCCTTTTTCAAACATTAAGTTGAAAATCCCTGCCAGCTGGTTCGCAATAGGGCCAACCGCCAGTTTAGAAATAGAAGTGGGGCAAGGATCGTAAGGTGAACCAGATTTGGTGGCTAGCAACAGTTTTGCTACTTCCTCTGCCTCCACAGGGTTAAAGGCTGAGAAAGTAGCCCCCGTGGATCCCGCATAGGAGTTCCTATGGGGAGTGTCATGGAGGCTCTGAGCCACCTGAGGTTCAAGAGAGGTAAATATCACCTGAACTTTATTCTGAAAGAACTTTGCTAAGGACTCACAGAGTTCTAGATTAGGCGGGACCATCACCGCCTTAGGAGAGGCCAGACTGGTGACAGTATCAAAAAGTTCTTTTGAGGAGTTCTTAGCCTTCTCAATACGATCCGTAAAGTATGCCCTCTTAGCTTGCCTAATCTCGTCTTTATAGGCCCTTTGGCCGGCTTTAAGCTTTTCCTTGTCATGCTCCGAATAGGTGGACCTCCAAATCCGTTCTAGCTTTTTGCATACTATTTTGGCATCTCTAAGGACGTCCGAGTACCAGGGGGCTGATGGCGCTGACCTTTTAGCCTCTTGAAATGTTGCTTAATCAAATTTGCAGACACCGAAGGAAGGAAGGAGCTGTGGATTGTGTGGGGCCAACTGCTGCAGTTATTCTGCGCCTGTACCCCTATCAGCTTTAATAATGTAGTATTTATTTGTATATTTCTCTAGCACAGACTTGGCCACATGGGCAGTGCAGCATTTTACATAAAAGAGAGGAAGTCTCATCGTGCAGCAAATGGAATAAAGTGGTCTTTTGGGCGGGTTGAAGTTTATAAATGTGGTCTTTGCTTCTGGCGGATTCTATTGGAGTATGTTAAGCGCAGACTGTATATGTAGGAGCTTGAGGAAGTTTGAGAACTTTCAAGCTGCTGACCCTTCTAAAGTGGGGCAGACATGTCATTATTCCAAATGCCCCCAGCTCTGTGAGGGATACACACTCACGCTGCCACATTTATTTACAAATTTACCCTGCTTATTATTGATGAAGCAGCTAACTTGGTTAATAAACCAGACAGCAACAGATGCTAGATCTGCTGTGTGGGTTCTTTTCATTTGCATTGTTCTTTTAAATAGGTCCTCATCCTCCAAAGGGCCCCACTTCAGTGTGTTGACCAAGGTCCACAAGAACTTATTAAAAAAATTGACTTGCTGACTGGTTCTATAGCCTTTGCAACCCGGTGATGACTTTCTTGGGGAGACCCGTGTGGATTATATTGCAGTAGTCAAGACCTGCCATGATAGTTCAGGAAGAAACACAGGGTTTTAATAGCACATGGTGACCACAGGCTTCTCTGTAAGCATGCATAAGTCTCAATTCCTATCAACTGAGAAAATGTGCACGATTAGATGATGGGAAACATACTGTGTATCTGTCACAAACATTTAGCTGACAACACTTTTACAAAACGGATGCCACAAGAGATATGATGCTACTTAAAAAAATATGCAGCTCGCCTAAATATTTACAGCGTGAATAATGGTCTCTGCCAGATTTATTCCTCCAGGCAGCTCCCAGGGTTTTGCAAGTGATATATCATTAGCCTCTCCATTTAACTATGCAGGAGAATTATTTGTGACTTTATGGGAAGAATAGGAGCTGTGTGGCAGACTGGGAATGTTCTGACTTTAGTTTGTAAAGTGGTTTTCGCTTGTCAGAGAACCTTGCCAACAAATGCATTAGTTGTGGTATAAAAACATGCATTCAGACTTTATTTTCATTTTTCGGGCCGTTTATGCGCTTTGACAACTAGCGTAAAGTAACCTGTAATGACTGGGCTTTGTGTCCATAACTCCTTCGCAGACAGCCAGCGCTAATGTAATATATTTTTCACAGTGAGTGGCAAAGCTATTTTTAGCTGTAAATGAAGTATTTACTCCTTGCTGAAGTATTAATCGGATAGCAGTGTTTGATATGGACTGTCCAGCATTAACATTTCAACCTTTCAATCTAGGTGCTACAAAAATCTTAGCGTTTATTGACTTTGCAAAGTTTGTCAACTTTGGAAAACTTTACCAATGTTTGAAAATATCCAGAAAAAACGTTTTTTTTGTTGTTTTTGTAGAACTGAAGACTTGCAAAATCTTTCATTGACACAGGGTTACCCCACAAAATGTGTGGTTTTGTGGGGCTGTGACATTGCAAACTATGTTCAATGGAAGTTTCCTCAGCTATATGTTTATTTTTAAAACTATGAATATTTGGCAAAGTTCAGAAAGATTGAAAAAAAATTAAAACCTCATGATATTACAAAGTTCAATTCTTTGCAACTTTTCTCGTCATTATATGGGTGATGAGGAGGCTATGCAGCATTAAAATTGGGTGCCAAAGCTGCCCCTGTGGGTTGAACATTGCAGATTTAAACATTTTCAAAAATACAGAGAGGTAACATCCTGTACAAAGGGAAGCAATCCGGATAATATACCATATGCATGCCAGTGCATTTGGAGTCATCACTGTCCTGTTAGAGAAGTATGAGGTTGTTTGGATGCCAGGGGGTCATTCAGCATTAGGCTGGGGTACCTGCTGGTGGAAGGGAGATTGAATCATTAGGTGAGAGAAGGTGTGCTCACAAAATGTATAATGACAGGACCTAGTAGGTATGATGCTTTACAAAGCAGTTGACTGATGTAATGTCTGCAGAAGACCCACTGAGACAAGTTCAAATGAGAATTGATTGTAGCAAGGGCCTCCAACCTTGACCACATCTGACCCATAAAGCCTTTCATTTCAACACTCCTCGGTACCTCGCAAAAAATCTAAATCTTTCGGGCAATGCTCGATCCTCCAGTGGCTCCAGTACCCTATTGCTTCAACCAAAAAAAAAAATAATAATTAAAACTTAGAATCGGTCCTTCTCAGGTATTGCCCCAAAAATATGGAACTCACTGCCTACAGAAAAGAGACTGAATCCATCCACAGTGCCCTTCAAAAAGAAAGTGAAAGCTTTACTTTTGAGTACTTCTCAGAATTAAAGTTTTAGTCACGGCCTATTGCCGTGTAAGCTTAGCTCTGGCGGGTCCTCGTAGCCTAACGGTCTGCTCCACCTCATCTATTGTCAGAACGACTCTTCCTGCTATATTCGACATACATGTTCTTCTGCCTACCTTGTCATGCTTTTCTGCCTACTTGTGATATCTTGTATTGTTGCTATACTGATCCCCTCCACTATTATGGAGTTATATACCTGTTTTTATTTTGCCTATTGGTGCTGTTTTGCCACAATTGTCCCCCCTTACATGTGTCGCAATTCAGCACTCTGATACAATCTAGGGTCATGTGTGCGCTATACAAAACTTTTCAAATAAATAAAATCAGTCAAGATTATATTAGGGGCCACCACATGCAAAATTAAGAGGAGTGATCACCTCGGTGCATCAGGCGTGGATACTAGCACTAATGTAAACAACGGCTTTATCAATTTGTAATGTCTTTATATGGGTATTACATAACAGCCATATCTGCGATATACCTGGAACCAAGCTCATAATAAATCTCCCCAATGCCGCCTAATTTATCACTCAAATATAAGCTGTATATATATCAGAACATAACAAGTATTCATAAAGTGCAAGTTCACTGTGAAGGGTATCTTGGGGTTGAAATAACATGTTTATTTTTACCCAACTCAGTGGTTGAATCCCCAGTTGAATTGGCAATTTACTCTTAACAAAAGAGGAATCAGGGGGCGCTTAAAGGTCCTGAATACGTGCCCCAAAGAATATGTATAGGATAAGGAGCATGCAGTTCCTATGGGGGAAGGAGGAGGAGGAGGCTGGGTTGTTCAACACCCCTACCCTAAGGTGGAGACAAGGTGTCTTCCAGACAGGGTGTCTTCCAAATTGGGTAGTGGGGCCCTCACACACCCAATTGGGTGTCATGCTTCATCATAGGGCTTGCTCCTCGTCAGGCCAGCACTACTGTAGTAGCAAGCCCCAGCCAGGCCTACTAGTGCAAGGGATTCGCCCTTCTCTGCTCAGAGTCCTTAGACCAATGGTAAGAAGTTGGCACAGAAACTGGAATAGAAAAGGCAGAATTTATTAAACCTCTTGAGGTGGAACTACAATCACACAACACCCTTCGGTATAGTATGAGGTAGCACACTGACTGGAAGGAGCTTGGTCCTTTTATACCCACACAGGGGCTGAAATGGAGGCGGTACAAGGCACAGAGTATTGGTTTCAAATACATATAAGGTCAGAGAGTGTGCTAGCAAGAAGTGGGAAGGGCTGACAGTAACCTAATTCTGGTGGACATCTCTTGACAGTTACAAGGTAGGGACAGCTGTAAGCTTTACTGGGCATGTGCAAAGCAAAGGAGACTAAATATATCTTGTCTCTAGGCAGATTTCAAGAGCAGTTGACAGGAAGGAAGGACAGAGCACATGGCATACAAAATGGCCGACAGAAATACAAAATGGATTCCGTAAAACAGACAAGATAGTCTCGAAATACAGAATGTCTTCTGCTAATGCTTAATCTAATTGCTGTTAATTTACTACAGACGACCCTTTCAGCATTTGCTGAAGACATTCGTCTGTCTGGGGTAATCTGGATCTGCATCCTGTACATTGATATTCATCATATCAGAAATCTCTTTGCTTAACATTTTCTGTTCTTTTGTAACACTTCTCTTGGCAGGTGTACAAGCAGTAATGCACATAGAGAAAATCATGGGACCACATTGTATACAAGTACAGCATGTAAATAGATTCACCAGTAGTATACATAGAAATGTCAGTAGTTTCCAGCTCCAAGCAACAAAGAGTGTCCATATCCAGGTTGAAAATGTCCATTTACAAGTCTCTGGGTGAATGTCTGCAGCAATCTTATGCAGTTTAGAGATTGCATCATAAACTGAAGGCGGATGGTCTGGGATGAAGACACAACAGCTGCTACTGATGATGCGGCATGCACCACCACGATCAGCCAAGATCACATCGAGCACCATTTGATTTTGGAGTGCTACAATTCTTGCAATTTGCAGTTCTTCTGTAATATTCCCAAGTGCCATAGCTGTCTGATGGTGACAGCTTCCACTACACGAGTCAATCGTCTGATCTTTCTACTATTTAATGCAGCCCCCACGAAGAAAAACAAACCCAAATTGAAATCAACATATTGTTGCAGAGTGGTGTCTGTCTGATCAATCTCATCAGTACTTGTTGTCCATTTATATCTATTTTTGGAAATATCATTATACAGTTTCAAGTTAAGATGATATGATGCAGGTGCTAAAAACACTGGGGGTAACACAATTGATATGTAGCATATTCCTGACCATCCAATAGGTAATTGGTAATATCCTTTATTACCACATACGAAGTAGGTATTGTGAGACTCTACAAAGCTACTGTTGTTAACACACTCAATGTTTAACACAGTAGTACATTTGCTTCGTCCTACAGGAATTCTCCCAATACTGCCAATACATAAATCTGCTTTTGCTCTGGTTACAGAAATCACAAAGGGTCCAATGCTCTTCATATTCCTCACATTTGTGAAGACATATGGTGTTGAAATATTGTCCGGTTGGTATTCATCCCAATCCCATTTAGTCCCTTTGGCTTGAGGATAATTGTTTTCATCTTGGTAACATTCTTTATTCAACTGAAAAATGATTCCACCTACTGAAGGCTTTCCATAAGCAAACAAAAGGGCATACCAAGCTTGACATGAACCATTGTGGGAAAACGGTAGAGGAATAAAAGGCGTTCCTCCTTTCTTCTGGTGCGCAGGTATCATCCCACACACCCAACAATTGGTAGTATTTGTAGCATTATGGGTATGATGCAACATCTGAATGAATGTGTTATTCAGATAGGACTGTCGATGTTTCTGATCATGATAAGGAAGAGTGTAGTAATGATGCTCCAGTGGAGCTGGAGTGGTTGCAACAAAAAGCTGTCGAGCAGGAACTGCTTTCTCAATGAACCAAGTGGTTATTGCCAAAACCACCAGGGCAACAAAAAACTCTACAGCACAAATCAATTTCCTATTACTTTTGATGACAGTAATACTCGATCTTAGACCTAAGAACCTACTGAAAAACAATCGTTGGAGCTCTTATCCCTCGGGTAGCCGCTGATTTCTTCACCACGGGCCAAGACGGGTGTCACTACACTAATGCAGGGCTGATCCCCCCCCCTTGCCTCATTGGCTCTCCGTTTCACAAACCCAGGGCAGTAGCTCAACCAGTCTCGTTCAAAACTGCAGATTCTTTCCTCGGCCTCAAATAATATCGCTCTGTTCCAGGAATCGTGTGGTCCGGGAAGACTTCCGTAGACTCGTCAGATGAGATAGCTTGACCCTTCTCCGTTTCCAGAATCTCTCGCTGGTCGGTCAGCACAGCAGATTCCACTAAGGTGGGCGATACACGCTTGCAGTGTGTGGTATGGAGCCAGTTCTTTTTGTTCGTCACTCGGACCGCTGTCCTTGTAGCCAACAGCACCTGCTCCGGACCTCGCCACCTTGGCTCCAAGCTTGTTGATCTGTCAAAGACCTTGACCATCACCTGGTCATGGGGACGGAGATCATGGGCCTCACCTGTAGATCTATCAGGAAGGGCTTCTCCAACCTGTTGATGAATAGAAGTCAAACTGTCAGTTAACTGCGCCAAATAATCATTCAACAGAACACAAGGTACATCATGTATAGGGCACGGTTTAGGAACTCCCCAAATGTTAATTGGTCTTCCAAATACCACCTCATACTGTGTGAGACGTGATAGTGAGTGTGGCACTGATCTTATGGACAACAGTGCCAAAGGCAATGCATCCAGCCACTTTAGGGACGTGGAAGCCACTATTTTCGCCAGCTTCAATTTCAAGTTAGCATTATACCTTTCCACCAACCCTGCTGATTGTGGGTGGAAGACTGCATGGAATTTCTGTTTGATCCCTAATCCTTTCATGGCATGAGCAACAACTTGCCCAATAAAATGAGGTCCGTTGCCACTCCACAAAATTTTTAAAAAACCATACCGTGGGAAAAACTCCTTTAAAAGCACCTTGGCTGTAGTGAGCGCTGTATTATCCTTCGTAGGGTATGCTTCTGTCCATTTACTGAAGGCACATACCACCACTAGGATATATTTTAGATTATTACATCGTTCAAGCTGGATGTAATCCATCTGCAAAACTTCAAAAGGTGCGGTTGGTGTAGCAAACCCTCCTGTAGGGGTTTGTGTCCCTTTTCCAGGATTGTACTGCCAACAGATCAAACAGGACTCTCCTACTCTCTCAGCTGTGCTGGCAATCTCAGGATGCTCCCAAACTCGTGTAAGTAGTTTCGTTATTGCTAGAGCTCCAACATGTGCCAGCATTTGTGCCCAATTGAACCATAGGTTGTAAATAGGCTGCAGGTAACTTCCACTTATCCATATCTTTGTTGCGCCAACAACCCTCACCGTCCAATATTCCTTCTTTGGACCATTGCTCAAGTTCTGCTACAGAGGCATATCTCTGTACATCTAATACCTCTTCTCTAACATCATGCCATCGTTCAGCTTGAGATTTCACTACATACATGGAAGTAGTGCTTCGTTGCATCGCAGTTTCACAAGCTACACAATCTGCAAAAGCATTTCTTTGTCCTATTTTGTCAGTGATCTTCTTGTGTGCACTACACTTCACAATCGCTATCTTTTTTGGATGTGTCAGTGCAGTCAAAAGGTTATGTACCAGTTCTCCATGCATTATCTGCATTCCGTGGGATGTAAGAAAGCCTCTTTCCTTCCAAAGTAGGCCAAAATCATGTGCCACTCCAAAAGCATAGCGGCTGTCCGTGTAAATGTTCACACATAAGTCAGTGCTAAGTTCACATGCTCGTGTCAAAGCTATGAGTTCAGCTGTTTGAGTTGACTTCTGAGGTATGCGAGCTGTTTCCACTTCTGTTTCAAGCGTGGTGATTGCATATTCGGCTGAGGTCGTGCCATCTGGTAACTTCAAACAAGACCCATCAACCCACAGTTCCCCACCTACATCTGAAAGGAGCGTATCTTGCAAATCAATGCAACCCTTTGTCTGTTCCTCAGTAAGGAATATACAATCATGAGGTTCCTTTGACTGGGACTGAGTGACAGGATATGGCAACAAAGTGGCTGGGTTTAGTGTAGCACATCTCTTCAATGTAATATGAGGTGCTAACAATGTCAATTCATATCCTGTCAAGCGAGCACTAGTTAAGTGTTGAGTCTTGGTCTGATTCAAAAGGGCATCTACTGCATGGGGTACTAGCACCAACATTTTGTGTGACAAAACTATCCCTTCACTCTGACGTATAGACACAGCTGTCGCTGCAACTGAACAGAAACATCCAGGCAATGCACTGGCAACAGGATCAAGAACTGCAGAAAAATATGCAAAGGGACGCTGCTTGTCACCGTGTGTCTGTACTAAAACTGACAATGCATATCCATCTTTCTCGTGTACATAGAGTGTAAAAGCTTTGGTGTAGTCTGGTGTGCCTAACACTGGTGCAGAGCAAAGAGCTTGTCTTAACTGACAAAAAACATTTTGGCATTCTTCTGTCCATGGAAGCGGGATCGGAGTGTTCTTAGTCAAAAGCGCTAGCAGAGGATTAACGATGTGTGAAAACCCTAATATCCATTGCCTATAAAATGCGATCTGGTGTCAATGCACGTCCCTCCTTAGACAGAAGATGACCTAAGTAGGTCACCTTCGGTCTACAATATTGCAATTTCTTCCGTGATACTTTATGATTGTGTGTAGCAAGGAAAGAAAGCAAAGACAAAGTACACTTTTCACACTGCTCAGGCGTATCGGCTGCCAACAAGATGTCATCGACATATTGTATGAGGGCCGCTCCTTCAGACAAAGTAAAAGAATCGAGTTGTCTTTTTAAGGCTTGGCTATAGATACTCGGACTCTCAGTGTACCCTTGAGGAACTCTGCAAAATCTGTATGATCTGTTATTTAAGGTGAAACCGAACAAATATCGGCTATCAGGATGAATAGGAATTGGGAAGAAAGCGTTCTTCAAATCCACTACTGAAAATGTAGTTGCTGTTGGAGGGACCAGGGTAAGCAGTGTCGTTATGTCAGATACTACAGGGTACTGTGGTAGTACAATCTTGTTGACTTCTCTCAAATCTATTATAAATCTATAAATCTTAGTTTCAGTATCTTTTTTCAAAATGGGGCGAATCGGACTATTGCTGACATTATAAGGAACTTCTTCCACCACCCCCACTTCAATCAGGTCTTGTACAATACGTGTAAGTGCTTCTTCTCCTTCTCGAGAACTTTTATACTGAGGCAGTCTTGGCAATATAGCACCCTCCTTGACGCTAATATGTACTGGTGGAATAACCATTTGCCCTACACCTGTAGCCCACAAAGTACTAGGGAGTGAAGCTAGGGCAATGTCCTCTTTAACAATACAGGATCTCTCAATCATGGGGTGGTTGTCATTTAAAAGAACCCGTACTCCTTCCGGAGAACATCGTATCATGGCCGTGAAATATTTGAGCATGTCAAGACCCACAATGTTGTCTGGTGCATTTAGAGAAAGCAAAAATGGACATGGAGCAATAAACTTATCAACATGGAGTGCAAGTAAATACCCACAAGCAGAAAAACTCAACGCTACGCACACAGATATGTGCATGCTGCACCTCTCTAGCCACCAAAGGCCTACCCGTCCAAACTATATACAAAAGGGTGAGCTACTCGCTCTCGTGGTGTGCACTTCCACTACCCCCGTTGTTCCCAAGGGGTGATTGTTTGTTGTCCAAAACTGAGATTCCACCCACTTTGGGTTGCACCACCATCCAACAATATCTCAAATGTCAATAAACTTAAGGAAAAAATGTCCATCCAACGCTTTTCGTTCAAAAGAACTTCGTCAGGGTGTATAGTCTGTGTCCTGTTACACACAGACTTCTGCTTCAGTGCTTCAAGTACGGTGATTGGTTGGTATATTTTCGGCTACTGTGCCTAAGAAACGACGTGCGGCGATATTATCGAGTGGCTTGTATGTGTGTTCAAGACATGAACACACATACAAGCCATTCGATAATATCGCCGCCCTGACGAAGTTCTTTTGAACGAAACGCGTTGGCTGCCTGATGAAATTTCAATAAAGAAGAATAAAAGCAAATATACTTTGGATGGACATTTTTTCCTTAAATTTATTGACATTTGAGATATTGTTGGATGGTGGTGCAACCCACAGTGGGTGAAAATGGGTGCAAGTGGTTGTGACAATGGGCTAAGGGAAGGTGTTCCATCGAAACCTATTGATGTAATAGTTAAGCCAGACAGGGGAGACCTTGGAATCAAGTGTTTAGACAAGGCGCTACGAGTAGCTCCTGTATCAACCAGAAACTGATCAGTAGAACCCAAAACTTGTGCTGTAAAATAGGGACCCTTCTGATCTACTGGAACTTCAACTGATTCCTTACCCCATCCTAGGCAATCCTATGCATAAGCAGAGTCTTGCAAATCAGACAGCTCATAATCGGACATTTGATATTGATTCCGTCTGTCAAAAGTATTAGCCCCCTCTTGTCTACGTGTATTAACGTCAAACCTAGCACGATCATTTGTATTTCCTCTAGGCCCTGAATATCCTGAGTGATTTCTCATTTGTCTCCGACCACGTGAACCCTGCTGGGCACGTAGCCCCGGACAATTAGAAATCCAATGGCCAAATTGTCTGCAATACGCACATTGATTAATAGACAAATCTACACGAGGAGAGGGAGGGAAAGACAAACCATAAGCTCCACGTCCTCCTCTATTATCACCTCTAAAAGGTGGGCCATAAACTTGAGCCATCATAACCTTTGTTTTTAACTCTTTAGATTTTTTATACTCCTTACTTTTTGCTTCTAATTCCTGTTGTTCATAATACTGAGCCATAGTTAGGAGAGAAGCCAGAGAGGAGGTAGTTCATGAACTTTCGCTGGCCTTTAGGCGTCTAGGTATTTCTGGCAAAAGGTTTGTGACATATTTATCGACGAACAGATGCCTGCCCGTGTCATCTGTCAATTTCTGACCACTAAAATTGTGGCATGCTTCTTTAAAGTGTGTGAAGAAGTTTGAAACAAATATATCTGTCTTTTGCTTACAGGATGCTAGCATAGTCCAATCTATCTTTTTAGAGGTAATAATCGTCTTTAATTTAATCAAGATAGCTGCTGGAAGATCTAAAATTTGCTGACAGGTTATTGTACAGGTTCTCTATCTTTATCTGATTGTTCTATATCTGACCACAATGCTCCAAATACCGCACGATCGTCAATTTTACGCACAGTTCTCCACATATCAGGCGGTAATATTAATCCAAAAAACGAATCAATGTCAGACAGAGTCATAATACAAGAGCTAATGGCACCCTCAATTTCTTCATAAAAAGCTGTTGGATTCTTTCGTGGATCAGGCAATGCATTTTTAAGAGCCATGACATCTGCTCTATTCCAAGGAGTGTAAACCCAATTATAAATAAAATACCCTTTCAAATCAATAGAAGTCTTATCATCACTTGTGCCTGTTCCTTTAGGAGGAACATTGAAATGCGCGGCTTCCCGTATGGGTTTCACATTCACAACATTCTTATCTGTTTCGGGCGTTGATGCTCGTGCCGTATTAATTCGAGATTTTTGTGCAGCTGCAGCCTTTTTCGCCTCCCGCAAACGGACTGCTTCCTCACGTAGTTTAACCAAGCGTCTGATCGTGTCAGCCACCTGGGAAAAGACAAAAGAACCTTCACGTAATTGCTTACAATCTCCTGCTATATGATCTGGCTCTACTTCCACCGAATGTTTCCTAAATCGCTCAACAACCTCTGTAGCCAATATCTCAGTAAAATATTTCTGTTCCTTTTCTGACCAATTCTTAATAGTATCTAAAAGTTCAGAAGTAGTGAGAGTACCACGATCGGCTTTTCGCGCCGCAGATTTAATCTCAATGGAACGTTCGGTAGATAACATTGAGCGAGTGTCTCAGACTTTATCCTGATCTGTAGGAGAGTCCTCATCTGACTCATCAGGGGCAGAGGGCAGAGTATATGGAGGTCAACAATGATCTAATAAGAAAGAATCATCTTGGGGTTTATTAAGAATAGGATAAAGAGGCCTACAAATAGCATAGTGGCCATTTACCTGTAACTCCCTTTCTTTAATTTCTTTAATCTCTTTTTCCCTCATTTCTAATGCTTTCGCATGCACACTTTCACGCTGTTCTTTTTCAATCAAGGCCTTAATATGCTTCATTCGCTCACACACTTCTTTCTCCCACTTTCGCACACAGTCAAACATATCTTGCCTAGCCTTTTGCTTAAACATTTGTTGCTCCACATACAGAATCTTTTGCAAATCAAATGACACATGCATAGGCCAACGCAACTCAGGATCCTTGCGAGTGTATTTATTCCACAATTTGCTGTACATTATGGACGAAATACCATATTTAATATACATATCCCTACTAGGCGTCCCCTCCGGGGGGGGGGCGGTTGTGCTTCATCAAGTTTCAAATTGGTACCACTACAAAAGCAACACAACTTACGAAGTGTGCTAAAAACAGGCATGCTGAAAATAGTGCAAAATATGCAGTATTCTAAAAAAGTAGCGCTTAAAGTACTCTTTGTACATTGCGCCATTCGAATTTCATAGGAGTTGAGAAAAATCTCCTCATTACCTGACTATATGTGTTGCAAGACATATATCAACTTTACATAGAATCATTTCAAACTTTTGGCCAATACATAGAAAAATGCCGTAGTAAGCGTATCTAATCTACCTTACTAATTACAAGGCGTCATACTTACAGCAAATGCCATAAAACGGCTCTTACCAGTGAAATAGTATCCAGGTTCCTCCTGCCAAGTTCTCAAATCGGCCAAACGGTCACTACACAGCGGATCAACAGAAGAGATCTCAGTCGAGGACCGGCACCACCTGGATGGTCAGATCAGAAAGAAAGGGAAAACGATGTGGATGCCAAGACTCTGGTCTCCTCTGGCAGTGATCACATACAAAGCGAGATTCCAATCCTTCATCTCGACCAGTCCTTCAGGCATCCGAGTGGGCGATAATAAGCCCCACGGGCGCCAATTTGCAGTAGCAAACCCCAACCAGGCCTAATAGTGCAAGGGATTCGCCCTTCTCTGCTCAGAGTCCTTAGACCAATGGTAAGAAGTTGGCACAGAAACTGGAATAGAAAAGACAGAATTTATTAAACCTCTTGAGGTGGTACTACAATCACACAACACCCTTCAGTAAGTATAGTATGAGGTAACACACTGACTGGAAGGAGTTTGGTCCTTTTATACCCACACAGGGGCTGAAATGGAGGCGGTACAAGGCACAGAGTATTGGTTTCAAATACATATAAGGTCAAACAGAGAGTGTGCTAGCAAGAAGTGGGAAGGGCTGACATTAACCTAGGGCCCGATTCACAGAATGAACTTAAGACTCAATCCTAAACTTACTACTATTTTGGTATTTACAGAATGCACTTACTACTTTTGGCATTCACAGAATGAACTTACTACTTTCGGTATTCACAGAAGTTAGGATTTTGTCTTAAGTTTGCCTTAAGACAAACTTAAGACAAACTTAAGACAGACTTAAGACAAAATCCTAACTTCTGTGAATACCAAAAGTAGTAAGTTCATTCTGTGAATGCCAAAAGTAGTAAGTGCATTCTGTGAATACCAAAATAGTAGTACGTTTAGGATTGAGTCTTAAGTTCATTCTGTGAATCGGGCCACTAATTCTGGTGGACATCTCTTGACAGTTACAAGTTAGGGACAGCTGTAAGCTTTACTGGGCATGTGCAAACGAAGGAGACTAAACATATCTTGTCTCTAGGCAGATTTCAAGAGCAGTTGATAGGAAGGTAGGACAGAGCACATGGCATACAAAATGGCCGACAGAAATACAAAATGGATTCCGTAAAACCGACAAGATAGTCTCGAAATACCGAATGTCTTCTGCTAATGCTTAATCTAATCGCTGTTAATATACTACACTACAATGTCTGAAGGGCCCCTGATGTGGGGCTCTTTGGCAGAGATCTTTTTCCCAAGCCATTAGGTGAGATGCAGGTTTGGGACCTTGTGTTGTAGGTGTGGGGAAAGTGTGTACTGAGGTGGCGTGTGGAAGGCTAACATAAGGCACAGTAGTGCACAAAAACAAATGTATTCTCTGAGCCTACTGGTCTCAATTAAAAACATAGAAAGTGCCACAGCCGAAGTAATGGTCAGAGGTGGCTAAGTATGTATGGTGAACATGTTTCTCACCTTAGGTGTAAGAAATCATGTAGCAATTTGTCAGGACAGGCAAACTGCACTACCTACACAGTGGTTGGTTACTCAGTGAACCAAGAACTCTAAAACCTAACAGTGCAGTACCTTTTCAATTTATTTAGGGTGAACCAACCTATGCAAAGTTAAAATTATAAACAGAAAATCATAAGTGAAACATACATAATGAATAAAGCAGCCTCCAAAATAAAACCATGCTATATTCACATGCATGGGTGGTTAGTGTAACATAAAAAGTGTTTGGCTAGTCTAACTTGAAGCAAGATATGTGACAAATGTGACATAAAACAGGCACTAAGGTGCGGGTGGTGGTAACCAACCACCGATAAGTACTAGCCAGGGACTCACCCGACTCAAGTTATGGTCCGGCTCCCTCGAGTAACAGGCAGAGGAATGCATGTTACAAAAAGTTAACGTGCTGCTGGTTCAAAGTAAAACAAGGAGATGTAGCCAAGTATGCAGAAACAGTAGTCAAGAAGTCACGTAGAGCAAACACCATGAAGTAGTGTGGCTCACTGGTTAGAGGCGGCAGACCCGAGAGCAGAGTACGGTCCGGGACCAGGGTTCGACTCCCGGCGCGGCAGGTTTCTGGACCAGGGTCAGCGGACTCGATAATTCTCTCGCCTCGGTGCCCACTCTGATCAGCCATCACACTCGGCAACTCTGGGCATTAGCTTGCCTCATCTTCACTAACAGCCCCACCAGACCGCCGGGGATGCCTGGTCTCACCCTGGAGATACCCATTAAGGGACCATCTCTCAGGGAAGCCAGGAAGGGTTTCGCAGCGGTCGAAGCGCCTTGGGACCCTACGGGTAAGTAGTGCGCTATATAAATGCCAATACATTTACACCATGTGGATGTTGAGTCAGGTCCCATAGGGGGGCAATCGCACTTACAGTTCTATTGGAAAGCAGTACCGGGAACCTGCCCCTTGCTCCGCATGATAGGAAGAGTGAGAGGTTTGGTCTGGAGCCAGATTAAGTATCATGTGACAGGGAAGGTCAACCGCTGAAACCGGAAGCGGTTAGAACGTGCGTGCAAGAATGCTAGTACAGGTTCGGGCACACACACACTCCTTTTTTAGACAGAGGCTGGGGCAGAGGAAGAAGACGCAGAAGAGGAAACAAGGGGGTGCAGTGGCAGGCCCCACCCCAACAGCAGGTACAGACCCGGAGCCAGACAGGCAAACAAAACTGATAGTAAACCTATCCCAAGGCACCCTGACTGACACAGAGATGAAGGTCCTTAACAAGCACCTAGGATTCTTCCCCACACCTAAGCGGGATGACTTTGGTGAATTCTGTGAACTTCACAACTTCTACAGGAAGATACGCCTGAAGGTTTTCTTTCAAGGCAAGCCTGAACAACCACATGATAACTCAGGCCTGCATAACCCATCCAGGTTCACCCCCCATGCCAACCAGGTCCCACACGAGAGCCTTACTGTCGAACAGGCAGTTCTTAGGGAAGCAGACAAGAACAACAGAAAACAACATTTCCACAATCTTTCTTCTGATGAGACTGCGGCCATCACCACTCTGGCTGATGACCCTTCCATAATTATCAGGCCACCAGATAAGGGAGGTGCCATTGTGATATTATCCACCAATGACTATGACACAGAATGCCATTGACAACTGGCAAATCACCTGTACTACACCCCAATTGATCAGGGCCCACTGGTGTCCTGACGACCCGTATCACTTCCATGGGGCTTACTGCTGAAACGGAGGGCTAGATTAGCCAAAAAGAGGCTGACTTTTTAATCAAAAAGGATCCGAGGATTCGTATTTTTTACATCCTCCCCAAGATCCATAAGAACCAAACGCCCCACCAGGGCGTCCCATTGTTTCCGGGATAAATTCATTACTTGAACCACTATCCTGGTTCTGCGACCATTTCCTCCAACCAGAGCACCTCCTTCTTACCGGACACAAGGGATGTATTGTGCCTCATAAACACCCTCGACACCACCCCCTAGATTGAGTTGCTAGTAACACTTGATGTGGAAGCCCTCTATACCAACATCCCCCAGGCAGCCACCTTGGAGGTTGCAGAGGCAGCACTTCGTTCAGAAGACTCTGCCTCCCCCACACCGATCAATTTCATCATGGAATGTGCCACCCTGGCTCTAACTCAGATCTTTTTCCAGTTCAAAAAACAACTCTTTTACCAGACCCATGGTACATTTATGGGGATTGCTTTCGCCCAGAGTCTGGCATGTCTGTATATGGCAGCTTTTGAGGCAAGATGCATTTTTGATAATTCCAACTCATACTCTAGCAATGTTCTTTAATGGCGCAGGTATATTGATAAAGTGGAAGTTGCCTGCGCACTCCTTGTTTTGTACTAAGTTATTCTACAGTTGAACTATTTAGACTAGTGTGTGTGCTGTTTGGTCTAAGGCAGCCAGCCTATTGAAAGAACAACATCTGGTGGGATCCCCACTAGTATACCAAACACACTACTGTTTTAAAGTATGTCAATTGGAAACACTGTTATCCGTGCTTAAATCAAAGTATCTAAAATTCAATCCTGTACTGAGAAAAAATTAACCACTGTACACATTTTATATAAAATTGTCTTTTCATTTTATATATTCATATACTTTGGATATGATCAACAAGTAATGGTGAATGCACTGTTAATTCATACAAAAAACAAAGAAAAGGACATTTCTTGAAAAACTAATTGACACTATCACGACTAAACAAAATGCCCAATGCATTTCGGGAAGACTCCCTTCTTCAGGGGCACTGTGGAAGAGATTAATGTGAAAACATGATATTAACAATCTGTATACTAAACATACAATGTTATTCATTTACATAATGCTGAACATGAGCACAAGTACATATATAGAGTTTACTCAAAGAGCAGTACTGAGAACAGTTGAAAATTGTCAACTAGGAATACAAAGTAAAGTTCCATGATGGACTTATAGATAGGTCAAGCTTAGCCCCGGTGAGTAACCTATGTAAAATGAAAGAAACACCTCTGATAAAAACCTCCACCAAAATTGAAATGTGCTTGCTAGAAAGTTGTGTGTAAATTCAAGCTCTTGATTGAAGCATTTGTGCAGTTATGCAGGTTGAACTCCCAGTTACAAGTGAAAGTGTGAACTACCTCATATTTTTAGAACTTACTTACTTCTGGAAAGGTTGAATCTTGCATTGACAAAAGATGTCCTAGAAAGTGTCTGCGGATACGCAATAAAATACTGGTACAACCTGAAGAAGGATAAGTACCTCTGATTAGGAGAAAAAAACTCCCTTGACAGTGAGGTTGCTGTTGTATTCACAACAACGATCAGTCTTGCTAAATGTTTAAATATACATAGGAGCTCCTACTACACTGGTATTATAAATGCTGTATAGATATATAATCCACTGTTACTATGAAGGTGATCATGATGGGTTAATCGTGGCTATCTTCCCTTACTGGATTGAAAATGACTCTGTCTCTCTGCTGACTGATGAGCAACTCAAGCGTGAGAAAACCATTGCCACTTGGAAAACGGGTGACTAGGAAAAAATTCTTATCACTGGACTCACCAAAGTGCAGAGCGAAAAACAACTTCTGTGTTAGGACTGCTGTTAAAGCCAGTAAAATTACTCTATGGAAAAAATGAAACCTGTGTAAGTGTCGAGAACGATTGTATTTACTCAGAGATACACAAGTATATCTAACTGAATAGTAACCCCTAAGTCGACACTCACCTAGACCTTTAAACGCCAGTCCGTATGAATTTCCCACTCGTGAGTCTATGACTGCGCTCTGGAACAGAGAGACGCAGTCAATAACTAAACTTATTTTCTAAAGAAGACTGATGTCACGTTAACTCCCCGCAGAGTTTGCACTCACCGGTGGAAGACCGTAAAGCTCCTGGTCAGAAAGGAACACGAACCCGTCTGAAAACCGCGCTCTGGAACAAAGAGACGCAGTAAATAACTGAACTGTATTTCTGAAGAAGACTAATAACTCGTTGACTCCCCGCGGAGTCTGTACTCACCGTTGGTGAACCGTGAAACTCCTAGTCTGCTACGTTTGACAAGCGAAGTGAACGCAAGTAACACGAATCCGTCTTAAAACCGCGCAGGCTCCCGATCATTTTAATCGAGAGTGAAAGAGGACTGCATGGAAGCGCCATATTGGAATGGTGTAAATTAAATTCTTCAATCACCAAGTGTCAGTTTGTGTTTCCAAGCTCAAGCACAAAGAGTATGAAGCTCAGGTAACCAGTATAATTGGATGTTGCGGTACAGATTTGATAAGTATGACACCGGATTGTCTTGTTGGCAGAAACGTGGTTCAGTTGCCAAGAGTAACAGTGTACTACTCACTAACGAATATTTATGGCAGCGGGCTGCTAAGTGCAATCTGGAAAACCTGACAAAAACATGACTCACAGGGAGAGGATGTGGAAAATGATGCTAGATGACGGCTTAGGTTATGTACCTGGCACGCGAAAATATTGTTGCTAATTGGGAGTGGGATCAAGCATGGACAGAAAGGAATAAAAAAAAGAAAACATATTTGTTGTCATGCATAGATAACGGAGCTACAGGAAAGAAATTGAAAGACAGCAACCAAAAACTAGAATTTTTTTTTATATAAGACGGTTATGACACCAAGTGCTCTTAATTAATTAGTATTGACCTAAAAATAACCCCATGTACATTAGAGAATAAGCATCTGGAGAACAACATTAAATAATGAACTATGACATTCATAGAAAACATTGTAGCTCAATTCTGTCATTAAGCCCATCGGGTACCAAGGTTTGCAAGAATTTTATCCACCAAGCTTCTCTTTGTGCTAAGCGTATTGTGTGATCAAACCCTGATTGAACTGTGACTATTTCAAGAATAGTGAACTGCAGTTGCGCAATGTTGTGGTGGTGTTCCAACCAATGTGTTGTGAAATGAGATTTTGCAGACTTGGTGCGAAATGTACTTTTGTGTTCCGTGATTTGAATTTTAATTTTTCTCGATGTTTTGCCAACGTAGAGAGAACCACATGGGCATTTGATGGTATAAATAACATTAGTACTGTTACAGTCCCCATTGTATTTCAGTGTAATAGCTTTGCCCGTGTGCGGATGGTGTATTATGTTGCCTACCATTACATTATTACAATGCACACAATTGTAACATTTACGCATGCCTCGATGATGCTCTTTTGCGATTGTCATCTTAGATGAAAGAATGTCCTTGATATTTTTACTGCGTGTATACGCAAATAGAGGTTCTTCATCATATAGACCTTTGAAGTCTGGCTCTTGTTTCAATAACTCCCATCTTGATTTGATTGTTTTTTTAATCGCTTGAGATTTAGATGAATATTTAGAAACAAAAACATGTTGATTCGAATTTTCTTTTGACTTAGAAGACAGTAAGGTATTACGATCTTTGGATTCAGTCTTACTCAGTGCTGTTGCTAAGATCTCCGATGGGTAACCACGCTCATCAAATTTTACCTGTTGTTCTCCAAGAGCCATTTGTAAATTGTCAGTATTTGAGGTAATTCGTTTGACCCTCAACATTTGTGAGTAAGGAAGATTTCTTATCAAAGATGGAGGATGAAAGCTTGTGTATAAAAGCAAGTTATTTCTGTCTGTCGGTTTCGTGTATACCAAAGTCTCCAGGTTGTTGTTCTGTTGACTTATCAATACATCCAAATAATGAATTTTTTCTTTGTTGATCTCATGTGTGAATTTAATTCTTTCATGTTTATGATTCAGATCTTCGATTGCTTGTTCCAATAGACTCTCTGAGTTCTTCCATACTAAGAAAATGTCATCAGGTATATTGATGACATCCTGGTCCTCTGGAAAGGAGATAGATTTACATGTGATGAGTTCTGCAGGTGGGTCAAGTACTCTCAACCCATACCTACACTTCACAAGAACCATCTCTGATACACACATCCCTTTTCTGGACCTTAAGATTACCTTGACGGTGGGCAGTCTACACACGTCGTTTCACAAAAAACCCACAGACTGTAACAGTTTGTTACTGTACAGCAGCCACCATCTCAAGGCTTTGAGGGACAAGCTCCCCTTTGGGTAGTTCCTGTATCTCAGACGTAACTGTAGCACTGTCCAGGACTATAATGAGGTGGCACCACAACTTGTACATGAAAAGACTACCCCGCACACAACATCAACACAGCCAGGAAATGGACCCGTATTAATAATAGGGAAGTCATACTCAAGCAGAATCCCAAGAACAATGAGGACGTCCTGACTTGTGTTACTACATTTACCCCACATTCTAACAGAATGAAGATAATAGTCAAAAAACATTGGGGTATCTTACAGACAGGGGATCTTGCACTTCCACCTCCTAGGTTTGCGTTTAAATGCAGGAGCAGTCTCAGGGACCTTCTTGTCCACACGTGACCACCAACCGACTCCCGCAACAACTGCAACAACCAGGCTTCCATGTGGGGTTGCCCTGCTGTTACAGGCCACTACCCCTGTGGGTTATGTTTCACATGCCCGCCTCACAGAGACAACTAAGGAAATCCCATTTTCATACCCTTTAGATGGGTTCAAAAGAAACACATTAATTGCAATACCAACAACTGCATTTACACCATCCCCTGGACTTGCAACCCACGTTATGTTGGCATGACCAGGAGAGCATCTAAGGTCAGGATTATGGAACACCATAGCGACCTCCCCTGCCATAGACTACAGACTATACTCTGTCAACATTTTGCGGAGAAAGGTCACCCCACAGAGAGTCTGAGATGGACCATTATTGAAGCTCACCATAACCTGAACAAGCAAGCATTCTTCAGGAAGGAACAACGTTAGATCTTACACCAGTCCTGCAACAGGAACAGACTCAACGAGGACATCCCCTGGAGTGACGTCCTCTGATAGGTCCTCCAGAGTGTCTCTGACACCCTTTGGCCTAGTCACCCATCACATGGATATCATTTTACCATATAGCAGCCCAGGCTAAGCACTGGACCCCGCACCTGTTACCACTCTCTGATGTATCAACTCACCGCACCTGATACATCATGCCTGTGAATCTACATTGGTGTTATCCTTGTCATTGCGTAAAAACTGCACATTATCCTATTCTGGGACGGCTACCAATTCACCCTCCCCAACCATCAGCCTGCCCACGGTCACACTTCCATACAAAAGCACCTGCACTCCTGTGGCTTTGTATACCCTTTGGAGCATATTAAATTGTATTCACATAACACAGGGATTCAGCTTGGTGTCTTTCCCCTACTATCCATGGCAACACCTGGCTAGATACCACCCTGTTATGCCCACCTTGAATAGTGCCTTGAAACGCACGCCCGACGGTATACTCCACATAAATGCTTTTATGACATGGTGGCATTATCAGTAATCGCCTATGTGAGTCTTGCCATTGACATCTCACTCTCTACTGGCTCAGACTTATTCCACACACCACAGCAATACGTCCTATTTTGCCCATTCATACCCACATGACTGCATGTGCCAATAATGTGACGTTTTCAGCATTCGGCTGTGGCCTATAATATACACATCTGTGACATTTTACCCTCTGAATGGCTCAACTTGTCTCATATACCACAATGATACGTACTCTGTAGTCCATTTACCACTCCCACATTCCCCCATGTATGCACTTACTAACTTGGTGACGTTTTCACAACTCGACTTATGCCCAGCATTTGAAGTATCTTTGGCATCTCACTCACCTATGGCTCGAGCTGATCTCACGGAGCCACAGAGATACAGCCCCATGTGCCCGTGCTACTTCGTATTGCCCTCATCCAATAAGGCCGCTGCCCCACCCATATGTGGACCTATTGCGCTCTAACATGTACGAACATTCTTGTACGCACCCTATGGTTTCCGCGTTGGGCCTTGTTTGTTACAGGATACTTAATCCGGCTCCAGACCAAACCCCTCACATTTCTGACCAGGCGGAGCAAGGGGTAGGTTCCCGGCACCTGTTTCTTAGAGAACTGTAAGTACAATTGCACCCCTCTGGGGCCTGACTCCATGCCCACAGGCGTTCGCTCTATGTGACATCTTGACTACTGTTTCTGCATACTTGGCTACATCTCCTCTTTTACTTTGAACCAGCAGGATGTTAACTTTTCGTAACTTGCATTACTCTACCTGCTAGTCGAAGGAGCCAGACATATCCCAAGTCGGGTTAATTCCTGGCTAGTACTTATCGGTGGTTGGTTAACACCACCCGCACCTCGGTGCCTGTTTTATGTCATGTTTGTCAAATATCTTGCTTCGTGTTGGCCTAGCCAAACACTTTTTATGTTACACTAAACCACCCATGCATGGTTTTATTTTGGAGGCTGGATTGTTCATTATGTATGTTTTACTTATGGTTTGTGTTTTTCTGTTTATAACTTTAATTTCGCATAGCTGGGTCCATCCTAAATACACGGTTTTAGAATGCTTGGTTCACCTCGAGTAACCAACCACTGTGTATGGAGTGTAGTATCCCGGTCCTGACAAATCGCAATGAGATTTCGTACACCTAAGATGAGAAACATGTTAACCATTCACACTTAGCCCCCTCTGACAATTACTTCGGCGGTGACACTTTCTATGTTTTCAATTGAGACCAGTGGGCTCGGAGAATAAATTTGTTGTGGAGCACCACTGTGCCTCATTTTAGCCTTCCACATTTCACTTCAGTACTTAATTTCCCCTTACCTATACCACAAGGCCCCACACCCGCACCTCCCCAAACAGCTTGGGAAAAAGATCTCAGCCAAAGAGCCCCTCGTAGGGTGCTTGTCAGACATTGCAGCAGCGGCCTGACGAGGTGCGAGCCCTATGATGAGGCATGACACCCAACCATGTGTGTGACTGCCCAACTTCCCAATTTTGTAGACACCCTGTCTCCACCTTAAGGCAGGGGTGTTGTTCAACCCAGCCTCCTCCTTCTCCTCCTCCTCCTCCTCCTTCCCCCATAGAATTTGCAATTTAACCATTCCAATTGGAAATTCAACCATTTTTCTACAAACATCAAATGATGAGTTGTAAAAATACACACAATTGTGTCTTAAATCCAGGCTTTTCATTTTGATATACACATATTAATTCAACTAAGCAAAATCTTCTAATTTAGTAGGCAGGGCTACACACCAGACAGATATGTACATGTAGCTGGAAAACTACCAGTAGCTCACCAGCTACTCGTTGGAGAATCCTAGACTGGAGGAATGTGTGAAACTTCCGGACTAATTCAATCATATGTGCAGGGATCCAGCCCTGTCCTTTTAGGAGTATTGGAGAGTCAAGAGTCTTACATCAAATAGCAATTCCACCATAGGAAGCTCTCTAGGAGACATGCAGAGATTCCTTGGGAAACATAAAGTTAAAAGGGAAGCACTAGTCAGTCTCCAAACACCAGTGGGCAGATTTCCATGACTCAGCCTGGTTCATTTAATTTCTGCAGCTCCAGTTGAGGCCGGAGATGTGAGAAGTAATTTTGAGTCTCCACTGTGTCTGTTCTAGGTCTGGATCACCAGCCTGCATGGGTATGAATGCTTTAGATGGAACCCACTCCTTGGTCCTGGGGAAGCGGTCTGCCTTAACTTTATTTGACTGATTGTTGTAATCTATGAATCCTCCACAGTGAACAGGACAACCTGGATACATTTATAACCATATAAGGTGAATAGTCCAAACACTGGTTCCTATCTGCCTTAAGTACATAAGGATGTGGGGTTCGATATTGTAGACCTGTTGAAAGCCCCTGTCCATACTGAGACTTTGTCTTATGGAACTAAGAAATACCACCAGATGTAGAGACTAGAGGGTATACTGGAGAAAGGAGTAAGGAAGATATCCAGGAATGGAGTTTACTCTCAGAGACTTCGGGGTATATTTAAAAGGGGATTGTGCCACAGGAACATCACTTTTACAGACGTTCGTGTGGCGCAATGCCCTGCTTCATATTTACAATGTGGAGTTAAACAACCGTTCTGACTTAACGCAGGTTTGTAAATATGGTCCCTTTCACACAGTTTTCTGTGTGAAAGGGATGTGCAACAGGTGTTGCTGTGGGCGTTCCACCACAACACCCATTGCTTTTTTATGCTACCCCAGATTTACAAAGATGGGTAAATCTGAGGCAGTGCCAAGAACTAATGCCATGCACTAGCAGACATTAGAATGGCGCAACAAGAAGAAATACTTTTATTTCTCCTCGTTTTTGCTTTTACTATGTATGCTGCATTTGGCAGCACACATAGAAAGAGGAAAACACCATTAATGATTGTTTATGTGCAGGAAGGAACACCTTCCTACACATAAACAATCATTAAATATTGAAAATGTGCTACTTCTATGTGCACTGCACAATGCAGCACACATAGAAGTAACTAACCACCATTATTGATTATGTGCAGGAAAGGATACCTTCCTGCACATGAACAATCACTCTCTGCAACGCAGGCACACTAGTACTATGGTGCAAGGGTGTCTATGTTGGAGCTAGATAGCTATTTTTAGAGCATGTACTATCGAAAACACAGGTATGTGCAGTATTAATGTAAATACAGTGCATCCCTGCATTTTGGAAATGGTAGAGTGCAGCGCTGTAATTTTGCAGCAGCTCCTCGCTCCGCCATTTCCTTGTAAATATGCCCCTCATCTGTTTCTAGGAAAGGCACCTGTCTGCCTTGATGGTATGGATCATAGGTACATATGACCAACTAGAAGACATAGGGCAGAAGGTCAGTATGTATACCAACTGGATGGTAAATACAGGTAACATCTGAAGCAAGACTTACCAGCTCAGCAGTGGATGATGCTATGACAGGCCCTGAGCCGACCAGGAATCTGGAGGAGGCCCCAGAATGTTATTGGACACACATGTAAGGCTCTACAAAAATGATGTACAAGAGATAAAGCAACCAAGACTGCAAAGTGAGGAGGGGACTAATGAGGGAATAGAGGGGAGACAACAAATAGTACAGAATGCAAAACAAGCATGAGCTGAAGAGAGGATAGGAAACACCAATTTAATCGCACAACTTGTGGCCAGGCACAGAGCTAATGTCCCAGTAAGTCTTTATAGGTCTCTACCCCTCTTGGCTTTGACTTTGAAATGAACCTAACCCAGGAAGTGAGAATGCATTCAATACCAGGAATTAGCGGTATATTATTCCCACCCATATAAGATTCAGAAATCCAATTCTTCAACGTTTCCAGCCCCTGTGAGGCCATTACCTAACTTGAATACTGACTTACCTCGCCCCCACAAAATTTTCCGAAAGAATGCTTCCTGCTGGGTAACACTCCATGGTCTTGCTTTTAAAGGGCCTGTATAGTGGCTAGTATCAGGTTGACGTTCCAGTCACCTGTAGAATTTTAGAAGCCTCTTGTAGGCCTGGGCAGAAATTTCTGCTCCGCTCACGGAATTTGCAGAATTTTAGAAATTCCGCATTCTGCGGAGAACGCGGAATTGCCGATAATTCTGTGACCTATGGTGCGGCAGAGTTTTTTCCTTGTCCGCGCTTTCAAAATGCATGTTCAAGCACGCTAGAGCGACTTACCGGGATCCCTGCGTTCGCCAACGAGTTTTCCTATCCGTTTGCGGCGCCACAATATTTTGGTAGCCGGACCCGCGATCCCGCGACAGTGTGCGATCGTGAACACGTCATTCGGACGCGCCATTGGACATCCGCGTTCGCGGACAAGAAACAAGCATCACGAGCGGGCGGGACAAGTGAAACAAAATGGCCGCGACCGCATGGACAAGTTTGCAGCATATTTCCCTCCGAGCACACAAACAGCTTCCCCGAAGAGGAAAAACGCATCGCGAATGGGCGGAACAAGCAATTCCGCGTGCTCACGGAATTATGCACAGCTCGCAGAGATTTTTTACCATTTCGCTGAACTTTGCGTAACACGACTACGCAAATTCCGCCCATCCCTAGTTGTGTCATGCAGTTCCACATTCGAATTTTAAATGTTGGAGTGTTTAACGAAAGGTTGGGTTGCCTGTTACAGTTCGTGCTGACTGCTGTGCAGTCCCTTTCAATAACAATAATGCCACAAACCAGTGCATATTTGTAGTCATTTACTACAAAATATTATGGCAAAGAGGATGGGAAGTGTTAGACGGGGACCTGGAGGGTCGGCCGAGGATAGGGGGAGAGGCCTCCAGTGAGGACCGTCTCCAGCAATCGTACAGACAAGTAACTTCCCCCCCACAGATGGACACCACACGAGGATGAGATCAACACACTTTATATACGGTTCTTGAAGCAAGGTTATCAGCGATACAGGGAGGTTTGGACACGAGGGTCCTCTCAATTCTAGTCTCTGTAGGGAAAGGGGTAGCGGGACAGTCTTGGTACCGGTCCGGTACAGGTGTGGTAAGAAGGAAGCTCACAATTCTCGAGCTTAGGGGTCTGCAAGGTCGGGCCGCGGCAGCGCCAGCTGGCTTGGATGATAGTTCTCGAAGGAGGGCCGCGGCAGCGCCAGCAGGCTTGGTTGGTGGATTTCGAAGGAGGGCTGCGGCAGCGCCAGCAGGCTTGGTTGATGGATCTCGAAGGAGGGCCGCGGCAGCCCCAGCAGGCTTGGATGATAGTTCTCGAAAGAGGGCCGCGGCAGCGCCAGCAGGCTTGGATGATAGTTCTCGAAGGAGGGCCGCGGCAGCGCCAGCAGGCTTGGACGAGGGTTCACGTTGCAGAGGGCCGCGGCAGCGCCAGCAGGCTTCAGAGGTAGTTTCACAACGCAGGGCTGCGGCAGTGCCAGCAGTCCGTCAGGGATGAGTTCTTCAAGGTGTCTCTCGACTCCAGGATACAACTGCCTTCCTGCTCTGGAGCTGCCCCAGTTATAGGTCTGGCCCCCTTTGATGTCCGGACCCTCGCGCTTGGAGGTCGGGAGGTCCGGGATGAGGGAGTCCAGACACCCAGCAGGGGGGTGGAGCCAGCGCCCGGGGAGGCTGGGGGCGATCGGCACCTGGCGGGGGAGAGCCATCGACACTCCTTTCTCCCATTGACCTGCCAAGTGGTCTCTTCACCTCCCGGGTGGATGTTGGTGCCTCGATGTCGGGGCCTGGCCAGGCCCAGGGTTGGGGTCGAGCCGCGGCCACGTGGCCTCATGGTGCAGTGCCCAAGATGGCGGCTGGGCCGGGGCAATGTTGCTGATGGAGGCCCGGGCCAGCCGATAGCGGGGTGTGCGGGAGAAGTCGCCCCGTCGGGGACGGGTTGCAGGTTGCCTCGGTGGGTTGCTGGGATGATTCTTTCTGAGGATACAGGGAGAGCCGGTATCCGGCCCTATCATGCGGGGAGGGAGCGGGCCTTCCACGAGGCCTGTCCAACATGCGTCCCCCCCAGCTGAAGGCAGGGAGAGTCACCCATCTTCTTGGGTACTCTCCTCGCCGAGGCGGAAAAAGCGTGACAGGCCATCTGCATTGGCATGATCCTGGCCAGGGCGATGCTCCACAGTGAAGTCCATCCCCTGTAAGGAGATGGACCATCGTAACAGCTTTGGGTTTTCCCCCGCGTTTGCATCAGCCACTGCAGGGGTCGGTGGTCTGTCTGTACCCTGAAGTGAGTACCGAAGAGGTAGGGCCGGAGTTTCTTGAGGGCCCAGACCACTGCGAAGGCCTCCCGCTCGATGGTGCTCCAGCGCTGTTCTCGAGCCAGCAGGCGTCGGCTGATGAAGGCCACTGGCTGATCGACTCCCTCGGCGTTGAGTTGAGAGAGGACTGCCCCAACGCCATGATCTGAGGCGTCCGTCTGGACTATGAATTCCCGGCTGTAGTCGGGGGCCTGGAGCACGGGGGCGGTGCACATGGCGGCCTTCAACTTCTCGAAGGCTGTTTGACAGTCTGAAGTCCAGTTGACTGTTTTGGGGCTTTTCTTGGATGTGAGTTCCGTGAGGGGCCCCACAATGCTGCCATAGTCCTTTACAAACCGCCGGTAGTATCCGGTGAGCCCCAGGAAGGCTCGGACCTCGGTTTGGGTGACAGGGGGTTGCCAGGACTGAATGGCAGCGATCTTGAGCTGAAGGGGTGCCACCAGACCGCTCCCCACTTGGTGTCCGAGGTAGGTCACGGATCCTTGGCCAACTTGGCATTTGCCTGCTTTTATTGTGAGGCCGGCCTGCTGGAGGGCGTGCAGGACTTCTCGGAGGTGGTGGAGGTGGTCTGCCCAGTGGCGACTGTACACAGCAATATCGTCCAGGTAGGCGGCGCTGAAATCTTCGAGGCCCGCCAGTACCTGGTTCACGAGTCGCTGGAAGGTAGCTGGAGCGTTTTTCAAGCCGAATGGCATCACTTTGTAGTGGTAGTGGCCATCCGGGGTAGAGAAGGCGGATCGTTCTTGGGCCCTGGGAGTGAGGCCGATTTGCCAGTAGCCCGCTGTTAGATCGAAGATGCTCAAGTAGCGGGCCGCCCCCATGCGGTCAACTAGCTCATCTGCCCGGGGGATGGGGTGAGCGTCGGTTCTGGTAACGGCGTTCAGGCCCCGATAGTCCACACAGAACCGGAGCTCGGGAGCAACGCCCGGGGCGGCAGCCTTGGGGACCAGTACGACTGGGCTGGCCCAGGGGCTGTCGGATGGTTCGATCACTCCTAGTGCCAGCATCTTGGTGACTTCGTTCTGGATGCAGGCGCGCACCCGATCTGGCACCCGGTACACCCTGTGTCGAATAGGTGGACTATCCCCGGTGTCCACGTCGTGAAGGCACCAGGGGGTGACCCCGGGGGTGAGGGAGAACAAGTTTGCAAATTGTAGCAGGAGAGCTTGACAGTCTTGACGCTGCTCCGGGGTTAAAGCGTCAGAGAGTCTGACCCCTTCCACTGAGCCATCCTGTTCACGGGTTCTCAGTAGGTCAGGGAGGGGCTCGGGGTCTTCCTCCGTCCCACTGTCTGTTGCCATCAGTAGGCTGAGTTCCGAGCGTACGAAGTGGGGCTTGAGTCTGTTGGCGTGGAGGACCCGTAGAGGGTTCCGGGGAGATTCCATGTCGATCAGGTAGGTGACGGGGCCCTTGCGCTCTATCACCTTGAAGGGTCCTGTCCATTTATCCTGCAGGGCATAGGGTTCGACCGGCGACATCACCCAGACTTGCTGTCCCGGTTCGAACTCGATGGAGGAGGCATGCTGATCGTACCATTTCTTCATGTCCTCCTGGCTGGCCTCAAGGTTGACTCTGGCGAGCTCCCTGAATCGCCGGGTCTGGTTGCAGAGGGTCAGGAGATACTTATACACCTCTGGAGGAGTCTTTTGGGGGGCCATCTCCCATCCTTCCTTGACCAGGCTGAGGGGACCCCGGACTGGGTGTCCGTACAGGAGCTCAAAGGGGCTGAAGCCGAGGGATTTCTGTGGGACTTCTCGATAGGCAAATAGGAGGCACGGGAGCAGCACGTTCCATTGTCGACGTAGGGGCTCTTCCAGGCCCATGATCATTCCTTTGAGAGTGCGGTTAAACCGCTCGACCAGTCCATTTCCTTGCGGGTGATAAGGGGTCGTGAATTTGTAGGTGACCCCGCACTGCTGCCAGAGCGACCTCATGTACTTTGAGATAAAGTTCGTGCCCCTGTCGCTGACGACTTCCCGGGGGAAGCCCACTCGAGAGAAGATCCCCATCATGGCTCGGCCTACCACAGGTGCTGTCACGGTCCGGAGAGGAATGGCCTCGGGGTAGCGGGTGGCGTGGTCCACCAGGACCAGGATGAATCGGTGCCCCTGTGCCGTGCGGAGGTCCAGGGGCCCCACAATGTCTATTCCCACCCGTTCGAACGGGGTGGTGACGACGGGAAAGGGTTGCAGGGGGCTTTGATCTTCCGGCCGCTCTTCCCGCTGGCCTGGCAGGTGGGGCAGGCCCGGCAGTGGTTGGAGACATCGTTTCGCATTTTGGGCCAGTAGAAGTGAGTTACCAAGCGGTTGTACGTTTTTGTCTTGCCCCAGGTGCCCAGCCAGGGGGACATCATGTGCCAAGTTCAAAAGGAAGTCTCTGAAGTGGAGGGGTACCACCAGTACCCGACTGGCCCCTAGCTCAGCGATTCTTTGCTCACTGTAGAGCAGGTCATTGTCCCAATAAATCCAGTGGGCCCCGGAGGTGTCTCCTGTGCTCTGGGCGATGGCTTGTTGCCGGAGTCCCTCGAGGGAGGGACAGGCTCTCTGTTCCTGGCGGAATTGTTCCGGGGTGGGACCACCCTCTTGACGCCACTGGGCCAGTTCGGGAAGGTCCTGGAGTTGAACGGGCCCGTCTTCATCTTGTTCTGGAGGATTGGCTCCTAGGGCGGCTCCCTCTGTTATGATCGGGGGAGGAGGCTCTGGCCATTCCGGTTCTTCGGGACTGGGGATGGCACGGGCGGCCATGGACCGGGTCGTTATGCAGGCCCATTCAGGGAGGCCCAACATCCCCAGGTGCTCTCTTCTTTCGACGGCGGCCCAGGGGGAACTTTCGAGGTCGTTTCCCAGGAGGCAGTCCACAGGGGCATCATCGCAGACAGTCACTTTCAGCATATCGGACACTCCTCCCCACTCGAAGGGGACGCAGGCCATCTGACACAGGCTTTCTGAGTTGTCGGCTGACCGGACGGGGCAAAGGATGTTTGGCAAAATCTGATCCGGGGTCACCAGATGACAGCGGACTGCTGTCACACTCGCCCCGGTGTCACGTAAGGCTTCAGCCCAGCGCCCATTAATGTTGACCCACTGGCTGTATTTCTGCGTGTTGGCGGGTAGGGGGGCCCGCGGGATCATGTCTCTTTCCCCAGGCAGACCAGGGACATGGCGGCTGGTTCCCACTTGGGCTGGTTGGCCTCGTACTCCTCAGGGTCTTCTGGAGTTTGCTCTCCCCCCAGGGCGGCGGCAGCGACCTGGCAGGGCATCGGGTTCTGGTTCTTAGGGCAATTAGGATCATTGGCGTAGTGGCCAGGTCGCTGGCATCGGTGGCAGGTAACGTTGGCTCGAAAACCTGGACGCATCGGGGGGTTTCCCCTGCCGGCCGGGGGCGGGGCGTTGCTGGCGGGAGCCACCGGGACGGCGTCTTTGCCCCGACCCTGGCCTCCTCCTCCCCCTCGGGGGCGATGAGGTCCTTGGGTGGTTCTGTTCGGCTCGCTGGGCCCGCTTCGGGCAACTCGGGTGCTTTCCCATCGGTCAGCTTCGGCTGCTAGTTGCCGAGGTTCAGTTAGTTTACTGTCAAGGAGGTGCTGCCTGAGCTCGACGAAACAATTGTTAGAGAGGTGCTCCCACACAATAAGGTCAAAGAGCTGCTCGTAAGTGGTCACCTTGCTGCCCTTGATCCACCCCTCGAAGGCTCGGCTGAAGAAGTTCACGTACTCCACCCAAGTCGTACCCGGGATCCGTTTGCAGACGCGGAACCGCTGGCGGTACATCTCGGGCGTGAGTCCGTATCGAGTGAGGAGTGCGGCTTTCATGTGGTCGTAGGATGTCATCTGGTGGTCCGGGAGTTGCAGTAGGGCGTCTCGCCCCTCGTTGACGAACCTCCCCCATAACCCGGCTCCCCAGTCGCTCCGGGGAATCCGGTGGGAGGTCATGGCTACCTCATAGGCTTTGAACCATTGCTGGATGTCATCGTTCCGGTAATACTCTCTGACGACATCCTTGGGGATGTGGACTTTTGGGTCTGTAGTAGCAGGAGTGTTCGGGCGTTCGGGAACCCCGAGATCTTTGTTCTGTTTCCGAAGCTCTATTTCTTTTAGGTTGCGCTCATGTTCGTAGGCTAGCTTTTTCTCTTCTAAATCTCTCTGTCTTTGTTTCTCTTCCCGCTCCTCTCGGAGCCACAGGTGTTCCAACGTTATTTTTTGTTCTGCCAATTTCAGTTCACCATCTAACCGAAGTCGAGCTAGTTCCAATTCGTGGAGCCTGCTTTTTTCTCGTTCTCGGATCTCCTCTGGGGAGAGACCCGATCTTCTCTCTTCGGTCAGAGTGGTGCTCGTTTCCGGTGCCTAGCGGTTTTGGTTTTGGGGTACGGCCGTACCCGTCTCTGCCCAAGATTCCAGGGCCTTTTTGAAGTCTTCTTTTGTGCTCAGTCCGGTGGTAGCAATGCCTAGTTCTATGCAAAATTGTTTCAGTTCTCTGTGGTTGTACTCTTCTAGTTTCTCCATCTGGAAGTTTTCTGTGGTTCCGCTCTCTTTTGTTGTCATTGTGGTTGAGTCGTGGGGTGAGTTACTCTCTGTACGATTACGCGTTGGTTCGGATCGCGCCGCTGGCCACCAATGTTAGACGGGGACCTGGAGGGTCGGCCGAGGATAGGGGGAGAGGCCTCCAGTGAGGACCGTCTCCAGCGATCGTACAGACAAGTAACTTCCTCCCCACAGATGGACACCACACGAGGATGAGATCAACACACTTTATATACGGTTCTTGAAGCAAGGTTATCAGCGATACAGGGAGGTTTGGACACAAGGATCCTCTCAATTCTAGTCTCTGTAGGGAAAGGGGTAGCGGGACAGTCTTGGTACCGGTCCGGTACAGGTGTGGTAAGAAGGAAGCTCACAATCCTCGAGCTTAGGGGTCTGCAAGGTCGGGCCGCGGCAGCGCCAGCCGGCTTGGATGATAGTTCTCGAAGGAGGGCCGCGGCAGCGCCAGCAGGCTTGGTTGGTGGATTTCGAAGGAGGGCCGCGGCAGCGCCAGCAGGCTTGGTTGATGGATCTCGAAGGAGGGCCGCGGCAGCGCCAGCAGGCTTGGATGATAGTTCTCGAAAGAGGGCCGTGGCAGCGCCAGCAGGCTTGGATGATAGTTCTCGAAAGAGGGCCGCGGCAGCGCCAGCAGGCTTGGACGAGGGTTCACGTTGCAGAGGGCCGCGGCAGCGCCAGCAGGCTTCAGAGGTAGTTTCACAAGGCAGGGCTGCGGCAGTGCCAGCAGTCCGTCAGGGATGAGTTCTTCAAGGTGTCTCTCGACTCCAGGATACAACTGCCTTCCTGCTCTGGAGCTGCCCCAGTTATAGGTCTGGCCCCCTTTGATGTCCGGACCCTCGCGCTTGGAGGTCGGGAGGTCCGGGATGAGGGAGTCCAGACACCCAGCAGGGGGGTGGAGCCAGCGCCCGGGGAGGCTGGGGGCGATCGGCACCTGGCGGGGGAGAGCCATCAACACTCCTTTCTCCCATTGACCTGCCAAGTGGTCTCTTCACCTCCCGGGTGGATGTTGGTGCCTCGATGTCGGGGCCTGGCCAGGATCAGGGTTGGGGTCGAGCCGCGGCCACGCGGCCTCATGGTGCAGTGCCCAAGATGGCGACTGGGCCGGGGCAATGTTGCTGATGGAGGCCCGGGCCAGCCGATAGCGGGGTGTGCGGGAGAAGTCGCCCCGTCGGGGACGGGTTGCGGGTTGCCTCGGTGGGTTGCTGGGATGATTCTTTCTGAGGATACAGGGAGAGCCGGTATCCGGGCCCTATCATGCGGGGAGGGAGCGGGCCTTCCACGAGGCCTGTCCAACAGGAAGTGGCTCCTGAACCCATGAGGCCATCGGAGTCCCCACAACGTCCCTCTGCCTACAGCACTGGAAGAAATTTCCAAGTCAACGACGTCACTTAACGGAAAACAGCTGGCTCACTATCAACACAACAAGAACAAGCACGTCAGGAGCATTAAAGCATTGTGCTAGCACAGTGGGAAAAAACATACAAACAGAAGAAATATGGTCAGTGCGCATGGGCAAACCCTGGTAGTAGTGGCACAAACTGGCATTCACGCACTATTTGACGACATAGACCAGAGTGATCATTTTGTGAAGGAAACATCCTAGAGCCGTCCAACTTAGTTCCACATCAGAGGGCATATGTAGCTTGTGTCACGCCATTTTGTTTTTTTAATACGTAATTCAACTTGTTGTTGTTTCCTCATGTCAGCTGGCTGACATAGGTGATGTAACACCCATTTTAGTAGTTCCGTTTTCCTCAAAGACGCTTATTTTGTGTTCCTAGCCCAGTTGTTTCATTAACACGCTAAGCGTGTCAGCTGGGTACAAAGTAGCTATAGCTGCGTTTTAACACCGAGCGGTGATGCACACACCCTGATGAAATTGTCAAAACGTGTTTGTTCACAGTTAAAGCTCAGCGTGGTGGTGCACACACTCTGGTGATTTTTACTGAAATTCTCTACACGTGCATGTTTGCAGCTGAAGCTCAGCATGGTAATACGCACACCCTGGTGATTATTGGCATATTACTATTCAGCGTGCAGTGATACTCACACAGCAGACCATTGCTGTAGATGCAGGTGTGTGCTCTCAATGAGTTCTAAGGCCCAGATGTAGGTAAAATAGATTTACCGAATTTTAATTACCGAATTCTACCGGTAATGCCCCATTCATTCCTATGGGCTTTGAAGCCCATAGGAATGAATGGGGCATTACCGGTTGGTATTTACCGAATCGGTAAATACAGATTTTGACAAGGGTGCAGGGGGTGTCACTTTGACACCCTCTAGCACCCCCAAAAAAGATTCGGGGGCCATGTGGCAGGCATACCTGCCCCTGTCATATGGCACAGGTGTACATGCACACATGTGCATGCACACCGGAATCAGTATTTTACCATGAAGTTGGATTTCATGGTAAAATACCGATTCTGTAAGGCTTGTGGGACTCAGAAGAGTCCCACCTACATCTCATTGTTACCGAATCGGTAAAAATACCGATTCGGTATTTTACAGATTCGGTAAATTTACCGATCGGTAAATTTACCGAATCTGTAAAATATGTGGCCCTACATACCATTTTGTGAATCTCGGTCGGTAACGGCCGAAAATACCGATTTTCGGCCGTTACCGACCGACCTACATCCGGCCCCTAGTTTCCTAATGGGGAGTGATTCGGTTATGGACTAGGGAGGTTGGACTCAATATAGTATACTGCAAAGGGGTATCTCCCAGACCATGATTACATTTATTTCAAAAGCGGAGGGCTACTCAAGTCCCTTTACTTTGCTTAAACCAATAAGCTGTCCTTATTTAGATTTGTGTTTTAGAAAAGATTAGCATTTCCCATGTCTTGTTTTCAAATGAAATACCCGTCATTATCAAAATGAATACTTCCATGCCAGGTGATTACCTCAGTAAGTGCTGCAGCGTTAGGTGTTTGGTTTCGAGACTGTCCCGCTGCTGCTCTTTTGTTATTTGGGGCTAAAAAGATCTTTACCGCCCGTTGGAGAGGGGAGTGAAGTGCAGGCACGAGTCCACGCGCATCTCCCCCACCAGGACTCCATCTCCCAGGAGCCTCGCTGTCCAACACACCTGCAGAGGGGCTGGAGCTCTTCCCCCTCTGCTGACTGTATAAATTGTGTGACCTTATCCGCTGCGCGGGAGTGCCCCGGGAGAAGCCCGGGACAAGTGCAGGACCGTCTCTGGCCGTCCGGGGCTGGCCAAGGCTGGGCTGGGCCACACCCTAAATTCTCCTCACTACTACTGCATCCCGTATTATCTCACAGTTTAGTTGTCTTGCGATTCTTTTTTTTTTTTTAAAGTATAGTGTGTTTGCCCATGCCAATGACAACCCGTTCTGGTAATGGCAAGTGGGTGGGGGGAGGATCTGTAAGTGGCACGATGGATCCGTTCATCACTAGAGCCTTCTCTGTTATTGAGAAAGAGATTGCCATTACAGAGCGCCGCCTCTCACTTGAGCCCCTTAACCGGAAGCGCTCTTCCTTAGGGCCCCTGGCATTGGCAGCATCCCCGGTGCATATAGACGAGCTCCCTGGTGAAGCCACTTCTGGCATAGATCTGCCAAGAAAATAGGAGCCAAAAGGGCTAGCCTGGAGAGGCTTAACGCCCTAAAATGATGTAATCAACCGACTACACAGCCAGCATTGGGGCCTGCTCTGTCCCTGTCCTTAGGGGGCCATGCTCCTATTAGTAATTTTACAACTTCAGAGGGACCCCCGGTGCAACTAGAGGCAGTGACCCCTAGAGGAGTTAGATCAGCACCCACTAAAAGGAAAAGAGTCATAAGCCATCAAAGGGTTGGTTACCTTAAACCTTCAAAGAAGTTCAAGGGAAAATGTTTTAAGGGCTGTGCGAAACCTACAGGGCCGGGGGGCTCAAGAAGCAGACCACAACTACTATGCAAGGGATCTTCCCGACTGGTGCCCAGGCGATATGTACCCCGAGAGGGCTGGTGATCGAAAACCCAAGGCCAATCCCCACTCTGGGCACTCCACCCCAGATGCCCCACATAGCCCAAATTGAGAAAAGGATGAAATCTATGATCCTCCCAGTTCTTGACATGGTGAAAGTTTTGACGGAGAGGCTGGACAGATTTGAGCAGGCCACTCTCTACAATTTCTTTTCACTCAAGTCTTTAATTAAATTACATACTAAAATCAGGGAGGGTGTGCTAGAGACGACTAAAGACCTCCAGGTTGATCTTACACTCACAGATTGGAGGGTTCCAATAGCGCCAGGAGAAGTCCCAGGGTCTAAAGCGTGTGCTAACACTGTTGCTCAAGGTGGCCCTATTCACACCAATGACCAAATTACCCTAAATTGTAACCCGGACAAAGGGACTAAAGGTCCCCGCCAAAGTATGTCTGCCCAGGGCAATGACATTAATACTACTATTAGGAAGAAGAGGGGGTCAAAACTGCAATCAACCTGTACCAACTCTAATGCCCGCCCCAGCCAATATGGGAAATATCGACCTTCCCCATATCAACCTACCGCCAGAATGCCAGCCGTATGTAGTCGTGCTCACTGGGGTCCCACAGCCTAAGTCTGGCAACCAAGAATCGTATGAAAAACTTAAAAATAAAACCATGTTTTGGCTAAATGAGAATAGACCTCTTCCTCGCTCACTTGATGGTCAGGTTCTCCATGTTAGAAGGGTCAGCTGGGTCGGAAATAGGACCAAGGATACAACTGGAGATTGCATTCTGGTTAATTTCAGGGACGCTAGGGTTGCAAGGTATATCTGCAACCTATATTCTGGCCAAGGGAATTTAGGAATTGGCACACATGAACTTAGCTACTTCCAACCTCAATCAGCTTTCCTCTCGAACACTAGCCACCAGTCCTGGGGTGGGAGGGATAGCAGGTTCCACCCTTATGATTACTACACCCACATGACCAATATGACATATGCAGGCCTTGGAGCAAACAGGATGGGATATGGCTGTTGACATGGTGCTAACTCCGCTGACAAGAGGCCGCCAAATGGAGCAGACTCGTCTGGGCGTAGAGAGGTGACTGAGGTGTTTGAGTGCGGTGCACCAGATGGGAACAACTCTGTCTTTGGCCTGTTCCATCCAGAGAATATCTGTAGGCCTGTTGAGCTGGAGGCCAGGTCACTAGAGCCTTGTGTTGGGTTTAGTATGGTTGCTACTCAGTCCCCATTTGAGCAAGTAATTAAGAATAGCGATGTGAGGATCCTCAGCTGGAATATAGCGTGTATCTCCAGGAAATTAGATCTTCCAGACTGGAACATCTTTATTGAGTCTTTTGGGATATGTATCTTTCAGGAGACCTGGAGAATGGAGCCCTGCCACAAGGTTGGTTATACTACGTATTTTGTACCAGCAATCTCCCCTCTTTCAGGGAGAGGTCGCCCCTCAGGAGGCCTCCTCATATGGGTTAGCATTTCTCTGGGCTGTTACATCAGGCACATAGAAACTAAATTCCCAGACATATTAAGATTATCAGATAGGGGGCCCCGGAGAGGGCGTACTTTGGAGATATTTAACATTTACGCTAGGGGTACCAAGGGTGGCTCCCAATCCCCAACCATCTCTACGTTCGAAGAGGAACTTAGCCAGTGTAGTGAGAGCATGCATGCCCTGGTCGCAGGGGACTTCAATTGTACTTTTGAGCCCCTTGCGGCTTAGGACATTTTGGGTATTTCCAAAGAGGATGCAAAAAGGGGTATTCCTTCCCTAACAATTTCGCCTATAAAGAGGTGGTCCCAACGGGCCATCCAGCTTAACACCTTAACTTTGGAATTTGGCTTAAGGGCAGTGAATGGCAGATCAACATCAGACCCTTCCGGAGCCCATACGTTCAATAGGGTAGACCATTCCTCAAGGATAGATTACATCCTACTCGACTTTAAGCTCTGGAGCTTCATGTGTGACATGGAAGTTCTGCCTACCGTGGATAGCGACCATAACCCGCTATCTTTAATCTTGGACTCTTTGTGGTCGCTCACAAATGGTTTACACGAACCATCTGTATTACGAACAACCTCAGAAGTTCGCCCATCAAATCGAGGGAGGCACCTTAAATGGTGTAAGGTTGCCCTGGATGAGGGGAAGGTTCAGAACATAGGGGCACTTATGGCAGCGGCCCTGTCCAAGCTGGACACTACCATCTTGGATCCCCCAGAGGTATCCAGGCTCTTTTGCCATACCATTAATGCCCTGGGAAACCTATTTATAACACATAGCAGGGGCTCCCTTACAAGGGAGAGCCAGAGACCCAAGTGCAATCCGGGTTGGTTTTCTAAGAAATGTCGGCAGACGAAAACTGCCCTTGTGAAAGCAGTCAAACTGAAGGGTCCAGAGTTGATCCGGGTTGCTAGGAAGGAATATAAGCTCTACATTAGTGAGGCAAGGAGGTATTGGGATGACCAGTTCTGGTGTGACCTAAAGGAAGCTAGTGCGGGGAGGGACTCCAGTGGATTCTGGGATTTAGTAAGGACTAGGAATAGGCCCGACAGTACCCTCATAACGTGCAACATTATTGGGCAAACGTGGTTTGATCACTTTTCCCTTCTTTATACCACCCACCTGGACGACAGGCAGGGGCCGATTAAACTACCATCAACGGGCCACACTGGGGAGAGTGAGGCCCACCCCTACATAGCTAAGGAAGTGGAAAGTGTGATAAAATCTTTAGTACCAAACAAAGCAGCAGGTCCAGACTGGCTTCCGGGGGTTTTGCTTCGCCTTAATCACAAAGAATGGGGGAGGCTTATTTCATCCTTACTTAACGCTACTTATTATGGGGCGGCAATTCCAGACTCATGGAAGGGGGCCGAGGTCGTCCGGATCTTCAAAAAGGGGTGTCGGGACGACCCAGCAAATTACCGCCCTATAAGCAAATTCTACTCACAATTTAGCCGGAAAGGTGGTTCTTGGGAGAGTGCTACAGTGGGTGGATGATAACAAAATCCTTTCGGATTTCCAAGCAGGCTTTAGGTCGGGCACAGGGACCATTGAGCAGGTTTTCAGATTGATGCTCATATACTGGAAGGTGGTTGTACTAGGCAAAGGCAGTCTTTATCTCGCTTTTATTGACCTAAAGAATGCCTTTGACCTGGTGCCCCGGGATCGCCTATGGGGGGTACTATCTGAACTAGGGATGCCCGATATATCTTGTCTTTACTGGTGAAATTGCATACTGGAAACTTTGCCCAGGTGAGGTGGGGGACCCAGGGCCAGAAGACCGCTAAAATTCCAGTGAATAAGGGCGTCCGCCAGAGATTTGTCCTTGCCCCCACTCTGTTTTCATTTTATGTGAACGGAGTGGTGGAGCACCTTTTGAAAAATCCATCTGACGCACCCTCCCTGGCAGACAAGAGAATACCAACTCTCCTATTCGCTGACAATACCCTCCTTATCTCTAAGTCCCCTGTGGGTTTACAGAGCCTTCTGGTTAGCTTCCAGTCTTTCTGCACCAGTAGGGGGCTAAAAATCAATACCGACAAGACAAAATATCTGGTATTGAATCCCCCCAAAAAGCTTGGACGCCCACCTGTACTGAACCTTGTGCCCCTAGAAAGGGTCAAGGAATTCGACTACTTGGGCATCCGCCTATCTGATACCATGCAGTGGAGCCCTCATCTCCAGAAAATGTTGCTAAGCCACAAAAGGGTTGTAGGGTACTTCTTAAAGAGCAGCGCTCGTCCTCATTTAAACCAATTGCCCCAGTGTTAGATATATACAAGGCGAGAGGAGTTAGCCAGCCCTTTATGGGGCAGAACTCTGGGGATCTAATAACATTGACCATCTATCCAGATCCGAGAACACATTTCTGAAAGATTTGGTGTCCCTCCCTCAAAGCACCCCGACGCTGCTCCTGCTACTTGATATGGGCTGCAGTTCAATTAAAGACCAGGCACACCTCCGCCCGCTATTACTATGGGCTCGCCTGTGGAGTGTTCCTGAACTTGCTTGTTATGCTGATGGGTTGTCAGAAATATTGTTGATGCCTGGCTGGCCCTCAAATAAGGTGGCTCAAAGACGTTAAATCTTTGCTTGGTGAATTGGGGCTCGGGATGCTTGGGTATCTAGATCTGCTCCCCCAAAGCTGTCCTCAAGAATATTTACTGGTGTTGAGTAGCCAGCAAAAGTAGCTCCAACCCCAAACAAAGCAGGACAACCATTGAGTTCCTTAGGATCAAAGGCGTGGCTTTTTGTGAACCCTGGCGAGAATCAAGAGGGAGAGAGAGGACCAGAAAGCTAGTCCAGATCCCCGGTTTATATGTATCGGTATCAATAGGAGACTAGCTCTAGAATGGATTAATCTGACACGGTTATGGTAGATTAATATTAGTTATGTAGCGACTCAGTATTTTGCCGGGTGGCAATGGCACCTCTTGGGTGTCTTTTGAAAGCCCTCACCCACCAACCTAGTTGGTGGCATGCTTCATCATCGGGCCCACCCAGTGACACCTAGCGTGTCCCGGGTGTGCTTCGACGCCTGATTACAGCGGAGCAGGTATGTCACTGTGTGTGCGGTGTGAGGTGCTAAGGTAAGTGAAATTAAAAACGGCTTGGCAGATGGTCCCTGGGGTGAGGATACTTTATTAAAAGGGCCTCTGCCAGCGGTTAAAAATAAGGCTGTGGGACGTTAGAGGCGGGTTACGACCTCCTACGTCCTTGAGTAGTCAACATGTTTCAGCCAGTGCCTTATATTAATCTGGCTTTCATCAGGACAATAAATATGTGTGGGTTAAAATTAGGGGTTGTGTAGTGTAGTCTATGTGTCTACACGCCCTAAAGTGTATCTAGCTGTGAGAGGGGGGATTCCCTTCTCAAGATCACCTGTACATTTAACATTGAAGACAAGTACAGGACAGACATGGGAGAAACAGAGTCACTAGAAAGTATGGGTCTTGAAATGTGACAGCCGACATAAATTGCGAAAGGTGCAGACTATGAGCGGCTCAAGTGTAATGATATTGGTGGTATCATTAATGTGGTATCGCACTAGAACTACGTAGGTGAAGTGGTTAAAACAGCGGTAAAAAAATTTACAGTGAAAGGTGAAGAGTTGTGGCGCAAGGAACATTTCTTACGCTTTCAATGCTTGTTGATAGCTCCAAGGTTATTGAAGTGGCAGGGTGAAGCCCTAGTTGGGGGAGAGAAAGGTAGGACCATTGGGATTAGGGAACCTGTAGGAGAAAAGTGGGGAGCGCTTACCCTTGGTGGTGATACTCAGCATACTCACAGGATTTCTGGCCAGCACCAGCGTGGGACCTGTTGTGCCTCCTTCGCAGAACCGGTAGAGAATGACTGCTGTGACCGGCTTTTATGCTGTCATAGATTGAGTGATTGACCCCACCTGTTGGGAGAGTAATGGTAGAAAGACTCGCGGGAGGGTCTGAATAGCACTCAGCTGTGTTAGGCATGGAGCGCGTTAGGGTCTGAATAGCACTCAGCTGCGTTAGGCATGGAGCGCGTTAGGGTCTGAATAGCACTCAGCTGCGTTAGGCATGGAGCGCGTTAGGTGTGGAGCGCTAGAGTAAGCGTCTGCAGCTGCCGGGTGCCGGGTGTGGCTGAGTATTGCGCATGCGCGGCCGAAAAGCGGCCCGCGCATGCGTGGAGAGCAAGCGCGGCCGGAATTCGGCCCGCGCATGTGTCAGGAGTAGTGTTCTGGTGCGCGAATGGGAGATTATCCCTGTTCGCGCTAAGGATGAAAATTATCCTTCGTGGTGTGGCTGGGGTGGAAATTGACAGTGCACCAGTGTTACATAAACACGGGGGGACTTCTCCATGATCTACTGTTGGGGGGAGTATCTATTGGAACTGGGTGTTTTGGCAATAATGCACATAGGTGGCACATGGGTGGCACAGCTAATACTTGCTCATTGCCCCAACTACTCTCAGGTGCCAGGATGGCGCAGAGGTATTAGATGGGGCCTACCTGGGGCAGGTAGAGGTCAGGGGGCGTACTGTCCTGGTTAGTGGATATTATGGCAGGTCCATTAGGATAAATGGCCTGGAGGTTTCACTGGCATCATAGGGTCAAGGAGTTCCAGGGAATTGCGTCATTGAGCCCATCAGTAGCTGTGGATAGACGATATATCCATCTTTGTTCTTTGTTCAGAAGTTTTTTGTCATTGTTGACGGGACTGACTTGTATTTGTTCAATGACTGTCCATGTAAAGTCGTTGGGGGTGTGCCCATGCGTGATGAAATGATTTGTTAGTTTACTGATGTTTTTCTTGCATCGCATGGTACTGCGATGTTCTGTGATCCTGGTTCTCACTTTGCGAGTGGTCATGCCCACATATCTGAGTCCACATCTGCAGGTTATTAAATAAATCACATTCTGTGAATTGCAGTTTGTGTGGCTCATTTGGGACCACACTTTATTTGGTTCCAGGTTCAGGGTTTTCGTGTGGGATGTTAAATGACAGACACTACAGTCATTACATGGGTAGTGTCCGGTTACTTTCGGCATTCCCCATGCATTAAGGATGGTATTGTCAGGTTTGGGTGGAGGTTTGGGCCTGGTGTTGACCAGTTGGTCTCTGAGATTATGGCACCTCTTGTAGGCGAACCTCGGGGGTTCCCATTTCCTTTGTCCAGAATTTATGATCATAAATTCTGGTCCCAAATGAGCCACACAAACTGCAATTCACAGAATGTGATTTATTTAATAACCTGCAGATGTGGACTCAGATATGTGGGCATGACCACTCGCAAAGTGAGAACCAGGATCACAGAACATCGCAGTACCATGCGATGCAAGAAAAACATCAGTAAACTAACAAATCATTTCATCACGCATGGGCACACCCCCAACGACTTTACATGGACAGTCATTGAACAAATACAAGTCAGTCCCGTCAACAATGACAAAAAACTTCTGAACAAAGAACAAAGATGGATATATCGTCTATCCACAGCTACTGATGGGCTCAATGACGCAATTCCCTGGAACTCCTTGACCCTATGATGCCAGTGAAACCTCCAGGCCATTTATCCTAATGGACCTGCCATAATATCCACTAACCAGGACAGTACGCCCCCTGACCTCTACCTGCCCCAGGTAGGCCCCATCTAATACCTCTGCGCCATCCTGGCACCTGAGAGTAGTTGGGGCAATGAGCAAGTATTAGCTGTGCCACCCATGTGCCACCTATGTGCATTATTGCCAAAACACCCAGTTCCAATAGATACTCCCCCCAACAGTAGATCATGGAGAAGTCCCCCCGTGTTTATGTAACACTGGTGCACTGTCAATTTCCACCCCAGCCACACCACGAAGGATAATTTTCATCCTTAGCGCGAACAGGGATAATCTCCCATTCGCGCACCAGAACACTACTCCTGACACATGCGCGGGCCGAATTCCGGCCGCGCTTGCTCTCCACGCATGCGCGGGCCGCTTTTCGGCCGCGCATGCGCAATACTCAGCCACACCCGGCACCCGGCAGCTGCAGACGCTTACTCTAGCGCTCCACACCTAACGCGCTCCATGCCTAACGCAGCTGAGTGCTATTCAGACCCTAACGCGCTCCATGCCTAACGCAGCTGAGTGCTATTCAGACCCTAACGCGCTCCATGCCTAACACAGCTGAGTGCTATTCAGACCCTCCCGCGAGTCTTTCTACCATTACTCTCCCAACAGGTGGGGTCAATCACTCAATCTATGACAGCATAAAAGCCGGTCACAGCAGTCATTCTCTACCGGTTCTGCGAAGGAGGCACAACAGGTCCCACGCTGGTGCTGGCCAGAAATCCTGTGAGTATGCTGAGTATCACCACCAAGGGTAAGCGCTCCCCACTTTTCTCCTACAGGTTCCCTAATCCCAATGGTCCTACCTTTCTCTCCCCCAACTAGGGCTTCACCCTGCCACTTCAATAACCTTGGAGCTATCAACAAGCATTGAAAGCGTAAGAAATGTTCCTTGCGCCACAACTCTTCACCTTTCACTGTAAATTTTTTTACCGCTGTTTTAACCACTTCACCTACGTAGTTCTAGTGCGATACCACATTAATGATACCACCAATATCATTACACTTGAGCCGCTCATAGTCTGCACCTTTCGCAATTTATGTCGGCTGTCACATTTCAAGACCCATACTTTCTAGTGACTCTGTTTCTCCCATGTCTGTCCTGTACTTGTCTTCAATGTTAAATGTACAGGTGATCTTGAGAAGGGAATCCCCCCTCTCACAGCTAGATACACTTTAGGGCGTGTAGACACATAGACTACACTACACAACCCCTAATTTTAACCCACACATATTTATTGTCCTGATGAAAGCCAGATTAATATAAGGCACTGGCTGAAACATGTTGACTACTCAAGGACGTAGGAGGTCGTAACCCGCCTCTAACGTCCCACAGCCTTATTTTTAACCGCTGGCAGAGGCCCTTTTAATAAAGTATCCTCACCCCAGGGACCATCTGCCAAGCCGTTTTTAATTTCACTTACCTTAGCACCTCACACCGCACACACAGTGACATACCTGCTCCGCTGTAATCAGGCGTCGAAGCACACCCGGGACACGCTAGGTGTCACTGGGTGGGCCCGATGATGAAGCATGCCACCAACTAGGTTGGTGGGTGAGGGCTTTCAAAAGACACCCAAGAGGTGCCATTGCCACCCGGCAAAATACTGAGTCGCTACATAACTAATATTAATCTACCATAACCGTGTCAGATTAATCCATTCTAGAGCTAGTCTCCTTTTTGTGAACCCTACCTTGATTTGATTTTAAAATCTTCTGATAGGGCTTTGTATTTTAAGTTTAGGGTGGGCCTGCTTCCAGTGGGCGAACTGACGGCTCGCTGGAATATTCTGGTGCAAACTTCACCCTTTTGTGTATTTTGTACGTCTAGAGTGGAGTCTGTTGCCCACTTCCTATTCGAATGCCCGGCTTACAAATCCCCGAGATCTAGGTGGTTAAAACCACTATGCAGGGAGCTAGGTACCAGGCATTACATAGTCGCTTTGCAAATCTTGATGTCTGACAACCGGCCCTTGTATGTGTGTGGCATGTCTAAATTCTTGAGATGGGCTTGGTCGATCAGATTCAAACGGCTTAACGATATTGTCTAATTGTGGTCATTTCATTTAGACCTTTTTATGTATTTCACTGAAATGTATCCTATTTTAACTGATCAGTTGATGTATTTTACATGTTGTAAAACCCTGAACTGTAATGGGTATTTTCTTTTGCATGTTAGCCTGGTTGTTCTGCCGTCTTCCTTGGTTCCCTTTGTTAGCACTTTATTTTTTAGCTAGTCTCACCGCAAGCAGAAAGGCTAGAAATTCCTCATTGTTAAGGGACCTACTACAATACAGTGAGACCTAACCACATTATCAAAGAAGGTCATACTGCACCATCTCCCGAATGGGGGCTGTGAAAAATCCCATAGGGATGGGGAAAGCCCGATACACAAGGCACAAGGCACAAGCTTCAGATGTGCTGCGATGGGGGACCATTGAGGATGGCAGAGAACCAGTAGTTGGATCTTTTTTGTAGGGTGGGAAGGAAGGTCAAACACAGCAAGTTTGGGAAGCTGATGTGGGTGGGGGGAAAGGGGGAATACTGCCAAAGGTGGCAATAGACATGACAAACAGGTACAGACATGGGCAGATGCACTGAAGGATAGAATGCAGTGGCAAACCGTCTAAATATCAAATTGCTAGATACAAAAATGGTGCCAAAACCTGGCCTACCTAGTTATAATTTTCTGGGGTGGAACGTGAGCGGACTAGACAATCCGCGTAGGAAACAACATCTCCTCACTTACCTAGATAGAAACAACATACACTGCGCTATGCTTCCGGAAACACACTTGGGCCCCGCCAGCTCGAACACTTTTGCGTCACGTTGGGCAGAGCACCGAAACTTTGCAACATATTTAACATACTCGTGCGGCACATCGATATTGATTAAGAAGGGAGTCCCTTACGTAGCTCAAGGGTCCATGCAAGATTCACAGGGGCGATATTCCATAACGTGGGGCAAACTGGCATCATACTCACTAACCACGGTCCACTTCTATGGACACAACAGGGGTGACCCAGAATTCTTCCGAGTGCTCTGGGGGGAAATCACGGCTATAGGATCTACTTACAATTTGTGGGTAGGAGACTTTAATATCACATTAAATCCCGGTATGGACAGGTCGCACCCTCAACCCTATCACTAAACGAATGCACAGCAACAGATGAAAGACATAATGCAGGAACACAAATTGTTAGATACATGGCGGGTGCTACACAAAACAAGTAAAGAAGGCACATGTCACTCCACAGCACACTCGTCCTGTTTGAGATTGGACTATTGGCTGATCTCCAAGGGACTGGGTCCCTGGATAACGACCATTGGTCATCTGGCTCATACCTATTCCGACCACTCCCCAGTGGTGATAAAACTAACATCCAGACCTACCGGTAATGCATGAACCGCCTGCCGACAAATGTTTCAGAGGGCTGGGAGACTAACGTGGAATGATCTGTATGAGAAGGGCACTTTCTGTACGCGGAAGGTCTTTTTTCGCGAACGCCAACCCACGCCGATGGAACTGTTTCTATATGTAAGACTATGTCAGGAGGTTAAAACGGCCATTCCTGACTTCCCTTCTGAGCCTGAAAAGCTTTTCCCACTGCACATCCTGCTCCAAAGTACTACACCCACACATGTGGTCTCTATGCTGTACCGAACCACCCAGTCACATATTCCAACTATGCAACAGAAATCCCGTACACAATGGGATGAGGAACTGGGGACAGCCATTAATGATGACCAGTGGACATACTGCTGTCAACAAACAGGCAAAGTGTCAGCAAGCAGTAGATTACGCCCTGTATACACTTCAAATATCTGCACTGTATATATTATACCCCAGTCAGGCTTCACCAATTTAAACTCTGAGATAACGATAGATGCGAAAGATGCAATAAAGAAAGAGCAGACTTCCTGCACTTGGCTTGTGAATGTGGGCCATTCAGGAATACTGGGCACAAGTCCTGCAAGCACTTTAGCAGATGATTGACTCCCCAGTCCCAAACACTCCACTGACAACACTGCTGTGATACACAGCGGAGATAGAAACATCAGTCAGGAACTTTGCATCCCTGGGGCTTTTATTGGCCAAGCAGAGAATAGCTTGCCAATGGGGAAGGGGCAGAGCACCTAGGTTTAAGAAATGGATGCACGACCTCTTCTACTGCCAGGATCAGCTGATAGCATCTGGAGAGCTAATGCCAATTACTTTGAGACCTCGAGATATAGGGGACCCACTACGGAACTACTTGATGGGACATCAATTAGACCCGGCTGGCTCAGGAGCAGAACACACAAACAAGGCCACTGAAGGCAGGTGAAAAGAGTGAAAATAGGGGAGGGGAGAGGAATGAGCCACTTAGGATCGAGGTCCTTAATGCATCCACAAGAGACACAATAGTCTGACTTCACATGTGAACAGAAGAGGTGAGATTTTGGACATCGAAATGTAACTGTGATACTGTAACTATGCACAAAATTACCTAGAGATGAAAAGAAGGAACTGCGACCGGTTCAATATGTGCAAAACTAAACTTTTACATGTCTGTACTGAGCAATAACAAATTATGTATGGCCACCTGGGAAATCTTGTTTATTGTTGATATGTATTCACAAAAATTCTAATAAACAGATTCCCCCCCCCAAAAAAGTTTCACTTGAACTAGGTATTGAAGATGGCATTTTGGAGTGTGGTGCTAGATTGATACCACCCCAAAGGTTAAGATCAAGAATAATGTGTGGAGCACATGAAGGACATTTGGGCAAGACATTGAGAAAACGCAGGCTGCATGAGGCTTTCTGGTAGCCCCTCATGGATAAAGGAGTGGATGATTTTGTAGTATGTACCAATGCAGAAAAGGGGTTCAAAGTAAGAACTCTGCACATGCATCCAATGGGATTCCCTACCAGACCATGGGGAAAACTGGGCATTGACCTAGTTGGCCCTTTTAACTTTTTGCCTCCTTCATCCTGATTTGCAGTGGTGGTCATCGATTACTATTCTAAGTGGTCAGTCATTCATTTTTTAGGAGAGCCTATTTCCAGAAGATTTTCTAAAAGATATCTTCTTAGAGGTTTTTCCATCTTCCATTGTTTCTGACAAGGGAGAACAATTTTTAAGCGTAGAATTTCAAGAATGTCTACAGCACCGAGGAATTGATCATTGCAAAAGTTTGTTGCATCATCCACAAATGAAAAGACTTGTAGAACGCATGAATAGAGTGTTGAACAACCGTGTGCAGTGGGCCATTGCAAGTAAGTGTGAGATACAAAATACAGTGTGTTTGATGCTTTGGTTTTACTGTACTACTCCACATTCTTCCACTAAGGTTTCACTGTTCGAATTATTGAGGGGAAGTAGTCCTTCATCTAAAATATGTCCGGGTTAGATGTCAAGGTGGGTGAATGCCATGGAAGATGTGGATGAGTTTGTCATACAGAATGTTGAAAAGGCACATGAGTGCCAGAAGACATATTTTGATTCCAGGAAAAAGAGTGTTACAACAACATGTTGAAGTAGGAGATGTGGTATGGGTAAAGGTGCCCGTCACACTAAAAAAGGCAATATGAAATATAAAGAGCCAATGGTAGTTGATAATATCTGTGGAAATGCCATTAGGGTACACAACAAAAGATGGTGAAACATTGCCAGAGTGATTAAGGTGAAAAGTCCCTGCGGTAACAGTGAAGTAGGTAAGACTCGTTTTCTCAATGAGATTAATAAAATCCTCAACTCAAGTTGGATTGTCTGTAACTGTTAATGCTAACTGCTGCACAGTCCCTGTCTATAATGATAAAGCCACAAATATACCTGCATGTATTTGTATTCATTTACTACAGTCTATCTATGGAATTTCTTCACCAATCTGGGGGCATGAACAAAATGTGTGAGTTTCCAAGAACTTTCTGAAATATCAAACCCCTTTTAGGCCACAAATTATTAATACTTGCCTTGAGATATATATGAATCCTTTAATTCCTCAACTTCATACTCTGGTGACCCAACTGTAGGAAGGGGGAGGCTCTAGTTGGCGCAGTGCAACACTAGCGACAAGCAGGGACTCTCTCTTCCTCGTCAGGGCTGAGGGTTACCTTCCAGACAACCTCTGCTTACCCTCTAGGTAGTGTGGCTTAAGCAGTCGTAGGCTAATCTTTGGGGCACATAGGGTTAAACACTTGCAACAGTACACCTTTACAACTAACCCACCACACAACGAGACCAGACTGTATTCTTGTAAAAATATATATCTTTATATAGATTTTAAGCAGGCTTGTGAGTACAGTCAATAACTTTATGAAAACGGTTGCAGGTTACTCAATTCGGGTTACCACAGTTCTTATGCAGTTCTCTTGAGGCCCGTAGGCCGGTGTTACTCAAAGTTCTTGTGGAGCCGGCGGCTTCCAGGGGATCTGTCCCACGTCGCGTTGCCTTCCCGGGGTCGCTGATCGTTGCGGCTCTTCAGCCGAGCAGGTCACTGGTCATCCGGGGCAGCGGTGTTCTGTGGCGGCAGGGTCCTCTCCTCGTCGTCCGCTCCGACCCTGAAGGCGGCGGTTGTGCGGTGGTGACAAGCGGCAGTACGGTCCCCAAGTGCAGGACGTACCCAGCCAAATGTCGGTGCAGCTGTGGGCTCACAGCTGGGCTGTCGGGCAGGCTTACCGACCTTGCGGATTCTCGTAGGGCGCTTGCCCGTCCTTGCAGGTGAGTGACTGCTCGCTAGGCAGTCACCTCGAGAGCTCGGACCGGACGGGTCCTCCTTTGCTTTGCTCTCGGGCTCCCGGTGCAGTTGCGGTCACGGTGTTCGGGACAGCGGCGGCTGGTCCTCACTTTGCTTCCGCTGTTGCTTTGGGCCCCGGTCACGGTGGTCGGGAGGTCGTTGATGCCTTAGAGGAGATTCCTCCGTCAGTGCCGCGGCGATGGTCAGCACCCGCAGTCGCTTTCTTCCAAGGGGGTAGCGTCCACTGGTCCTGGGACGCTGGTCAGGGGGCAAGTTCAGTTGCAAGCCCTTGGAGATCTCTTTGCAGAGTTTGGCACAAGTAGCACAAAAGTCTTTTCGTAGTCTTATTGTCTTCCTCTCCTTCCGCAGCAAGGCACCAGACACAGGCAAGAGTCAGCACCCTTCCTTGTCTCTCACGGTCCTTCTCGTAGGGCAGAGTCCTTCTGTGGCCCAAACCGGATCTAACTTTCAAGGAGCAGGGCTCCTTCTTTTATAGGCCAATTCCTTTGTTCTCGCAGGCCAGGGGGGCCTTTGCATAGCCACTCTCAGTTCTGGAGTACCCCGGCGGGTGTACTCCGGCTTCTGCTTTCAGTGTGAGGGGCAGGCGCATCAGACGCCCCACAGGAGGTGGAGCCAGCATTGTCTGGACAGGGGTGGCCAGAGTACCTTGTTGATGGGGGCTTCGCCCTTCCTGGGCCAGGTGCCGGCAGAGTCATCCGCCGCTCCCCAGGAGGGTGGAGCCAGCATTGTGGTGGCCGAGCACAGTGACAGTTCGAGTCAAGAGGCACTCCTACCTCCCACTAAGGTGTAATCTGCGCATTCACCACCTGTCATCCCTCCAGCCCTGTCACTCACACATCCCAGACAGTCAGATACACATACCAGCAGAGGCGGCTGAAATGGTTAAGCAAGCAAAGGCTAACTTTCTAAAAGTAGCATTTGCAAACCCAGGATACTGAAATAAACTTGACTACAAGAAATATCTCATTATCCTGAGTTCAGGCATACTAAACATGACTCACTGCCACGCTCCTTGAGCCTGCGGGGATTATAGGGTGTAATAATCCTCGCAGCTCAGTCTGGCCTAATGGAGCAGGTAGCCTTCAGTAGTGAAATACGGTCTTCGTTGTAAGTCACTACTAGGACATGCCACGCACATCAAGGCTTGTCCTACCTTACACCTACAACGCACCCTGCCCGCAGGCCTACCATAGGGGTGACTAATATGTAGTCAAGGGAAGGGTCGGTGCTGGCAAGTGGGGACACTTGCCCAGCTAGCGTGACAGTACGAGACCGCACGCGGGTTCTGCGGTCGCAGTTCCCAGACACATCTTTACGGCTGCTTCGGTGGGTGGCGCAACCAGCGCTGCAGGCCCACCAGCAGTATTGGCATCTACCAGCCCCGGCACTCTCTCGTGCACTTTACTAGGGACTAACAGTAAATCCAATGCACCAATCGTGGATACCAATCGTATGTACAATTTACAGTAGGGAGCACTTGCACTGCGGCACGGATCAGCCGTGGCGCAGTGCCCTGAGTATCGGAAAACCAGCAAAACATCGGAGGCACATCAGCAAAAAGTGGAAGGGAGACTCACGCCAAGGTGCCAGGTCTAACATGTGTCCCTTCCAGCTGAAATGTGGGGGGAACTACCCTTCCCCAGGGAGTTCCACATCACTAAGGCGGAACAATCTGGACAGACCGTCAGCGTTGGCGTGATGGGTGCCAGGGCGGTGTTCCACCGTAAAGTCCATACTCTGTAGAGAAATGGACCACCTCAACAGTTTCGGGTTCTCACCCCTCATTTGCATCAACCATCTGAGGGGCCTGTGGTCCGTCTGAACTCGGAAGTGAGACCCAAACAAGTAGGGTCTTAGCTTCTTCAGCGCCCAGACCACAGCAAATGCTTCACGCTCTATTGCACTCCACCTACTTTCCCGTGGAAGTAACCTCCGACTTATGAAGGCTACGGGTTGGTCAAAGCCCTCCTCAGTCATCTGTGAAAGAACAGCCCCTACACCATGCTCTGAAGCGTCTGTTTGCACAATGAACTCCTTGGAGAAATCGGGGGCCAGGAGCACGGGCGCCGTGCACATGGCAGTCTTCAGGGTGTCGAAAGCCTCCTGACAGGTGTCAGTCCAAATCACATTCCTGGGCTGCTTTTTCGAAGTCAGCTCTGTCAAGGGGGTCACGATCGTGCCATAGCCCTTGACAAACCTCCTGTAATACCCAGTGAGCCCCAGGAAGGCTCTCACTGCAGTCTGGGTCTTGGGGGGTTCCCAAGCCAGGATGGTTTCGATTTTGGGCTGCAAGGGGGCTACCTTGCCACTCCCAACTTGGTGTCCCAAGTACACCACCGAACCCTGCCCAATCTGGCACTTGCTTGCCTTGATTGTGAGGCCTGCTCTGCGCAGGGCCATCAACACTTCCCAGAGGTGTCGCAGGTGTTCGGGCCAGGTGCCGCTGAACACCGCGATGTCATCCAGGTAGGCTTATTTCAAAGAACAAGGGTCCTAAGGAGTCAAGATATAACAGAAAATAGCAATATAGACTGCAATAAGAACTATATTTTTGAAACACGTCCAGCCGGGCGTAAGTTTATTCATAAGATAACAAGAAGTTGTTGGCCCAAAAGGAGGCCAAAAATAGTGGCAAGATAGGGTACAGTCCTGTACCTATCCCAAGAGGTTTACGAAAGAATAAACCAAGAAAAGGGGGATAGAAAAAGGAAAACACTTTTCAGGCAAAGCAAGAAGTTTTTGAGCCAATAGGTGACTTGTAATTAAAGTAAATACAGTTACAACAAATTCACCCTGCAGTGCCAACAATTTCAGATACACATATTAAATAATATGGTACACTGCTTATTGCGTCGACGTTTCGATCCCTAAGGGCTGTGACACAGCGGACCCGCGCTGAAACCGAGAAGGGGGAAGAAGCTGATCGAGCTTCGCCCAACCCGCCGCTTCTTTCACTTGAAAGCAAGCTAATGGACGGTTTGTGAAATTTCGCACAAGCCTGGCCCCTGAGGGTCTACACTTAGCGGACTCACGCTACAACCAAGGAGGGTACAGAAGCCGACTGAGCTTCGTCCAACCCACCGTTGCTTTCAACTTGGAAGCAAGCAAATGGACGTTCTGAATCCAAGCCTATGCAAAACGAAGATCGCCCAAACCCTCTGAGGCCCCGCTATAATATATGTAGCTAGCAACCACGAGGAACCATCAGAAGGAACCTCGGTAAACACGGCCACTCACAGGTCTATATCTTCGGGGGTCCAAAGTCCACACCATAGGGCTTTATGTAATGCAGGCAATAACTGTATAAATAGTCCTGATGATGATCCCATTGTACTATGAGCCCTTAGGGATCGAAACGTCGACGCAATAAGCAGTGTACCATATTATTTAATATGTGTATCTGAAATTGTTGGCACTGCAGGGTGAATTTGTTGTAACTGTATTTACTTTAATTACAAGTCACCTATTGGCTCAAAAACTTCTTGCTTTGCCTGAAAAGTGTTTTCCTTTTTCTATCCCCCTTTTCTTGGTTTATTCTTTCGTAAACCTCTTGGGATAGGTACAGGACTGTACCCTATCTTGCCACTATTTTTGGCCTCCTTTTGGGCCAACAACTTCTTGTTATCTTATGAATAAACTTACGCCCGGCTGGACGTGTTTCAAAAATATAGTTCTTATTGCAGTCTATATTGCTATTTTCTGTTATATCTTGACTCCTTAGGACCCTTGTTCTTTGAAATAAGTTAAGTAACCCACGGTCCGAAGGTCCCCTACTGGGTTCCCTTGTGTCCTAAAAGTCATCCAGGTAGGCGGCACTGAACTCGTCCAGTCCAGCCAACACCTGGTTGACCAATCTCTGAAAGGTGGCAGGGGCATTCTTCATTCCAAATGGCATAACCCGGAACTGGAAATGCCCATCTGGTGTAGAGAATGCCGACCTCTCCTTTGCCCCATCGGTCAAGGCGATCTGCCAGTATCCCGACGTTAAATCAAACGTGCTGAGAAACCGGGCAGCCCCTAGCCGATCAATGAGCTCGTCAGCTCTGGGGATGGGGTGCGCGTCAGTCTTCGTGACTGAATTGAGCCCTCTGTAGTCCACACAGAACCGGAGTTCGGGTGTGGCTCCCGGCGCAGCAGCCTCCGGCACCAAGACCACGGGGCTGGACCAAGGACTGCTGGAAGATTCAACCACCCCGAGGGCAAGCATCTTGGAGACCTCCTCCTTGATGCAGGCCCGTACCCTGTCAGTTACCCGGTAAGCCTTATGCTTCACCGGTAAGCTGTCTCCAGTATCCACATCATGGACGCACCAATCTGTGACACTCGGAACCAGGGAGAACAGGTCTGGAAACTGCCCCAGCAACTTGCGGCAGTCCTCCTGTTGTTCGGCGGTCAGGGAGGGTGAGAGGTTAACTCCATCCACTGACCCATCCTTCTCACAGGCCACCAAGAGGTCAGGAAGAGGCTCCGACTCCTCCTCCATTCCGTCATCGGTTGCCAACAACATGCCCACTTCGGACCTTCGCAAGTGGGGCTTGAGGCGGTTGACATGTAGGACCCGCAAAGGGTTCCTGGGCGTCTTCATGTCCACCAAGTATGTCACGGGGCTCTTGCGCTCCACAACCTCAAATGGTCCTGTCCACTTATCCTGAAGGGCACAGGGCTCCACTGGGGCCAAGACATACACCTCCTGTCCAGGCTGAAGCTCGACCAGAGTGGCATTCTGATCGTACCGCCGCTTCATTTCCTCCTGGCTTGCTTCCAGATTTGCCTCGGCAAGTTGTCTGAAGCGTCTGGTTTGGTTTCTGAAGGCCAGCATGTAGCTATATACATTCTGGGGAGGTTTCCTGGGAGATTGCTCCCAGCCTTCCTTTACCAAACTCAGTGGTCCTCTCACGGGGTGACCGTACAGCAGTTCAAAGGGGCTGAACCCTAGGGACTTCTGTGGTACCTCGCGATACGCAAACAGCAGGCATGGCAAGAGGACGTCCCACTTACGCCTCATCGGACCTTCCAGGCCCATTATCATGCCTTTGAGGGTTCGGTTGAATCTTTCAACCAACCCGTTACCTTGGGGATGGTAGGGTGTGGTGAACTTGTACGTTACGCCACACTCCTGCCAAAGGGACTTCATATATTTCGATATGAAATTGGTCCCCCTGTCGCTCACCACCTCTAGAGGGAATCCTACTCGTGAGAAAATTCCCATCAGTGCACGCCCCTCCACGGGAGCCGTCACTGTCCTCAGAGGGATGGCTTCAGGGTACCGGGTGGCATGGTCCACCAAGACCAGGATGAACCTGTTGCCCATGGCTGTCTTGGGGTCCAGAGGCCCAACGATGTCAATACCCACTCGCTGGAATGGCGTACCGACCACAGGGAAGGGTTGGAGGGGAGCCTTGTTCTTCCCTCCCGTCTTCCCGCTTGCCTGGCAAGTTGGACAGGTTCTGCAATACGCATCGGAACTCTTGTGCATTTGGGGCCAGTAAAAGTGGGTGACAAGCCTGTCATAGGTCTTGTCCATTCCCAAATGTCCCGCTAAAGGCACATCATGAGCCAGACCCAGTAGGAAGGCTCTGAACGTCTGGGGTACCACCAGCACACGGGCTGACCCAGGTTCAGCAGCCTTAGGCTCCGAATACAGGAGGTCGTTCTCCCAGTACACGTAATGTGTTTTGGCCTGAACACCATTGGCCTGGTCTGCAGCCTGCTGCCGCATACCCATGAGAGAAGGGCATTCTTTCTGCTCCCTGCAGAATTCCTCCCTGGAGGGTCCTCCTTCTTGCTGCCAATGGGTCAGCTCAGGCAGGTCCCCCAGTTCGGCGATTTGTTCCCCCGTAGGCTCCAGGGCATCCCCCTCAAGGTCTGCCTCCTCCTGGACCATAGGAACTTCAGGGGCCGGTTTCCCGCGCCCCCTGCGCCTTCTCCCTAAGGCCGGTTCCTGGGCCTCTCCATCAGGCCCCAGGACCTCTCGATCACCCTTACTGGCTGCCATCGACCGGGTGGTCACGCACGCCCAGTCAGGCAGACCCACCATCCGCAGGTGAGTCGTTTTCTCCACCTTTTCCCAAGGGGAGTGCTCCAAGTCGTTCCCTAGCAAACAGTCAACAGGCATGGTTTTTCTCACACAGACCTGCAGAGTACCAGAGACCCCCCCCCACTCGAAGGGAACTTGAGCCATCGGACACTGACTCTCAGAATTATCAGCGTTGATAACCCTACAGTAGGCATGGGGTACAACCTGCTCTTGAGACACCAGGTGCTGCCTCACTGCAGTCACACTGGCTCCTGTGTCTCTAAGAGCCTCAGCTTCCTTGCCATTGATGATCACCACCTGCCCATATTTTTTAGTGTTAGAGGGCAGGTAGTTTGTCGGGATCATCTCACTGTCTCCTAGCGAGACTAGGGTCATGTGAACGGGATCTCCACCCCCCGGGACCATCATTTCTTCTCCCAGGTGAACGCTAGTCACTTGTCGGGGCGGAGCACCAGTGGGTGCAGGTTTTCCAAATAGGCGACACTTGGGGTCACTGGATATGTGCCCAGGCTCGCCACATTTGAAACAATGGAAGGGCCCCTTTGGAACAGGTTTACCTGTCGGGGCCCCATTCTGCTTCGGGGGTGGGGGAGGCTGAGAACCCTGCTGCGGATTCCCTTGGGAACTACTTTGGGGGCCTTTTTGGAACCCTTTCTGTTTTCCCCCCTTGTCCCCCCCACTCTTCTGCTGGGGACCCTGCCCACTCTTGGCGGAATCTCCCACGGGACCCTTGTGGACCCTGGTGCTGAGCCAGCGGTCCGCCTCCTCAGCAAGCTTCCTCGGGTTGGACAGCTTGCTATCGATCAGGTGTTGGCGTAACTCAGGAAAACAGTGATCAGCCAAGTGCTCCCATGCAATTAAATCAAAGAGACCTTGAAAATCATTCACTTTGTTACCTTTCACCCAACCATCCAGTGCTCTGCAAAAGTAAGTCACATATTCCACATACGTATTCCCAGGCCGCTTAGTACATCCCCTAAACTTCTGTCTATACATTTCAGGGGTAAGCCCGTACCTGTTCAATAAAGCTTCTTTCATGTGGGCATAGGATCTCTGATTCTCAACGGGCAAATCTAGCAAGGTATCTCTCCCTTCGCTAAGGAACCTTCCCCACAACCCCGCTCCCCAATCCTTGTCAGGGACCCGGTGGGAGGACATGGCTACCTCGTATGCCCTAAACCACTGTCCTATGTCATCCCCCTTAAAGAACTCCTTAACTACGTCCTTCGGGATGTGCACTCTTGACTCTACCTGCACTGGCGATGTGCTGCCACCAGAGGGAGGCCGATCCAAGTCTCTCTCCTTGAGACTTATCTCCCTCATTTTGATTTCGTAGTCCATCTGGTGCTTTCGCTCTTCCAGCGCCATTCTTTTGGTTTCAAGCTCCAGCTGAATTTTCAATTCGGCCAACTTCCTCTTGTGATTCCGGGTTTCCTTCCTGTCCGCCAGCTCCTCTGGCGACAGGCCTTTACCCAAGCTGTGCTCGCTGTCTTGCCTTTCTAGATCGATCAGATCCCCAAGCGCATTTTGCTCCTCAGTCGTGTTCTGCTCGGCGAGGACGTCTTGCTCTTCCGGGGTCTTTCTGGACTCCACCCAGGCTTTCAGGGCCTTGTAGAGCTCCGGCTTGTTTTTGCAACCAGCGTGCGGAACCTTTAGTTTCCTACAAAAAAACTTCAGCTCCATCTTTGAGTATTTGTCCAGCTTTGCGGCATCCCACTCTATCTCCAACACCTCGGAGGTCGTGGACTCCGCTCCATCCAGGCTCTTTGTGCCCGGCATGGCTTCTGCACTCGGAATCTTCTTTCGGCAAAATTCAAAAAGCAAAGTCTGTGGCTAAGTAACTGGACCGTGATCCTTGTGTAGTGGTCAGAAGCTCAGGTATAACTATCGCAAGTGTAAATTCGAAATCCTCACCGCTGCGTCCAATGTAGGAAGGGGGAGGCTCTAGTTGGCGCAGTGCAACACTAGCGACAAGCAGGGACTCTCTCTTCCTCGTCAGGGCTGAGGGTTACCTTCCAGACAACCTCTGCTTACCCTCTAGGTAGTGTGGCTTAAGCAGTCGTAGGCTAATCTTTGGGGCACATAGGGTTAAACACTTGCAACAGTACACCTTTACAACTAACCCACCACACAACGAGACCAGACTGTATTCTTGTAAAAATATATATCTTTATATAGATTTTAAGCAGGCTTGTGAGTACAGTCAATAACTTTATGAAAACGGTTGCAGGTTACTCAATTCGGGTTACCACAGTTCTTATGCAGTTCTCTTGAGGCCCGTAGGCTGGTGTTACTCAAAGTTCTTGTGGAGCCGGCGGCTTCCAGGGGATCTGTCCCACGTCGCGTTGCCTTCCCGGGGTCGCTGATCGTTGCAGCTCTTCAGCCGAGCAGGTCACTGGTCATCCGGGGCAGCGGTGTTCTGTGGCGGCAGGGTCCTCTCCTCGTCGTCCGCTCCGACCCTGGAGGCGGCGGTTGTGCGGTGGTGACAAGCGGCAGTACGGTCCCCAAGTGCAGGACGTACCCAGCCAAATGTCGGTGCAGCTGTGGGCTCACAGCTGGGCTGTCGGGCAGGCTTACCGACCTTGCGGATTCTCGTAGGGCGCTTGCCCGTCCTTGCAGGTGAGTGACTGCTCGCTAGGCAGTCACCTCGAGAGCTCGGACCGGACGGGTCCTCCTTTGCTTTGCTCTCGGGCTCCCGGTGCAGTTGCGGTCACGGTGTTCGGGACAGCGGCGGCTGGTCCTCACTTTGCTTCCGCTGTTGCTTTGGGCCCCGGTCACGGTGGTCGGGAGGTCGTTGATGCCTTAGAGGAGATTCCTCCGTCAGTGCCGCGGCGATGGTCAGCACCCGCAGTCGCTTTCTTCCAAGGGGGTAGCGTCCACTGGTCCTGGGACGCTGGTCAGGGGGCAAGTTCAGTTGCAAGCCCTTGGAGATCTCTTTGCAGAGTTTGGCACAAGTAGCACAAAAGTCTTTTCGTAGTCTTATTGTCTTCCTCTCCTTCCACAGCAAGGCACCAGACACAGGCAAGAGTCAGCACCCTTCCTTGTCTCTCACGGTCCTTCTCGTAGGGCAGAGTCCTTCTGTGGCCCAAACCGGATCTAACTTTCAAGGAGCAGGGCTCCTTCTTTTATAGGCCAATTACTTTGTTCTCGCAGGCCAGGGGGGCCTTTGCATAGCCACTCTCAGTTCTGGAGTACCCCGGCGGGTGTACTCCGGCTTCTGCTTTCAGTGTGAGGGGCAGGCGCATCAGACGCCCCACAGGAGGTGGAGCCAGCATTGTCTGGACAGGGGTGGCCAGAGTACCTTGTTGATGGGGGCTTCGCCCTTCCTGGGCCAGGTGCCGGCAGAGTCATCCGCCGCTCCCCAGGAGGGTGGAGCCAGCATTGTGGTGGCCGAGCACAGTGACAGTTCGAGTCAAGAGGCACTCCTACCTCCCACTAAGGTGTAATCTGCGCATTCACCACCTGTCATCCCTCCAGCCCTGTCACTCACACATCCCAGACAGTCAGATACACATACCAGCAGAGGCGGCTGAAATGGTTAAGCAAGCAAAGGCTAACTTTCTAAAAGTAGCATTTGCAAACCCAGGATACTGAAATAAACTTGACTACAAGAAATATCTCATTATCCTGAGTTCAGGCATACTAAACATGACTCACTACCACGCTCCTTGAGCCTGCGGGGATTATAGGGTGTAATAATCCTCGCAGCTCAGTCTGGCCTAATGGAGCAGGTAGCCTTCAGTAGTGAAATACGGTCTTCGTTGTAAGTCACTACTAGGACATGCCACGCACATCAAGGCTTGTCCTACCTTACACCTACAAAGCACCCTGCCCGCAGGCCTACCATAGGGGTGACTAATATGTAGTCAAGGGAAGGGTCGGTGCTGGCAAGTGGGGACACTTGCCCAGCTAGCGTGACAGTACGAGACCGCACGCGGGTTCTGCGGTCGCAGTTCCCAGACACGGCTGCTTCGGTGGGTGGCGCAACCAGCGCTGCAGGCCCACCAGCAGTATTGGCATCTACCAGCCCCGGCACTCTCTCGTGCACTTTACTAGGGACTAACAGTAAATCCAATGCACCAATCGTGGATACCAATCGTATGTTCAATTTACAGTAGGGAGCACTTGCACTGCGGCACGGATCAGCCGTGGCGCAGTGCCCTGAGTATCGGAAAACCAGCAAAACATCGGAGGCACATCAGCAAAAAGTGGAAGGGAGACTCACGCCAAGGTGCCAGGTCTAACACCAACTAACGATTGGAGGATACTTGTTGGATACATCTGCGACCATAGGTTTAAACTCAGAATAAAATAGTGCTAACTGTAAAATGGACACTCTAATATTTCTATTGATAAGGAATGGTCCCACAAAGCAAGGAGTAAAGTCAGAGTGGGACTCAGAAATAGTTCCATTTTTTAGTAGGCCAGCAGGCCATGCTCCCACCTCATAATCAAATGCTTTTCTTTGTTACCTTGCGGCGAAACACCTGTAATCAGCTTTTGCTTTCACTGAACGCTGATAGGCTTTCTGTATGGCTTTCTGTATGGTTTGGAGTTTTGCAAGAATGAGGTTACTGATTACTAATGAAACTGTTGACAGAGATACTTTCTAGGGAATAATTTGTGAAAGGAATCCATATGAGTAGAAACAAGGTGGATGCCCCAGTGAGAAGTAAAGTCAACTAATGAAATCCATCTGTACTAAGTACCGAGGTGGGCCATCAAAAAGCAATGCAGGCACTGTTCCAGTGAATTATTAGAGTTTTTTTACCATTGGTCTGTGGAGAGCAACTAGCAGATTTAAAGTGCTTGGTAGCAACCCTTTTCATCAACTTGATACAGATGGGAACTGTTTTGCTCTGTCTGTAATAATGACCTCAGGCAGACCATGAACGTAAAAGTATAAACACAATGATGAGTCTGAATAATTTCACAGCTTTAAGGGTGACTGCTTCAAAGGAATATAATGGCTCATCTTTGTGAACTAGTTTATTAACATTAATACTGTGTTGTGTAGAAAACGAGCCCGTAATCCTATCGATGCCCAGGCCGCTGGCGCAAACCGCCTCTTAGTTCCCATGTTGAATAATTACCAAATAAAGAGACGGGCGCTGGTAGCAGGAATCAAGAACAGAGTTTATTTCTCATGAGGAGAGCCAGTCATTTCGGACACGAAACACAGTGTCTTTCGGGAGGTGCTCTAACAAGTGAGCTGAGACTCTTGCTTTTATACCCTACAGAACACTTGATAACACAATCAGGACTGTATGACGCAAAAGAAAGACATCCCTATAATCCTCGTGGTGATCCTATAATCCTCGTGGTGATCCTACCCACATACATTCACAATGGGGACCCTTGACCTGCTGATAAGAGGGGAGGGCAATCACGCAGCTGAGTGTTTCGTAGGATGTGTACGCCTTGATCATAGCCCAGGGGGTGGGGTGGCTAAGACCAATAGAGGATCCTTTGAAGAGGAGTGACTTCATACAATAAGGGCAGTAAATGGTATCTCCTGGCCCAGGCGATGGCCTCGGACATGTGTGGTCAGCCGGACTCGGGGGAAAGGGTCATCAAAGGAGTGGTATTCATGCCGCGTGGACAATCGAGCGCAGAGGGAAGGCTTGTCAACAGAGGGGCATTCATGGAAGGGTAGGAGGTGTTGGTCAGGCGCGGCCGTGACTCTCAAGGACTGGGTCTTGCAGAAGAAGAAGGTTTATGACTTGCCCACGTGAGGAGAAGGGAGGGGTAGCCAGGGTGGACACAAGGGTAGAGTCACACAGAGAGCGAGAGATCTTATGACCCGTATATGAGAGAGCGGGGGCAGTCAGGTGCAGCTGGGGAGGGCTACGTCAGCTAAGGCGAAGGATGCCTCTCCAAGAAGGAATAGGGGGTTTTGTGCGAGTCAAGGGGGAGAGTTGCCTTTCACAGCGGGGTCGCGCAGAGGGAGAGGGCTTCATGGTCTATGCATGAGAGAGGGGGGGGGGGTTAAGATACGCGCAGGATGGAAACCAGAGATCCTAATGGGTAAAAAGGCCATGGTGCCTAAACTGGCTGTACATATGCACAGGGGTAGGGGCTTTTACTGGCAGAGTGATACGGTCGATAGTTTACGGTATTCATGGTGCTCACAGGGAGAGGAGTGGGAGAAGAAGGGGAATGAATGCTGTCTATGTACATCAATTTCTTCAACTTTCACAGTCGCCCCTTTTTACATAGCAGCAGTCATATTTGCAATTGATGGGTTTACAGGTAGACAGGCATCGTTGATGAATTAGCATTTTGTCGATACTAACATTTGGCGTACAATCATAGACAGTTAAGGTAATGGGCAGAATGCAGTACATAGAAAATTGCTTTTCATTGAGTTCCTAACAATTAAACGCACTACATAGCAAAAATCTTTCCGACTTAAAAAATGTGACCAATGAACAGTTTTGACCAGGTAGTTGAGAGCGGAATTCAGTTCAATACACAATATTTCTTCGTCCCAGTGTCTTTTTGTCAGTGAGCCATCACTGGTAGGCTCTAGTCCGAGTACTTTCGTTGGCGCTGTTGAGCACCGGCGGTGGAGCTATAGGTCCAGCTCGGTTCTATCCTTACGCGTTGCAGGGTGCGGTCAGTCCTCTGCTGTTAGACCACAGTCCTGTTCCCTAAACAATCCGGTTGGTGGCGCCTTATGCTCGGCACCCATAGTTCTATGGCAGCACCCTATTCCCAGTGGAATGCCGTTCTTTCCCTTGGCAAAAAGTCACGTGGAAAAGAGGGTGAGTGTGGTTCAAATAGTCGATAGGTGAGAGGGCGGAGTTGGGTCAGAGTTCCTGGGACACACAAAAGGGACCATGGGAGAAAAGGATAACAAGCAGGCAGGCCCATCCATCGGGCCCAAGGAAGGGGGACGGAGACTCCAGGCACACGTGGGTTAGCAGGCGGGGGGCTTCGAGGCGGCCCACCGTTTTTCATTTTCCACGTTGAAATTGCGGTCTCGTCCCGTATCCTGTTGCTCTGCGGCTCCACCTTTGGTCGAGGTCACACGAGTCCCAAGATCCGCAGCCAGGCTGTACGTCACTTCTGACCCATCTCCTTCGGTGATCGTGAATCTTTGAATAGGTACAAGACAAGGTTTCAGTGAAATGGCAGAAGAAGATATCTATGCATGTGAATTCCTCCCTCAATTCTACGCATTTGGGAGATACGCTCATTGGTCACAGTCAGAGGTCCATTACCAAGCAGTGCATGTGTCAGTATTCCTACTGGGTTCATGGCAGGTCTATTCATCGTCTTATTTATAAATCAAGTGAGGTAAATGAGGTTCCCATCAACTGTGCATTACATCAGATTCAGAGCATTTCCCATCAGGACTGGCTAACCTTTTCGAACAGGGCGGGGGTGCCATTATCGAGAGTCAGGCAAAACAGGGTCTTCTCGAGGGTCAACAGCTACTCATGTGCATCAAGTTTATATTCGGGACAGCAATTGGGGTTTATCAAAAAATGGGGCGGGGATGCTTCGGGCGCTTGCGCTTGGGTGCAAAAGGGGGTGGGGCAATCCGGGCGTTGGGGGTTCAATCTGGACATTGGCGTTCGTCTCTGAAGAACAGACATAAGGTGCCATTGACATACAGTTCCCCTATAAATGGCCAGATTTGGGGGACTTCAGTCGTCTTACCTGTCCTTTCCTTCTCAGCCAATTCAAGTTCATTCATTTTGCAGAAAGGAGAGGCAGTAATATGGCGAGATACAATCATTTTAGTTTCGGTCAATTTCGCTGAACACCTTCGCGTTCAATATGTATCAAATCAGACTGGTGCCGGTGGGGCACAATTTTACCAATGAGGGAGAGAAAATAGGGAGACTCTCATAGAGAGTGAGAGTCGTCCGCAATCTAAACGAGCCATTCGGTACACGTATGACATGTAGGGAGAGAGAGAGAGAGAGAGAGAGAGAGAGAGAGAGAGAGACGTGTACAAAAATAGGTCATTTAGTGCGCTCACAACACGGAACAGCAAAGGTCAGGTAACACGCAGATACAGACAGAGGGAAGACATAAATTCGTACATTACACACACACAAACTCAGACAGGGAAGACGGCACATGTATTACACATATACAAGACATTCATGACAAGACAGGAAACAATTGTTAGCCTACAAGATCTGTTTTTATATGTATATCCTACGTATCTTTACTATCCTGTTTTATCTACGTGCTTAGCTCTTTCTACCCTTCCCCCCTTTCCCTTCTCGCTTGTCACGCCTGCGAGCGTTCCCAATTACCAATACTCACACCTCGGCTGGTCGATCAGTAATTAACCTGGTCGTGCTAGTTACCCATGGTTGGATCTTAAGCCATTTTTCTGTTCCCTCCTTTGGTGGGAAGTTCTCCAGGCTGAGGCAACGGCAAGTATTGATCGGGAGAACAGTCGGACAGCTTGGCTATATCTATAAGAGTGTGAGAAAGGGGGTAGTGCATTTTGAACATCAGCAACATTTCTAACTTCCTAGACGGGCGGTGCCGTGGCAACCCTTACCCGTATAATTTTTCTTTGTCCTTTCCCTACCTAGTCAAACGTCCAGTTACATTATTTAACACGTCATTTCTAGTCAATTTTTCGTCATTCAGTACCTGTCCAGTTTCTATGTCAGTCCATCCTCTCAGTCGCTATGTCCTAAGGAGGAACAGTCATGTTAAGCCTACGTCTTTTAAAAACTTATCGTTATAACGACTAAACACATATTCCCCCTTTCCCTTTTTCGTCGGTGGTCCAACCGTCGCTCTTCCACACCTCAGCCGACGTTCTGACGTGACCTGCAGAAGGGAGGAAAAGAAGGGGTGGGGGGGGGCAGCATTCAAAGCACATCATCATGCAGTAGTTCGAAAATGTTTTTACCTACCATATACTCGCCCTATCTCCTCGTACTGCATTCCCTTGCCATCTCGGCGTTTCAGCCCAGAGGGACCAGTGGTGTCAGATAGATAATCATTGACGATCTGAGTATCTACATGAGCTACTTGGTCGTAACCCTCTTTATCGGGTGCAAGGGTGACGGTCAGGTGGCATTTTCTGTGGTGTCATTTTAAGGGTATCTGAAACACTTTTCCGGCTGCTTGTGGCACATAAGGTAGCTGCTAAATATCTGATCCCTTTTGATCTACATCCTTCATCATACTTACTCTTCGCTCACAGTAGTAAGGCATCCAAAACTCATTAATGCAACTGCTACGACCATGCTTTCTTCTTCAAAATACTTTTAATAAACGAAATTGGTGGCAGTTCATTGCATAAAGTGCAGCAGTGCAAATAAAATCGTATTAGAATTTCCTTACAGAGCAAGCATGATGCATGTCAAGAATTCATTTTTAATTAATTCAAAAATTCATTATCCAATACTCATTCGTTATCTAAGTTACACCAATTCATTTTCCAAATCATAATCAGTACCCACCCTAAGTCAATTCATTATCCAAGCACATACTCAACGCCCTTCATATCTACTTTCATTATCCAAAAACTGCACATAGATCTCGGGGCAACAAGCTGCGCAATCTGGGTGCAACAAAGTTTATTCAAATACGTTTCATTTTGTGGCGGCGCCATTTTAGGTGGGGTCAGGCAAGCTCCAGCACAGTCAGAAAGTCTCTAGTCTCGCGTGGTTGGCCCAGAACTTTCCGTTGGTAGTTCAAAAAGTTTTGTGCTATGTGGTTAACAGTTTAGCAAATATGGACCATGAGTCAAAGAGTGGGAAGGGCGGCAACAATTTTCCTACCGGGTCATCCTGGCGTTCCTCCGGAACTGAACAAGTCCGTGCCGTGGCTTCATTTTAGCCATTTCCAATCCGAGGCTGGTGCCGGCAGGAGTTGCACCGGTGTCGTGGTTCCCAGTGAAGGGGGCGGGGGCACCCATGCGGAGGGATCGGGGTGCCCCCCGGCTCTTATAGAATCTTCAAGGTTGAGGGGAGAAGGCATGGAGCGTGTGCCCGTCCTGGGCAAAAGACCGCTTTATGATGTTGACCCTCTTTAAGTAAGAGCATTGGGGTGTCGCTGGAAGCCTCCACCTGGAGAGAGGTGGGGGAGGCTCGTTCGCGTCACCTCCCCCTTCCAGCGACCCCGCGCCGTTACTCGGCTCCGTCGTTTCGATATTGGCCGTGCTGGCTATTGAAGATGGGGGGGGGTGGTCGGCGGCTGAGGCAAGACAGCCCCCCCTTTTCTCTTGACATGTGGCGGGACTATCTGGAACTGTCCAGGCGTCGACATGTGGCGGCACTACCTGTAACTATCCAGGAATTTGACATGTGGCGGGACTACTTGATTTGCCGCCATTCTCGCCTTTGGCTTCGGCCTTCTTCGTGGGTCGGACCAGGCGAGAGACAGAAGGGGGGGGGGGTGGTCGGTGGCTGAGGCAAGACAGCCCCCCCCCCGTGGCCTGCAGGGCAGCGGAAGAGGAGAGAAGGAGATGACTCTGCCATTCTTTGGACCGCCTGCCCAACATCATCTCCTCCCGACCGTGGTCAGGCGAGCCCCTCGTGCCTCGAGGCCTCGCCTTCCGGATGGGCGTAACCGCGGACCTGTTGCACTTTGGGAGCTTCCGGAATGAGGGTAGGTACCTATTGGATTGTTTCTATTTCATGTGACCGTTATTTGGGCGTGGCGGGCAATGAGGCAGACATGTTGGGAGCAGGAACAGGCAGTGAAGCCTAGCTACCTCGTGGCTATTTTTGCTGCCAAACTTTTCGCCATTTTATATTTCTTGTTACGAACTATTTCTAATGTTTCTTATTTTTAGTGAAGTCAAAAGCTCATCAGGGGGTTACTGACTTAGCCTGATTTCTTTTTCTATTTTTCTTTCTCTTCCTTAGCGTGTTTCGAGCTAAAGCTTTCTGTTAGTAGGGAACGGTGATCACTTCATATTTTTATGTGTCCTTTTCACTAGGGGGTACTTCTGGACGGACCAGACGAGTTCCCTCCAATAAATGGTCCGGGGTGGAACGAGATTATCGATCAAAAGGGGAACATATATTCCTTCATTAGGGTATCATCCTGGACAGACCGAGCGATGTACTTCCATTTACTAGGGTAGCCTCCTGGACGGACCAGATGGTCTACCTCCACTAAATGGCCCATGAGCGGGGAGCATATGTCCTCCATAAGGGTAGTCTCCTGGGCGGACCATGCGAGCTACCCCCCAAACAGTGGGGAGTGGGTAGGACTGACGAATTCACAAAGGGGCATAACCTACCCTTTACTACTTGCAAAGACTAGATAGAATATTTCTATTCCACGTTGTTTGCAGGCAGAAAATACCTCAAACGAAACAATTCCTGGAACAACAATGTCCAGGCAACCAACCAATCAGTGGGGAGAAAAACAGGCATGACGGATTACAACGGGGACAAATGTCTGCATTACCTGCCCTTCGCTATCCAGAAAGGAAGACAGAATATTTCTACTCGTCTCAGTTTGTAGACAGGGAAGATCTCAAAGAACAACAATCAATTATTAATCGACTTCAAACAATTCTCAAAGAACAACAATCGATTATTAATCGACTTCAAACAATTCAGTGGGGAGAAAAGTAGGCATGACGGATTAATACCGGGGACAAAAGTCTACATTACCTACCCTTCTCTATCTGCAAAGAGGGACGACGTTCCTATTCGCCGCTGTTTGAAAACAGAGAATGTCTCGTTCTCAGAAGAGAACCAATATGTCAAGTAGCCCTCAAAGCTAAATGAACCAATACCAACAATTTCGGTATACAAATACCGATTTTCAATACAAACAATCAATCAATCAGGTGGATAGAACCACCCTACCAATCAGGCGTAAAAACGCCCTACTTAATCTTACCCGGACCGGACCATACGGACAGTTCTTCGACTTCCTCCTCCAGCGCCCGTTCGTTCTCTTACTCCATGTAGCATTCCTGTGGGATTCCAGTCAGGACAATAGGTCACTTCAAGAGAGGTCCGTTCAGAATTGGTGAAGTTCTGTCGATCGGCAGCCGGGCGAGGGCCCTCTCAAGGCAGGCATGCCCCGATCATTTAGATGTTCACTTCTTCGTCTGGATCTCTCTTACCGAACCCCATGTCACTGATGGACCCCGCGTTGGGACGCCAACTGTAGAAAACGAGCCCGTAATCCTATCGATGCCCAGGCCGCTGGCGCAAACCGCCTCTTAGTTCCCATGTTGAATAATTACCAAATAAAGAGACGGGCGCTGGTAGCAGGAATCAAGAACAGAGTTTATTTCTCATGAGGAGAGCCAGTCATTTCGGACACGAAACACAGTGTCTTTCGGGAGGTGCTCTAACAAGTGAGCTGAGACTCTTGCTTTTATACCCTACAGAACACTTGATAACACAATCAGGACTGTATGACGCAAAAGAAAGACATCCCTATAATCCTCGTGGTGATCCTATAATCCTCGTGGTGATCCTACCCACATACATTCACAATGGGGACCCTTGACCTGCTGATAAGAGGGGAGGGCAATCACGCAGCTGAGTGTTTCGTAGGATGTGTACGCCTTGATCATAGCCCAGGGGGTGGGGTGGCTAAGACCAATAGAGGATCCTTTGAAGAGGAGTGACTTCATACAATAAGGGCAGTAAATGGTATCTCCTGGCCCAGGCGATGGCCTTGGACATGTGTGGTCAGCCGGACTCGGGGGAAAGGGTCATCAAAGGAGTGGTATTCATGCCGCGTGGACAATCGAGCGCAGAGGGAAGGCTTGTCAACAGAGGGGCATTCATGGAAGGGTAGGAGGTGTTGGTCAGGCGCGGCCGTGACTCTCAAGGACTGGGTCTTGCAGAAGAAGAAGGTTTATGACTTGCCCACGTGAGGAGAAGGGAGGGGTAGCCAGGGTGGACACAAGGGTAGAGTCACACAGAGAGCGAGAGATCTTATGACCCGTATATGAGAGAGCGGGGGCAGTCAGGTGCAGCTGGGGAGGGCTACGTCAGCTAAGGCGAAGGATGCCTCTCCAAGAAGGAATAGGGGGTTTTGTGCGAGTCAAGGGGGAGAGTTGCCTTTCACAGCGGGGTCGCGCAGAGGGAGAGGGCTTCATGGTCTATGCATGAGAGAGGGGGGGGGGGGGTTAAGATACGCGTAGGAGGGAAACCAGAGATCCTAATGGGTAAAAAGGCCATGGTGCCTAAACTGGCTGTACATATGCACAGGGGTAGGGGCTTTTACTGGCAGAGTGATACGGTCGATAGTTTACGGTATTCATGGTGCTCACAGGGAGAGGAGTGGGAGAAGAAGGGGAATGAATGCTGTCTATGTACATCAATTTCTTCAACTTTCACAGTTGTACTCTTGTGAAGGAGGTAGGTCAACAATAAAGCCCATGGAGATTATGTTCCAGTTGGGGATGAGGTTTGGTGAAAAGTTGTAACATTCCTGCAGTGGGACTGTAGAGGCTTTATATTTTGCACATACAGAACATTTGACAATATAACTATGTTTTTTTTCTAATATAAGATGGGCAGTGGTCTCTGGTGTTAAGGTCTGTCATCTTTTTCTGACCAGGGTGACCTGGGTCGTTGTACCATTTAAGACACTTGAACTGCATTGTTTGCACGGAAAGTACATGGCGCCATCTTGAGACAACAGGCCCTTGTGAGCTGATATTTGTAGGGGTTCTTTCTAAATCCCTTTGGGTGCTCGGATGTCCTTTTGAACTTGTCTAAAGTCATAAACGGTTGTAGTGGAAGAGACACAGAGGGTTAGAATACACAGTGTTTCTTTCTTTGCGTCAGATTCAGAGTCCTGATGAGAAAGTGCATCTGCTTTTCCATGTTGTTTCTCAGGTCGATATGTGATGATATAATCAAAAGGAGAAAAGAAAATAGTCCATCTACCATGGAGAGAGTTCGCACATTTCATTGTGGTGAGGTAAAACAATCTCTTGTAATTTATCCATCCTGTAATCTTATTTCTAACTACTTCCAGATTGTGTCTCCAATTAAAAAATGATTACTTGATGACTAGGAATGCTTAATCCTGAATAGCATGTGTCTGTTAAAGTTCAGAAGTAAAATTCTATTGGGTGAAATTCATCAGTTTCTGGATAATTTTGTGATCGTAAAGCTCTATTGGCAAAGGAGGAGGTTGTAAAAAGCAGTAAGCAAGTGAGAGGTCTCTTTATCAGAGCAGAAGCAAATGGTATTTTGAGATGTTTAATGGCATGCTCCTGCACTTCACCCCCTTTTTAGTTAATTGAGCAATTAGATGGCGGACTGCTGAGAAATTCTTTCTGAATTGTTGCAAAAATGTTGACAAAACCAATAAACCTCTGAACATCCTTTACGTTTCTTGGAGAGGGCCACTCTAATACTGCTTTCACATTATTCCTTGCTTAGAGATTTCAAATTTGAGAAACGGGTATAGGTAAAACATCAAAGAGACACTTTGTAGATTTGGCATGCATTCTCAACCTACTTTCCTAACCTCAACAGCACTTCTCAAACCTGCCATTGAAGTCCTTCTCGGGAAGATGAGCAAATCAAAATGTCATTGAGATTTGGCACTTTGTATCTATACATCCAAGCTAGATGTCAACAAGGGCATTACAGAGGCAGATATTTGAAATGGCCATATTGGGTATTGAATGCAATGCTCCACTCACACTCCTCACGCATGTGTTCTAAATTGTATACCCAGCTGAGATCTAAATTTGAGAAACTTTCAGCAGTTTTAAGCTGCTCAGGAAGCGTGCATATGAGGGAAAGTTTCTGATAACGTTATTCAGTTCTCCATACTCAATGCATGCCCTGCATTGTCCATTCACCTTTACCACAAAGAACATTGGTCCCCTGCAGTAGAGTGCTGAAAGATGCCTTTCTCTAAGTTTTCATGAAGGTATTGTAGGACAAATCTTCCTTCAGTGAGCGTGCGTACATTTTTCCGTGATGAATAGGTTCCCCAGGCAAAAGGCCACATAGGCAATAATAATCTTGAAGTGGAAGAGTGTTGGCTCCCTTTTTGTTAAACCTATCAATGCATTTTCAATGCTGAGAGGGAGGAAAATCCTTGTATTTCTTTCTTTACGGAATGATCTCTGAAGTATTGGGCTACAGTGCAAAACATATCAAGTACTGGGTCTTGTCGTCTGATTTTGGAAAAGCAAAGGGTATCAGAGTAGAGTGAATTAAAGGTGATCTCTTGTGTGATCTGATCAATTTAGGGAGGATGTCTCCTAAGTCATGGCATATCAATGATGATGAAAATAATGGAGCAGATAATAAATCAAAGTAATTATTAATGAAAGTGTCTTTAAAACATACAACTCCGGAGATGCCAGCAAGCTGTTAATTACTTGCATTTTTCTTCATTTACGGGTGGGACGCAAGGGAAGGGGTTGGGGATTGTTTTTAAAACACAATTTAAATGCCTCATTGTTGGACTTGGCCCTTTTGGCAGGTTCACCCCTAAACTTTTTGCCTTTCAATGTGACCTGATATTAGTCATTTTTGACCTGTGCGCACTTTAGCACTGTGTCCCAGTGTAAAGTGTGTGCACACTCTGAGTGCGTGTGGTGAGATTGGCCTGCCCTCCCATAGGAATGCATGGGGGATAAATGTGTCCATAGTAATTCCAGGTGTGAGAGGAGTGCAGGGACGAGTTTGGTATGTGTGAACTTGTGAGAATAAATGCTGTGCAATGGTGTGCACAGATTTATTGTGACTGGTGGGGAAGTGCCACTTTTAGAAGTTGCCATTTCTGTGTGCTGTGTGTCTGCCTGCCTGTTGTGGAGTGTATGTCTGGCTTGCGATTGAAAGGGGCTGGATGGTGTGCTTGGCTCCAGGATCCAGGATGAGTCTGTCCATTGGTGAATAGGGAGATCTGCATGTAGATGGGAGGGAGGAGTTGCACCTGGGACCTGAATATGACTGTGCCTTTCCTCCACAATGCTGGCTCCGCTCCCTGTGGTGCGTTTGAGCACCTAACCCCCACCTCACAAAGGAGAGAGGAGCTGAGCACAACAAAGTGCTCCAAGGCTCCCCCAAACCAGTTGCATCTGAATTCCCCCCAGCCCTGTGCTGGGTGAACAAAGGAAATATGTGTATAAAAGAAGGGGCTGTGACTCCATGAAATGGTTCTCTGTTGTTCCTGACTTGAGGGGGGCCTGCTGCTGCTGCTGGGCGCCAGGAGGAACCACCACACGGGACTGCCTCTCTGCTGGAGGGCCCTGTGAGCTGGCCTGCCTGGGCCCAGCCTTTGCCCCCCCCCCTTCATTCCAAAAGACTTTCTCTTGACTTGGTGCTCAAGAGCCTGAGAACCGCTATATCTTTGTTGCCTGGTGAGCGCTCTATTTCTGCCTTCCTGGGAACTTGGTGCTAAAGCGCCTGGGAAGCGTGAAATCTTCATTTCTGAGGAGCGCTTTATTGCGGTGCCAAGAGGAGCAGCGCTTCTGGTTTTCGCCTACAGCACGAGGCTGCGATCCTTTCTGAGGGGAATCCCCAGCGTGGAGATTCCCCTGCAACTCTGCTTCTTTATGCCGTGGGAGCCCACCCCGCATTGCCTGCCGCATTTGTGAGAAAACTGGTGCCTACCCCGTGTATCTGCCATTTCGTAATACCCCTAGTGGGTGCCCACCCCGCCAGGGAGTTTGGGTGGTAATACCCCGAGCGGGTACCCACCCTGCCAGGGACTTTGTGCTTAGGAACGTGAGGGTACACCGTATCTCACCCGAGATCACCGCCGTGAGCCGGAAGTCCACAAAGAGAGACCTTGTTGTGGGCGGGGCACTCCCAGAACCAGGAAGTGGATGTGAGCCTACTTCCTTTACCGACGGAAGAAAGCCGGCGTCTCTCCCCAGGGCTCCCGAGAGCGAGGTAGAGCCCCGGACTGCCTGCTTGACGAGGACATGCCGCCTAAATCACTTGGAGCGTCAGAGGTTCCACGGAGAAGCCATTGGAGAGCCCCACATGCAGCAGCAGAAGAGCCCGTTGAGTAAGGTACATTGGTGTAGTCGTTAGAGGGGGCGTCAAGCACATTGCCGGCGCCCGCCCCCCCTGCCGTACTAACTTCTTTTGGGGCCACATTGTCGTTAGGAGGCCCCGGGGGAATTGGGGGCCAATCCAGTTTGAAAGTCCTGGTGTGGACTCCTAGAGCCCCTGCAACACCAGTGCTATTTTCACCAGCTGCCCCGCCTGGCAGCGGGCAGCTACAACGGTGCCCCTAATTTATTCGTAGGGCCCCAGTGAGGGGTCAGAGGCGCAGTGGTGCCTGAGTTCGACATGCTAATTTCAGCTGCCCTGTGAGAGCACAGGCAGCTGAAACACTTGGAGGCCATTCCAGTTTCAGAGTCCCAGAGAGGGGTTCAGAGGGCACGCTGGTGCCCATGCTACTTTCTACAGCTGCCTAGCAAGTAGTGAGCAATATCAAGAAACAATGGTCCGAACCGAAATTGTTCTTTAGATCAACAAATGATGCACTCACAGTTGCTCATTTTTCATTATTAAATGAGTATTGGAATTGATCTACTCTATAGAATCAATTAGTAGAAAAGTTTTAACAAAGTAAAGCAACTACCTGACAAAACTGAATTTATTCAAAAAGGAGTTTTAATGAGTTACTCCATCACAGCAAAATTAATTATATACATTTATACATTTTCAATGCTAAAGGTAAAAAGGGGAGAGCAACCTGCTTCTAAAAAGGGGAGTGCCAGAAAAAGAAGAATTGGTGATTAAAGAAAAGGGTGTAAGCCTCAATGGAAGAGTGACATAAGATTTTGAAATGAATTGAAAAACAAAGCTGTAAAAAATCCAGCTGATTGTGCAATAAGGCCACTGTTGGTTGTTATTCTTTTATCATTTATACAGTGTGGACTAACATGTATAATGAAATTCTTAATAAATGGTGGTCCTATTTGCTTATAAAAAGAAGCGTCGACGTTTCGACCCGTCTTGGGGTTCAGGGGTAGCTGGGAACCTCGACCTGTGGGTCTTCCTCAGGACGTGTGTGACACAACCTTCATACCGTAGATTTCCAATATGTGAACCTAGGGTGAATCAAGGCAATGTTCAGGGAGTTGCATAGTTTGGAACTAAAAAGAATTAGTCACCAAACTCTATTTTTCGCTTACCCAAAAGTTTTTCAATGGGTGCCCTCAGTCCTCCTACTCCTGGATGGACGATATAAGTGGTTGACCGTAGTTTTGCCCAACACCTGTAATTAATGAGGTGCAAACGGTCTGTCAGAATCAGTTCTTTGTCTGCAGTCATAATTATGAGACTTTCCTGGGTCCCCGAAATTAACTTACCATTGCCGACTTTGTGGGACCCACAAAGAAGACATCATACACATCATATGCCTGTGCCCTCTACTATTGACAGAGAGACGGGCCCTACTCAAGCATCATTGGAATGGAAACATGATTAGAAGCTGTAGAGCAGCAGTTTTGGCCTGTTTCGATCCTAGGAACACTAAATTAAATTGTGCCCTAGTAAGATTCATGGAGCGCGCTGCAAAAAAACTTACTGAGCTGCCCAGAGTTTGCGACCCCCCATTGGAATAATGCTGCCAAATTTTACTTGCTGTTGCTGGCTTTTTATATTATGAATATGACTTTTTAAATGGAAGTTTCATTTGTTATCATCTATACATACTGACTTTTAATGAATTTAACATTCTAAATGCAATCTTGAACCTTTTAAATGTTTTGTACTTGCAATGGTTTACTTTTAAATCACGCAATAAAGATTATTATTACGCCCCCCAAAAAAAAAAAAACTTAACAAATGAATTATTATTATTATTATTATTGAACTTCTAACATTGGCAATTACAAAAAACTTTTTTACCTTTTTGGGTAAGTATTACATCCAAACGAAGGGAGTGGCTATGGGGGCAAGCTTTGCCCCCAATCTAGCCATAATATTTATGGACGCATTGAACAGGAACATGTCCTCAATGAAATCAACCCATTTTACAACTGTATTGGGTTATGGCGTCGCTATATAGACGACGTCTTAATTATATGGAATGGAAATGGAGACAAACTTACTTCCTTCCACGAGTGGCTAAACACACGTTCCCCTGACATCAAATTCACTCTCGAATCTGATAGGTCAAAAATCAATTTCCTTGACATTACCATCAATACAGAATTGGGAATATTATATACCGGTCTGTACCAGAAAAGCAGTGAGCATAACACCTTGCTCCGCTATAGCAGCCACCACCCTCGCAACCTCAGGGATAACCTTCCATTTGGGCAATTCCTGCAGTTCCGGAGGAACTGCGCAAAAAAGGAGGACTTTTTTAATGAATCAGCAGGTCTTCTAGCACAACTGCATGAAAGAGGATACCCAATCAGGCTTTTAAAACAAGCACGAAAACGTGCCTGGCATAACCATAGAGAACATCTCTTGGAAATGTCAAATAACAAAAGCAAAAATTGGGACCGATTAGTGTGTGTCACTACTTATTCAACTAAAAGTAATAAGATCAAGAAAATAATTAACCAACATTGGCATATGATATCTGACTAGATCGGGAATGCCCCTTGCCTTTACATGCTTTCAAGAAGGCAAAAAATATAAGGGACTATGTTGTGAAGGCTTTGCTACCCACAACAACTCCACCAAGCCAAACTGTCCTATGGGGTATCCCCCCAGTAAAAGGCCATGTGAAATGCGGAAGCTGTAAGGCATGCCCTTTAACCCAAGAAATCAAACATTTCAAGCATAATAATCACATGCACACGTTAAAAGAACATAGCAACTGCAACTCCAGTGGGGTTATTTATGCGATCACATGCCCATGTGGTTTCTTGTATATTGGGCAAACGATCCAAAGGGTAAAGTGCCGTATATTACAACACATCAGCCCAATCAAATGTAAAACCCAGGGGGCACCACTCGTGGAGCATTTTACTAAATTTGAACACGCACCTGATAGCTTGAAATGGTGCGTTCTTGAAAAGGTTACACCAAACCCCAGAGGAGGAGATTTCAATCACGTACTGAACATTCGAGAGTGTTGGTTTATACATTTATTCGACACAATAAAACAGGGCCTTAATGAATACGAAGAAATTAGCAAGCAGGTGGCAGTACTGAACAGTAGATGACACATCCAACTATGTGAATACTTCTTCCATTAGCTAATTCTGTGGCTCTTATAATTAGTGCTTTTTCGTGAACTCTTTGGTGATATCCTCCTATGTGTGTGGTTTCCCACTAATATCCACCAGGGATGGGATATCGATTGAAAGTTAGTAATGCACTTAGGCTACTTTCTCGAGCCCGCTTTGGCTCACATTTTGGGCCAGTCTTTCCTTCATGTCCTTTCATTTTTGAATGTCAAATACGGCTGTATGACGTCATTACGCTGCGGTTGTATCCGACACAGTGGATCCCATTAGCAGCGTACGCGCAACTCGGAAAGGTAGGTTTCTCTATGATACAATCTAGGATCCATCGATCAGACACCATGTATGCACACATTTTAGGTAATACCGCTCATTATGTTCCTTCTTAGCGTGAATCGGTGCCGGTTGGAACATTGTGCGGTTCTCCTTTAACTGCCCGAGTCAATATCTCCGTGAGTGATGGCAGCTTGAAACACGCAAAGGTAGGCATTACCACGGTTGTTTTGTGAAACCGCGAATTACATACATTTTTAAAAAACGCCATCCTGGTAATACAAATTTAATGTGTCCCTTTATAGCAATTGGCGGTGTCTGGTGGTGAACTGTGTCTGCTTTCCTCTGAATCTTCAACTTCCCCTTTTTGGTACGCCCAAGACAGACAACGACACGTGGCCACTCCCAAATTCATTTGGTAAGTTAATTTTGGGGACCCTAGAAAGTCTCATAATTATGACTGCAGACAAAGAACTGATTCTGACAGACCGTTTGCACCTCATTAATTACAGGTGTTGGGCAAAACTACGGTCAACCACTTATATCGTCCATCCAGGGGTAGGAGGACTGAGGGCACCCATTGAAAAACTTTTGGGTAAGCGAAAAATAGAGTTTGGTGACTAATTCTTTTTAGTTCCAAACTATGCAACTCCCTGAACATTGCCTTGATTCACCCTAGGTTCACATATTGGAAATCTACGGTATGAAGGTTGTGTCACACACGTCCTGAGGAAGACCCGCAGGTCGAGGTTCCCAGCTACCCCTGAACCCCAAGTCGTGTCGAAACGTCGACGCTTCTTTTTGTAAGCAAATAGGCCCACCATTTATTAAGAATTTCATTATACATGTTAGTCCAGAATGTATAAATGATAAAAGAATAACAACCAACAGTGGCCTTATTGCACAATCAGCTGGATTTTTTACAGCTTTGTTTTTCAAGTCATTTCAAAATCTTATGTCACTCTTCCGTTGAGGCTTACACCCTTTTCTTTAATCACCAATTCTTCTTTTTCTGGCACTCCCCTTTTTAGAAGCAGGTTGCTCTCCCCTTTTTACCGTTAGCATTGAAAATGTATAAATGTATATAATTAATTTTGCTGTGCTGGAGTAACTCATTAAAACTCCTTTTTGAATAAATTCAGTTTTGTCAGGTAGTTGCTTTACTTTGTTAAAACTTTTCTACTGATTGATTCTATAGAGTAGATCAATTCCAATACTCATTTAATAATGAAAAATGAGCAACTGTGAGTGCATCATTTGTTGATCTAAAGAACTATTTCGGTTTGGACCATTGTTTCTTGATATTACCGATTACCCAGGTCCACGAACCGTTTTTGGGTTACCCCATTTTTATAATGGCCACCTTGTGCAGTAATTCCTGCGAGGGTTTTTTGAGAATTGTCTAATGTTAACTGTTGTGTTTCGTTCTATATGACTAATCGTTTGAATGTCTTTTTAAAAAATTGTTCCTCAGTGTAACAAATTGTATGATTTAAAGATTGATTTCTAGTGTGGTGACATACAATAGAGTGTGTTTTTTGAATAACATGTCTGAAAAAGAAACACTGTCTTACAGTGAAGATTATATTGACCAGCTACTGAGTAACCAAGGAGCTAGTGGGATTTTGGGAAATGAAACCAGGAGTATTGACATCACACTAAATGAAAAAGTTGCTAAACTAGAGCGTTTAGAAAAAAAACTAATAAGAACGAGACTCCATGGACATACATTAGCGAAATACCTGAAATCAAATGTGATTCCAGTAGGGTTGAGAGTAAGAAACGAACCAGCGATATTTGTTGACAACCCCAAATTCAAAGAACACTTCAACTTTGTCTCCAACACTTGTTCGCGACACTGGATGGTGTTGGGGATAGAGACTGCTGTGGTAGAAACAGAGAGGTTGATAAAAGAAATAGCAGATCTCAAAAAAGAGATCATTCAAGACAAAGCCTTAATCAACGCCAAAGAGGCCCTAGAACTTGTGGAAAAGACAATACGTGAATTCGATCTGTATACCCAAGCCACCAAGTTGGACAAGGTAGCAAAAGACATTAAATTTTACGATAAAAAGGCTGTATACCCATACTTACAGGAAGGGTATTACATAAGAGAACAACCAGGGACATATTCCAGCAGGGGGAGATGAGGATACAGGAAATTTACCACCTTCTCAGGATCCTCGTTTGGTAGCAACACAGACAGCGATTCTGAACAAGCAGGCACCAGCACTGACACAACCAATCCAGGCAATAATTACCCAGATCAAACTAATTTTTTAGAACAGGACCAATGGTGGGACCAGCGAGGAAGAGGACGTCCCTGGGGGAGGCCCAGGGGTTCACGGACACAGACTTGGAACAGAGGCAGGGGGAGAGGCAGAGGGCAGACACAGTTCCAACAGACATCCCACGGAGAGATACAAACCAGGAGACAACACTACAGATGGTAGTGTATAAACCTGAAAATCCGGTAATTAACCTCTCTGATTATCAACTACATCAAGATGAACAAAGTGTCTCGGAGAAGGGACTTTCCTTTGTCCCGACCTCGATGCCTAACTCGTTCAACCTCAAAGTTGAGTTGCACCATTTTTTCAGAAAGATAAGATTAAAACATTTCTTTCAAAAGGTCCCACATAACCCGATTTTTTCTGGAAGTGGCCTGAGGCCTCCGTCTAAATTCAACCCCCCAGCTCATCAAATGTCATCAAAAATTTTGGCATTTGAACAATTGGTATTGAGAGATGTAGAAAAGACACTGACAGAGAGACAATATGTCAAATATAACATCACTAAGGCGGAACGATTAGCACTAAACACCCTTAAAGATAACACCACTATTGTTATAAAACCGGCCGATAAGGGCGGAGCCATTGTGGTGCAGAACTATGATCAGTATACGAAAGAAATACTTGACCAACTAGATGTTGAAGGTAACTATGCTAAACAAAAAGGTGATCCTACAAGCGAGCTAGCAAAGAAAATCAACTCTATAACGACACAAGGACTTGTGTCAGGCTGCATCAACAAACAAGAGTTTGATTATCTCAATAACAAACATCCTAGAATGCCGACCATTTATACATTGCCAAAAATTCATAAAAGAATGCAGGACCCCCCGGGTAGACCCATAATTTCTGGCTGTGGCTCTCTGTTCGAGCCATTGTGTAAGTACATCAACACTTTCTTAAAACCTCTCGCTGAGAAGACGGCCACTTATCTAAAGGATACTATGCAAACCATTCTGCTGCTAGATGGTCGGCTACATGATCCCAATAAGAGTCTTTTGGCCACAATGGATATCCAATCATTGTATACCAATATCCCACAGAATCAAGCTTTGACAGTGATTGAGTTAGCATTGAATTTGCGCCCTGCACCCCACCGTGTACCAACAGAGTTCATTATTTTTAACATTGGCAATGACAAAAAACTTTTTTACCTTTTTGGGTAAGTATTACATCCAAACGAAGGGAGTGTCTATGGGGGCAAGCTTTGGCCCCAATCTAGCCATAATATTTATGGACGCATTTGAACAGGAACATGTCCTCAATTAAATCAACCCATTTTACAACTGTCTTGGGTTATGGCGTCGCTATATAGACGACGTCTTAATTATATGAATGGAAATGCAGACGAACTTACTTCCTTCCACGAGTGGCTAAACACATGTTCCCCTGACATCAAATTCACTCTCGAATCTGATAGGTCAAAAATCAATTTCCTTGACATTACCATCAATACAGAATTGGGAATATTATATACCGGTCTGTACCAGAAAAGCAGTGAGCGTAACACCTTGCTCCACTATAGCAGCCACCACCCTCACAACCTCAGGGATAACCTTCCATTTGGGCAATTCCTGAGGTTGCGAAGGAACTGCGCAAAAAAGGAGGACTTTTTTAATGAATCAGCAGGTCTTATAGCACGACTGCATGAAAGAGGATACCCAATCAGGCTTTTAAAACAAGCACGAAAACGTGCCTGGCATAACCATAGAGAACATCTCTTGGAAATGTCAAATAACAAAAGCAAAAATGAGGACCGATTAGTGTGTGCCACTACTTATTCAACTGAAAATAATAAGATCAAGAAAATGATTAACCAACATTGGCATATGATATCTGACGAGATCGGGAATGCCCCCTTGCCTTTACATGCTTTCAAGAAGGCAAAAAATATAAGGGACTATGTTGTGAAGGCTTTGCTACCCACAACAACTCCACCAAGCCAAACTGTCCTATGGGGGATCCCCCCAGTAAAAGGCCATGTGAAATGCGGAAGCTGTAAGGCATGCCCTTTAACCCAAGAAATCAAACATTTCAAGCATAATAATCACATGCACACGTTAAAAGAACATAGCAACTGCAACTCCAGTGGGGTTATTTATGCGATCACATGCCCATGTGGTTTCTTGTATATTGGGCAAACGATCCAACGGGTAAAGTGCCGTATATTACAACACATCAGCCGGATCAAATGCAAAACCCAGGGGGCACCAATCGTGGAGCATTTTACTAAATTTGAACACACACCTGATAGCTTGAAATGGTGCGTTCTTGAAAAGGTTACACCAAACCCCAGAGGAGGAGATTTCAATCACGTACTGAGCATTCGAGAGTGTTGGTTTATACATTTATTCGACACAATAAAACAGGGCCTTAATGAATACAAAGAAATTAGCATGCAGGTGGCAGTACTGAACAGTAGATGACACATCCAACTATGTGAATACTTCTTCCATTAGCTAATTCTGTGGCTCTCATAATTAGTGCTTTTTTTGTGAACTCTTTGGTGATATCCTCCTATGTGTGTGGTTTCCCACTAATATCCACCAAGGATGGGATATCGATTGAAAGTTAGTAATTCACTTAGGCTACTTTCTCGAGCCCGCTTTGGCTCACATTTTGGGCCAGTCTTTCCTTCATGTCCTTTCATTTTTGAACGTCAAATACGGCTGTATGATGTCATTACGCTGTAGTTGTATCCGACACATTGGATCCCATTAGCAGCGTACGCGCATTTCGGAAAGGTAGGTTTCTCTATGATACAATCTAGGATCCATCGATCAGGCACCATGTATGCACACATTTTAGGTAACACCACTCATTATGTTCCTTCTTAGCGCGAATCGGTGCCGGTTGAAACATTGTGCGGTTCTCCTTTAACTGCCCGAGTCAATATCTCCATGAGTGATGGCTGCTTGAAACACGCAAAGGTAGGCATTACCACGGTAGTTTTGTGAAACCGCGAATTACATACATTTTTAAAAAATGCCATCCTGGTAATACAAATTTAATGTGTTCCTTTATAGCAATTGGCGGTGTCTGGTTGTGAACTTGTCTGCTTTCCTCTGAATCTTCAACTGCCCCTTTTTGGTACGCCCAAGACAGACAACGACACGCGGCCACTCCCAAATTCATTTGGTAAGTTAATTTTGGGGACCCTAGAAAGTCTCATAATTATGACTGCAGACAAAGAACTGATTCTGACAGACCGTTTGCACCTCAATAATTACAGGTGTTGGGCAAAACTACGGTCAACCACTTATATCGTCCATCCAGGAGTAGGAGGACTGAGGGCACCCATTGAAAAACTTTTGGGTAAGCGAAAAATAGAGTTTGGTGACTAATTCTTTTTAGTTCCAAACTATGCAACTCCCTGAACATTGCCTTGATTCACCCTAGGTTCACATATTGGAAATCTACGGTATGAAGGTTGTGTCACACACGTCCTGAGGAAGACCCGCAGGTCGAGGTTCCCAGCTATCCCTGAACCCCAAGACGGGTCGAAACGTCAACGCTTCTTTTTATAAGCAAATAGGACCACCATTTATTAAGAATTTCATTATACATGTTAGTCCACACTGTATAAATGATAAAAGAATAACAACCAACAGTGGCCTTATTGCACAATCAGCTGGATTTTTTACAGCTTTGTTTTTCAAGTCATTTCAAAATCTTATGTCACTCTTCCGTTGAGGCTTACACCCTTTTCTTTAATCACCAATTCTTCTTTTTCTGGCACTCCCCTTTTTAGAAGCAGGTTGCTCTCCCCTTTTTACCGTTAGCATTGAAAATGTATAAATGTATATAATTAATTTTGCTGTGATGGAGTAACTCATTAAAACTCCTTTTTGAATAAATTCAGTTTTGTCAGGTAGTTGCTTTACTTTGTTAAAACTTTTCTACTGATTGATTCTATAGAGTAGATCAATTCCAATACTCATTTAGTAATGAAAAATGAGCAACTGTGAGTGCATCATTTGTTGATCTAAAGAACTATTTCGGTTTGGACCATTGTTTCTTGATATTACTGATTACCCAGGTCCACAAACCGTTTTTGGGTTACCCCATTTTTATAATAGCAAGTAGTGAGCAGCTGCCATGTTTAGGCCTGATCTTTTGCTTTGCTGCGTGCACAGCCCGCCTGGACATTCTGGACATCGGGCATTTGAGCCCCTATGAGAGGCCAGTTGGCCTGGGGACAGTCTTCATGTGTTGTGCCCCCACTTGGGGCACACTGTGTTTATGCCTAAATATGATGTCTACTGCGCAATGCCTTTATGCCCTCATAGATGCCTCTAATTATGTTTATGGTTATGAGGTTAGTGCGTAATATGGTTAGGCTAAGGTTTTTAGGCCTAATATGTTTTATGCCTAATGTGATGATTATTGCATAGTGTGGTTTACCTTGCAGAACCTCATGCTAAGTTCCTAACGTTTACCAGTAGTTACTGGTAGTGCTCTAGATTTATTATTTGTGCTAAATTTACAATTGGTGATTTGTGATTGTTCTGACAGTGGCCCAATTGGCCCTGTCAGGTGTCTATGATCCCCTGTAGATACTGCCTAGTGCCAGTTGGCACAGTGTAAATTGTGTGATTATGATCTAATGTGTTTATGGGAATACAAAAGCTATTTTTATATATACCCTTGTGTGGAGTTCCATTTGTTGTGTGCCTAGTGTGTTTCTGCTGTGTGTGTGTGTGTTGAGCATACACTTTACACATTACCTCCAGGATATGCAGGACTGCTCGTGTCAAGCAACCAAGGGGGTGAGCAGGGATTATCTTTGGCGTGTAACTCCCAAGCCCTGACTAGAGTGGTGGTCTCTGCCTGGCTTTGGCGCAGGCCTTACCCAACCAGAGATCTCATTTCTAACACTCATTGAGTCAGGATTGAATCTCCCCACCTGTGAAGCCACTCACTTTAAACTCATTCTCTCAGCCACCATCGCTTTTGGAGGGCTATTGATTTACAGACCCCAGGATCTAGACTGTGGTCCCTTCAATAACTAAAACAGCTTCTAGAACCAGTTATAGCAGAGAACTGGCTGATTATCATAGGGGACTTTCATTTCCATCTAGAGGAGATGGACAATCATGATCCTAATACTCTTTTAGAGATGCTCAACCAGCATCGGTCTGCATCAATTAGTAACGGCTCCAACTCACATGGCGGGACACAAACTGGACAGAACCTTCTCAAATGATCTAAGAATCACCTATCAAAATACCATACCTATTTATTGGTCTGATCATAGTGCAGTGTCATTTGATTTTTCCCCCCATCTATAGCTGCTGACCACAGAACCCCTCTTCTCTTGAACAGATCTAGAAGCTGGAAAGGAGCCTCGGCTGAGACCCTAACCAACACTCTAAATAATTCTCCCTACATAACCCATGAGGATCCTGATCTTGGAGCGGAGGCCTTTGCGACATGGCTGGAATCTGCAGCTAATAAACTGGTCCCTCTGAAGCTACATGCCAGTAAAAAATTTCATCCTTCAGCCCTCTGGTATATGTTATGTTATGTTATGTTACATGGGTATTTGCATAGCGCACGTATACCAACAGGTTTCTTGGCACTGAGGAAGTGACAGAAGAGTGCAGCTTAAGCCAGACGCAGCTAATTATAGGCCATGGGGAAAAGCCAGTTGTTTTATGAACCGTAGATAGTCTCCATCAAGCCTAAGGAAAGCAGGGAAAGCATTCCAGATCATGAGACCTAGGAAAGAGAACCTAGTCCCACCGATGCTTTTGCGCCGGATTCTGGGTACCGCCAAAAGTTTCTGGTGCGAGGATCTCAATGTCCGCTTGGGTAGGTGTTTATTGATCAGTGAGACAATGAATCTTGGCCGGTGTCTTGGTTTCTTGAAGAGTATGCAACCAGCTTTGAACAAGGCTTGTTGCTCCACTGGAAGCCAGTGGAGGTCTTTAAGCAGGGGGGTGATTTGGCAGCGCCAATCCTTAAGATAGATGATTCTTGCAGCTTGATTTTGAATCATCTGCAGGCGATGTCTCTGGAATTGTGGGAGTCCAATGTAGAGGACGTTCCCATGATCAATTTTGGAGAGGATTAGGCCTATGGCAATTTGGGTGATGGCCTCCTTACTAAAGAAAACGTCTAATCTTGCGCAGTTTGCGCAGTTGGACAAAGGATGCCAATATCACTGAGCCAATTTGGGTGCTCATGGAGAGATCCGCATCAATGTGAAGACCCAGGCTTTTTATAGCAGGTTTAGGTGTCAGACTGGCGGACTTAGACTGTTAAAACAAGCCTGCCGTAGTTCTGAGAGAGCCTGAAGAGCAACCCTAGAGGAACATGAAAGACTGCTATACAAATAAAGTATTAAGGAATCCAAACTTGTATTGGTGGAAGAAAACTCAAAATACTGTACATATAAAATTGAAAACTCATCTTCCACCAAAGAGTTATTCAAACTAGTACAACAGCTCTCGACCTCTCAACTCATAACAGAACCAGAGATCTCACAAGCGTTCTGCGACCAACTGGCCGCTTTCTTTCAATCTAAAATTATGGATATTTACAAAGGATTTGATCCAAACCCCGGATATCATCCACTAAAACACTGGTGTCCAGCAGGCTTATTGATGGAGCGCCTTTGGATACCTGTAGCGAGAACAGAGGTCTCTCAAAATTCTCTCCTCTCTTGCCCCCACTTGTTGCACAATATCTCCTGAGAAGGCATGCAGGATCACCCTAAGAGGCTTGTCCACCTGCAGTTCTCCATTTGGCAGCAAACACATAGCAGAGCCCCTATGTAAACTCATGTAAAATGTGATTCAATCCGGAATTTATCCACATAGCTGGAAACAAGCCATTATCAGGCTGCTTCTAGAAGAACCTAACCTAGATCTAAGGTACTGTAAGAATTATCATCCCATATCCCTGCTTCCAGTTCCTGCAAAAATCTTGGAGCTGCATCTCAATAAGCACCTGATGGAAACTGCAGAACAACAATCATGGCTTAATGACTCTTAATTTGGAATTAGAAAACACCATGGGACAAAAACGGCCACTGATTAAATCAGGCATACCATGGATGAGGGTCAGGGAGTGATGCTGATTCTCTTGGATCTGTCAGCAGCCTTTGATTCCATCTCTCCTATTTTGCTGCAGGACAGACTCCCGAATCTTGGTGTCTCTCATCAAGTACTAGCCCTCCTGTCCTCATTCCTGACAGGGAGATCTCAAAGGGTGAAACTTCAGTATTTTCACTCTGACTTCTTTGTTCTACCCTGTGGAGTACCGCAGGGATCCTATCTGAGACCCACTCTTTTTAATCCATATGTGGCACCTTTAGCAACCGTGATTCACTCATTTGGATTGGAGGTAGTGTCATATGCAGATGATACACAGATCATGGTTATTATTCCCAAAGGCCCATGCTCAATGTCAGAAAACATTCTTGGGTTCTTGACGAAAGTGGCACAATGGATGTCTGCTAACTTCTTGAAACTTAGAGTGGGGAAAACAGAAGTGATAATATTCGGATCAGGGGGATCACTGGCATAATATCGACTACAAAAATATAGGCATTTAAAATATCGACTACAAAATATCGACTACCAAAATATCGAAGTCCTATCTACAAACAGGTAAGTACAAAAATATTGATTCAAAAATATCGTTTAAAAATATGAACTTTGTAAAAATATCGAATTTATTAAAATTAATGTACAATTAAAAACATATTAAAAATAAATAACTAAAATATACTTAAAAATGCTTAAATAACCTTAAAATTATTAAATAATTAATTTAAGTTATAAAAAAATACAATTTTATTTGTTAAAACTATATATATATTACCATAATATTATTAATAAATATACAATATTATTACCGTAGCACAGCAAGAGTGTTAAAATGACTATTCCCACTCCAATGAGTGTAACAGTAGGGAAAGCGTTGGATAGCGTAGGGGTAAAAATTACTATTCCCACTCCAAAGAGTGCAACAGTAGGGAGAGCGTTGGATAGCGTAGGGGTAAAAATTACTATTCCCACTCCAGTGAGTGCAACAGTAGGGAAAGTGTTGGATAGCGTAGGGGTAAAAATTACTATTCCAACTCCAAAGAGTGCAACAGTAGGGAAAGCGTTGGATAGTGTAGGGGTAAAAATTACTATTCCCACTCCAAAGAATGCAATAGTAGGGAAAGCGTTGGATAGCGTAGGGGTTAAAATTACTATTCCCACTCCAAAGAGTGCAAAAGTAGGGAAATCTTTGGATAGCGTAGGGGTATAAATTACTATTCCCACTCCAGTGAGTGCAACAGTAGGGAAAGTGTTGGATAGCGTAGGGGTAAAAATTACTATTCCCACTCCAAAGAGTGCAACAGTAGGGAAAGCGGTGGATAGCGTAGGGGTTAAAATTACTATTTCCACTCCAAAGAGTGCACCAGTAGGGAAAGCATTGGATAGCGTAGGGGTTAAAATTACTATTTCAACTCTAAAGTGTGCAACAGTAGGAAAAGCGTTGGATAACGTAGGGGTAAAAATTACTATTCCCACTCCAGAGAGTGCAGCAGTAGGGAAAGTAAATACTTCAAAAAATAATTTAAAAAAGTAATTACCAATTTAATATAATATAATAATTAATCAATTAAAATTACAAATTAAAATTAATTATTACAATTAGTTACCTATTAATACAAATTAATTACAAATTAACAATTAATAATTAATTAACAATTAATTCTAATTAAATACAATTAAATAAATTGATTTATTTAATTAATTATAAATAAATTGCTTCCCACTCTATTCCCCTAAAAACCCACAACCCACTACAGAAAATATATTAGTAACATTAACATAATTAGCAATTAATCAATTAAATAAAATTAATTGGCAATTAAAATTTAATTAATTACCCCAAAAAATTAATTAACAATTCATTCTAAATAAATACCAATAAACAATTTTAAGTATTTAATTATTTATAAATAAATTACTTCCCACCCAATTCCCCTATAAACCCACAACCCGCTACAGAAAATAAATTAGTAAAATTTACATAATTAGCAATTAATTAATAAATTAAAATTATTTGCCAATTAAAATGTAATTAATTACCAAATATAAATTAATTAACTATTAATTAAAAATGAATACCAATAAATAAATTTACATATTTAATTAATTATAATTAAATTACTTCCCACCCTATTCCCCTATAAACCCACAACCCGCTACAGAATTAAATTACGCAAAAATTAAAAAAACAAAATTCATTAATTAAAATAAATTATAACATAAATACACACTTTTCACACATATAATACATAAAAAACACTATAAAAAATTTGATATTATTAAAAATTCGATAATTTTATTAACCTATATTATATACTTCGATATTTTAACTTTCTATATTTTTAACATTCATTATTACATTACTTACCTTAAAAACGATATTTTTGATGTCTATATTCTGTCCATTCGATATTTTGTCCATTCTATATTTTAAACTCGATATTATGTCCATTCGATATTTTTTACTCGATATTTTGACTGTTTACCGGATCGGGGACATCAAAATGGAACAGCAAGTGTTGGCCTCAATCTTTAGATGCTGTCCTGTCCCCAGCAAGAAGGCAAAGAACCTTTGAGTTCTGATGGATATTGAGCTTAACTTTAATGTTCACACGAACCGTACCATCTCTAAGTGTACCTTGCTTAAATACTTTAAAAAATCTTCCCTCTCATCCAACGACCAGCACGAATTCAGGTAGCACTGACCTTGTTAATGTCCAGACTCGATAAATGCAACTCACTTTACCTGCCCGCCAATAAGAGTATGAAATACAAACTTCAGGTGCTCTAGAATGCACTGGCAAGACATGTTCTGGAGATTCCCAGGAAACAGTCTGACAGGAAGGGACTAGAATCTGTGTATTGGCTCCCTATCGAAAAACATATTAGCTTTAAGTCACTCTGCATGGTACACAAGTCACTGTATCTTCCCTACCCACACAGACTATGTTATGTTATATCCACTTGTAGCGGTCACGGATACTCATGAGTGTCCCGGCGCGATGCAGAGGGGTATAGGAAAGAAAGCTTAACAGACAAAGAGGTGGGTGTTGAGTTTCCTTTTAAACACAACAGGGTTCTGAATGGACCACAGAGGAAGGGGGAGGGCATTCCAGGCTGCACTGGCCTTCACCACGAAGGAGCTGCCACCCATCCTCTAAAGCTTAAAGCGAGGAACCCGAGCAAGACGCAGGGACATAGATCGAAGCGCACGCGTCGGAAAGTAGAAAGAGAAACACCTCTGAAGGTAGAGGGGGCCAGAGCCATGGAGAGCACGATGGGCTAGAACTAAAGATTTGAACCTGACCCTATCAGCAACAGGAAGCCAGTGAAGAGAACGTAATTGAAGGGCCACACTGTTCCTCGTCGAAATGCCCAATAGCAGTCTAGCGGCCGCATTCTGGACTACCTGAAGCTTTTTAAGCAGGTATCCGGGGGACCCAGCAAAAAGGGCATTGGCGTAGTCCAGGCGAGATAGAATCAAGGCAAAAGTAACAGTTTCTCTAGCCGCTTGAGGGAGAAGCGGAAAGAAGGTCCGCAGAGTCTTAAGGAGACCAAAACAGCAACCTGACAGTTTTTTAATGTGAGTTGAAAAGGAAAGACTCTCGTCGAACCATAGTCCCAGGTTTTTTACAGGCTGTCCCGACACAGGAGGAAGCGGGGAGTCAGGGGGCCACAGCTGCTCACGAAAGTCAGCGGGAAACTTGCCATAAAGCAGGATCTCAGATTTTTGTTTGTTGCATTTTAACTGTGCATCCGCCAGTCATTTAAAGATGGAAACTAGACACTGTTGCGCTGCTGAGACGGAGACAGATGTTTTATCCCAGGTAAACAGCAGCTGCGTGTCATCAGCATAAAAACTATGTTCAGCTGGCACTCCCCCAGTAGACACCTTCGATCTTCCCTTCAATTGCGACTGGTGGTACCAAGAAACAAAAAGAGGAAATGGGGGGGACAGAGCATTCTCCGTGGCAGCTAGCAAACTTTGGAACTCCCTTCCTCTCACCCTTAGGTCTATCCCACATCTTTAACCATTCAAAAAGGCTCTTAAGACCTGGCTTTTCTCAGCCTAGCATCATTCCAGGCTACTTTCCTCTTCAACTTTCTTCTGCATGGTCGGTCTCAAGCGCCTTGATGCCTTAGGGTGATTGTCGCGCTTTACAAATTTCAAATCTAATAAAATCATAAGAATCTGTTGTGCTGCTTGATACTGATTGTCCATAACCACTCATGCAGAAGGGGGAGAAGCGGAAAGAAGGTCCGCAGAGTCTTAAGGAGACCAAAACAGCAACCTGACAGTTTTTTAATGTGAGTTGAAAAGGAAAGACTCTCGTCGAACCATAGTCCCAGGTTTTTTACAGGCTGTCCCGACACAGGAGGAAGCGGGGAGTCAGGGGGCCACAGCTGCTCACGAAAGTCAGCGGGAAACTTGCCATAAAGCAGGATCTCAGATTTTTGTTTGTTGCATTTTAACTGTGCATCCGCCAGCCATTTAAAGATGGAAACTAGACACTGTTGCGCTGCTGAGACGGAGACAGATGTTTTATCCCAGGTAAACAGCAGCTGCGTGTCATCAGCATAAAAACTATGTTCAGCTGGCACTCCCCCAGTAGACACCTTCGATCTTCCCTTCAATTGCGACTGGTGGTACCAAGAAACAAAAAGAGGAAATGGGGGGGACAGAGCATTCTCCGTGGCAGCTAGCAAACTTTGGAACTCCCTTCCTCTCACCCTTAGGTCTATCCCACATCTTTAACCATTCAAAAAGGCTCTTAAGACCTGGCTTTTCTCAGCCTAGCATCATTCCAGGCTACTTTCCTCTTCAACTTTCTTCTGCATGGTCGGTCTCAAGCGCCTTGATGCCTTAGGGTGATTGTCGCGCTTTACAAATTTCAAATCTAATAAAATCATAAGAATCTGTTGTGCTGCTTGATACTGATTGTCCATAACCACTCATGCAGAAGGGGGCCCCTGAAGCTAATAACAGGCAGAGAAAAACAGGAGAAACTCAGGAATACAATCAAAACCAAATTTCCCTGCCTGTAAACAAATTCCAATGTGCTAATAGTCACTGATATGAGTAATGCATATATGAAATACTGGCCTTCCAAAACATGATCCTCAAAAACATTGAATGCGGAAAAATATCAAATTTATTTAATAAATATAATTTTGCACTTTATATAAAAACACCATAACTATTGCACCAAAAAATAATAATAATCCAAGCGCATCCTACATCCCACACACACATTTCTTCAACAAAACAGAAGCATATCCATACATACTCATACGTCCTACACAATAATGGTTCAACATTTACAAAATAACAATATATGCATGGAAACAAATCCTCCCACAAATTGAGAAAATAAATGACTCTGGGTGATCCACAGAGATGGAATAAACTTAGATCAAGAACAAAATTAACAAATGAGAGGGAAAACCATAGATGGTACAATTCATATTTGGGATCCCATTATTTCTCAGTATACTGATGATTGTAGAAGGGGAGACAAGAAACTTTTCTTGACTACTTGTTGTTTGTTATTCATTTTAACCTCAGAATTAAGTGAGTAATTCATATCTTCTTTTAAGCAGCCATCTAGATGTCCTGGGGATATCTGGTGGTCTTCCTATATGCATATCACTAGATAGATAGACAGGAAAACAGATAGATAGATAGATAGATAGATAGATAGATAGATAGATAGATAGATAGATAGATAGATAGATAGATAGATAGATAGATAGATAGATAGATAGATAGATAGATAGATAGATAGAACGCAATCCCCACAGTGCATGGCTGAATATATCTTCTGAACAATTTGGCAGTCCAAAATTCTACAGCCTCAATTTAAACTCAAATGGTGCATTTTCAAATGGGAAACCCGCCGTGACAAATATTAGCCATGTCATCTATAAAATAGCTAGAGACGCACCCTCTGGGAGAATGTTATTAAGGATTTATTTTGATTACATACACAAGAAAAACAATACCTTTTCTTATGTATGTAAAAAAACAATACTTATACACTCTCCCAGAGTGTATCTCAACCTGTTGTGTAGGTTTTTCTGTTTTCATAAATATTTCAAAGGACATTTCCCAAAATATTGCATTTTTTTCTGCTAAAGGTAGAGATAAGTGCCTTCCCAGGATGGGAATGGATATCATTTAGAGGTCACCAGGGGTTGCAACTGTGACCCCTGACATGCCCCTTGTGACCCCTGGCACTGCCCTTGCGAACCCTGGCCTCAGGGGAGGCAAAAACACCCAAGGGCTCTGCATTCCTTATTGTCTGCCTGTTTTCATTATACTAATAATGAATAATATTTTATTATTCACTATTAGTGAAATAAAAAATGGGGCACACTTAGGGCCCATGGTGGCAGCTCTGGTAAGTAAAAATAGTTTTAAAAGTATCTTGCAGGCGTGCCTGCGGTGAGAGCATGTTTAAAGGATAGAGAGTGTGCATATGTTTGAGAAAATGTTTCTGTAAGTGTAAGGATGTGTGTGTGTGTGTGTGTGTGAGAGTGAAAGTGAAAGAGGATCAAGTGACAGGTAGTAGGAGAGATTATGTGAGATTAAAGCCCAAATTAACCATTCTTTGATGCAAGGAAATGCTGCACCGAAGTTGCTGCACTGCCTTACGTCAAATGCAGAAGGAAAACATTTGCATATCTAATAAGATATGGTGCATTTTTTCTATCCCATTGCACTTGTGCACTTTTGGCAGCTATGCCTCAATGCACATACCCTTGTGCCAGAGTGCAATGTGTGTGCATTCTCTGAAGCAGAGGTTTTGGACTGGAAGGGGTCCCTTTCAGTACAAATATTATTTTAAGGCGGTTCCTGCTTTACATGCGTGCTGTAAAATACAGCACACATGCAGGGTTGGAAAAATACAAAGAAATGAAAACATGTCTCCTCGTTTCGCCTGCCTCAAAGAGGAAAAAGGTTTTGGTGAAAATTCCTGTCAAGCTATGTTTGTAGGTGGGGATTTAGGTCAAAACTCATGGGTGGTTACATATGAGAACCACAATACCGCTTTGCCTGCAGGAGTGTCTTGATTCTGTCTTTTTGTTATGCAGATTATTATTTAACTTCTCGCACAGTTAAAAAGGAAATGCTACCAATGTGTGCACTGAAGGAACATTGGTCCCGATTCACAGAATGTACTTAAGACTCAATCCTAAACTTCCTACTATTTTGGTATTCACAGAATGAACTTACTACTTTTGGTATTCACAGAAGTTAGGATTTTGTCTTAAATTTGTCCTAAAACAAACTTAAGATAGACTTAAAACAGGCTTAAGACAGATTAACAAAAACTTAAGACAGACTTAAGACAGACTTGAGACAGACTTAAGACAAAATCCTAACTTAAGTCTGTCTTAAGTTTGTTTTAAGACAAATTTAAGACAAAATCCTAACTTGTGTGAATACCAAAAGTAGTAAGTTCATTCTTGGAATGCCAAAAGTATTAAGTGCAATCTGTGAATGCCAAACTAGTAATAAGTTTAGGATTGAGTCTTAAATTCATTCTGTGAATCGGGCCCTCTGACATTATATACCGAAAACAAATATTAACTGAATAAATCAGTTCCGCACAGCAAAACTATCACTTCAGGTATTTCTAAACACAAGGAGTGAGTTTTGGGGGGATTCGTGATGTTAAAAACATACGAAGATGGGACTGCGTACAATTGGTGTTCATCAGTTGCCAACTTACAGTATGTAATTTGTTTCTCTGTTAGTGATAAATGCATAATGAGGTGGTACTCTGGGGCAGGAGTTCAAACAGAAGGGCTCAGAGGAAAAAAAACTGTCCTAGCTCATGGAGTGTAGGAGTGAAAAGGAACAAGGACTTTCTATAGCCAGACAACATTATGTCATGTCTGCAGGGAGGAGAGGGCGTGTGGGAGAAGGAACAGCCTGTTGGTGAAGTTGAAACAGCATAGCTCAGCGACTGATGTCACACTGGCAGTACTAACATCCTGCTGTCCACACCGCACATGAGAGAACTGATCTGATTGGTCAATGGCATCCCTTGGTAAGGATTTGTTTCCTGGCTTTCAGAAGAACCACAACACAGCATTGCTGTACTAGAATAAGGTTCCAGATGACTCCATATCATCACGGACATTATTTTAGAGTCCCGGGCTTTCATTTAACAACCAAATGCACTATGGAAATTGAATTTCCTGCTCATTTCACTAGCACTGATTAGACTAAGCGGGAGATTTACTTGCAAGGCAAGTTGCTGAACTGCGTTATATGAAAGGGAGACAGCTGAAAAGCGTCACATCTACTAAGACATGGTGCTCTTTTGCTCTCTCCCTGCGCTGGCGCACTCGAGCCTGCCTAGTGCCAGCACACAGGCACCCTGCATGATGGTGCTATAGACAGGATTGTTTTTGTGCAGGAAGGGACACCTTCCTGCACAAAAACAATTCTTAAAAACAATTCTTAGAGGCATTGTCCCCTTTCTATGTGTGCTGCAGAATGCAGCCAGGGCCGGACTGTCCGTAGCGGGCACCGGGAGTTTCCCCCGGTGGGTCTCCAGGATGGGTGCTGATTTAGGGCCCCTGGGGGCCGTTTTTGTTACAGGGCCATTTTTGCAGCATAGCTGCAAAATCAGCCCCTGTAACAAAATCGGCCAGAACCAGCCCTGACAAATAGCTCGGCCGCACCCAGGGGGCCCGGCCGAGCTCTTTGCCAGGGCAGTTTTGATTCCCAGTCCGGCCCTGAATGCAGCACACATAGAAAGGGGAAGTAACGAGGAGAAATAAACATATTTCTTCTTGTTATGCCTCACTGGGGAAGGCGTAGCCTTTTGACGCATTCCCGGGTTTACTAGCGTAAATCTGGGAATACAATAAAATCCATGTGTGGATGTATGGGGATTACCATGCTCCATGCCTGGAATGCCTTCTCAAACAAAGTAAGGGAACGCAAGGCAGCGTCATGTGCTGTGTTGCATTACTCTGTATTTACAAAATGGTGGACTCAAATAAAAATGTATGTGATGCGGGGCGCTATCGGGTAACCTGTCCATGTGGGCAAACATCCAGCTTGAAATAGGTGGGGTGCAATATATCAGTCCGCAAATAAACTGATTTTTCATGAATTCCTTCTCTAATCTGCCCAACTGTTCTCTCTCATGTCAAAAGCGTCACTTCCTTACACTTGTTCAGCCGATAGCAGTGAGCACACTGGAAAATGCAGTTTCACTTTTCCAAATATTACTATGAGGCACGTTTGCTGCTGCTGGCAGGAAAGGCAGGAGGAGTGCTCATAAGGAACTGTGAAACGTGGGTCTCTGCAGGCCTCGGAAGGGCGGGGCTATTGGCAGGCCCGTACAGTGGCTTTAGACATATTGGCTCTATTTAGGCTTGTTTAGGAAACACATACTGCACACAGTACAACGCACCTGTCTCTTGGGTGGCAAAACATTTTGCCTCCAAAAATAGCCTTTTTTAGACGGGTCTTTTCGCTCAACAGCGCGGTAAACCATGTGAAGTCAGGATCTCTGCCTGGCCGGTGCACTTTAAAGAAAAAAAAGAACTAAACTGAACTCCAGTCAAGAGGTTCCCCCCACACACACACACACTTGCTTTATTTCCCGAAATGAGAAACACATTTCCAGCCTCTTTTATTTTCTTTGCCCTGACCCGCTGAGAAGCCTGCATAATCTTCGCCGTCAGTTTCAGATGACACGTGTCTGGGGACCGGGTCTGGAGCCCAGCTCTCGCGCGCCTCGGGGATCTGTCCCACGTCTTTATGAGAAAGAGGGACAAACCCTTCTGTTGCTGGCATTTTTTTTTTTTGCTGGAGTCTGCTCGATGCTCGCGGGGAAAAAAAATAGCAACGTAGAGTCTAGACAGGCGAGATTGGGTTGAAATCTGGAAGTGATTCCGCGGGGCTGCGGCACATGGATGCTTGTCCCGCTGCCGCGCGGCGTCGCATTACCAGGCCTAATTACACACAAGAAATGCAAACGTCACGTTCTTTAAATGTTAAAGGAGATTTTGAGATAGCATGTGTGAACCCGAGTAAAGGTGCCAGTTTAGGAGAAGAAAAGCCCCCCAACTCCGGATGGATGTTCTTGTTCATGGTCTCCAACTGCTTTCTATTCCCACCTGCGTTTTTACCTCCTATAGTGCCTAAAGCTTCACCAGATTTAAGTATATATATATATATATATATATATATATATATATATATATATATATATTTTTTTTGCAGATTTATAGGCGCAAACTCGACTTGAAGGTATTGGAGCGCTTTACACGAGCAGCAGTTACATTACACAAGGACACATTCATTTTTTTGGTAGGCACGGGGAGGTTAAGTGGTGTGCCCAGAATCACAGGATGTGAAGTCGACCCCGAGGTTCGAACCTTGGTTTCCCAGGGCAGTCTAGTTATGAGACCACATCCTCCCCTATAGAGCTCTGCTGACACCAGGTCAAAAGTAACCCTTTGCCAAAAGAGACACCTTCAAGCAGTCCTGATAGTTTAGCATTTTGCATCCTTGGATTTGTGTGGCCATGCCTGAAATGAAGATGTTGTTTTGTAAAAAGCCTGGAATGTCAGAAGCTGTTAATGCACTAATAATCTCCCTGTGCTGCGTACAGGCTTGAGCCTTTCAGAAGTTTATCCTTTCTAGGATCAGATGTATGTAGAAAGCATTTTAAGGGTCGCAAACATTCAAATCTAGCTTTTTTTCAATGTACTAATCCATTTTAGGAGTAGGGAATGGTTTCTGAGTACTATTAAAATTGGATTACAAATGAACACCGATTTGGTTTCTGGAAGAGGCGTGTTGCAGGCATCCCTTTCAAATACAGAATCGGTATTTATGTATTAATGATTACTGACCGAAATCTTATCACAATATATTGGTATTTTATCTGCACCTCAAAGGAGGTGGTAATGTATTCACCAAAGGAAAGGGTTTCCCTTGGGGCTCCTTCCAATTTGTTCATGTGAAAACAAAGTTTATTGAAGAGTAGGCAGCGGTCTAGGGGACCATTGCCAATTCTTAAACAAACAAACTTTTCTTTCTAAGCACAGTCCCGTTTCCTTTAAGAAAAACAGGCTGCATTAAAAAAAGTTTTGCTTTGTTAAAAAGCAATCACAGACATGGTGGTCTGCTGACCCCAAAGGCCATCATCCCGGGGATTTTCCTTAATGGTAGTGGGTCACAGTTTGCGACCTACCTCGTTAATATTCTTGAGGTGGGTCAGAATCCGACCCTCTAGCATCACATTTATTTATTTTATTTATTTTGCATCTTGTACCGCGCAAACTAAAACCCGAAGGTGTCAAGGCGCCTAACAAAAAAGATCAGAAAGCGAGCACTCATGCACTTACATGTACGCTTGAACAAAGAGGCGTGTTTTAAGGGCAGCTCTGAAGGTTTGGAGGGAAGGGAGGGACCTAAGTTCTAATGGAAGATCGTTCCACCATTTAGGGGCCAAGAGGGAAAATGCCTTACCACCCCATCTGGCTTTCCGAATGTGAGGGATGTGGAGGAAAGAGTGATTGGAGGAGCGGAGGCTCCTGCCAGGGTTGTAATAGGTCAAGATGGCTCTAATCCCAGTGGGGCTGGTTTTAGCCAAGGCCTTATAGACCATACACATGGATTTGAAAACAATCCGCTCCTTTATCGGAAGCCAATGCAGCTGCTTCCTGGCCAGCGTGGCCGAAGTGCGACGGGGAAGATCGAGGACAAATCTAGCTGCCGCATTCTGGACTACCTGCAGGCGCTGCATCTGACTCTTATTCAGTCCAGCATACAGCGCATTACAGTAGTCCAGACGCGATCCCAAAAGGGCGACAGCAAGTTGCCTTCTTGCCGGCTGGGAAAGGTAGTTCCTAATTTTTCTAAGAACATGAATTATGCCCCAACAGGTCGATACCGTCCTATTGACTTGCTGGCGCATGTCCAGGGTAGGGTCAATCATTACCCCAAGATTTTTTGCCGAAGAAGTAGGTTTAGGGCAAAGACCGAGCGAGTCAGGCCACCACTCCATGGACCAAATATCTTCCCTTCCGCCGAACATCATCACCTCGGTCTTCTCCCCATTCAATTTGAGTGAATTGTAAATCATCCACTGGCCGACGGCCTCCATACAGGATCTAAATCTGGAGGCGGTCAGCTCAATTGACTGGGAGAGAGACACGAGGATCTGAGTGTCGTCCGCGTAGGAAACTACCTCCATCCCAAAAGATCTAATAAGTCTGGCAAGGGGGGTCACATAGATGTTAAAAAGGGTGGGACTAAGCGCCGACCCTTGAGGGACCCCACATTGCACAGACAGGGATGGAGATAGAAATTTTCCCAGCATTACTCTCTGCTCCCTATGGTCGAGAAAGATATAGTATTAGTACATAGGGCAGTTGTTAAAAATTTCTACTGGTCACAAAATACTTGTTGAAATGTGTGACGAGAATTTTGCGACCAGATATTGGTACATCTGGGCCAGAGTTTTGCAGATACCACCAATTCAAGAACATTGGCCCACATGCATCATCCCGGGATTTTGCGAGTTCTAAAGTGCGAAAAATAGCGATTCGCATTTTAGAATTCGCAAAACGGGATGCATGTATATTTTCGACTATTATTTGCGATTCGGTAGAAATCGCAATTTCTACCAAATCGCAAATATTATGCGATTTTCAAAGTGCAAATTCACAATTCACATTGATCCTTTGGATCAAAAGGCCCATAGGGATCAATGGGAATTGCGAATTCGCACTTTGAAAATCGCAAATCCTGATTGCATTTCAAGGGTGGTGAGGGGGGTTCAAATGAACCCCCCTGCACCCATGAAATGTTGTTTTCGCATCATGTTGCACACACACATGTCCTAAGGACTTGTGTGTCCGTAACATGAATGTTTAAAAAATGCATTTGCTGCGTTTTTAACAATTTTTGCAAATTTACCGAGTGGTTCAACCACTCGGTAAATTTGACACCCTAATTGCGAATTCGCAATTTTAAAACTAATCATGCATTGCTTTTAAGAAATCGCAAATTTGCGATTTCTTAAAAGCAATCGCATTTTTAGAAATCGCAAAAATGTTGCGATTCCGGGGGCGTGGCTTGACGGGCGAAGATGGCGGTCGCAGCCTTGTAGAGCTCCCGCCGGCCCGGACTTAATCTGTTCACTTATCCTGGCCCCTGAGCCCGCTGTTGATACCCAGTGGCTGGCGCTGATCTGGTGAAGTCTCCTGTCTGCTCCGGTGTATCGATTCTGCATTTTTCCCCTTCCTGTGATCGGAGGGAGGCGACGGCGACGTGCGGCCTGGTGACCGGCCGGAGACCGGGGTCCTCGAGTTTCGAGACGCCTGGTGGCAGTCGCGGACTGGCGGGTGGAGGTGGCATCCTCTGCGCCGCTCTTGGCTCAGCTCTCCTGCTGAGGTCGCCTGTGGACCACAACAACGCCACTCGTTCCTGCGCCTTGGGCGAACAATTTTCCCCTTCGGGACCAGAAAGAGGCGACGGCACCGTGAGGCCTCGTGACCGGCCGGAGACCGGGGTCCCCGAGTTTCGGGACGCCCGGTGGCGGTGGCGGACTCGCGGGTGGTTGTGGCATCCGCTGCACCGCTCTTGGCTCGGCTCTACAGCTACGGCTGCCTACAGATCACAGCGACGCAACTCATTCCTGCGCTTTGGACAGACGCTCGTGGCGACGAGCGTGGAGGAGGCCTGTCCCGCCTTGGTGAAGCCGGGACCTCGATTTTCGCGACTTCGGGCCTGTGCCGGCCTGCCCATTTCCTCCTTGGGGACTCCGATACCGACGTCCCATCCAGCGCTTGTAGCAGTACCCTAGGGTTCCTGAGCCTTGTCGGGAGTGGTGCCCGCCCTGCCCAGTGTGCGCCATGACCAGGGATAGAGGAGGTGGCCCGCCTAAACATGGCCCTATCGATAAGTTCACAGGGCCTAGTGGTGGCTCTGGGGCGGCCGGTAGCAGCGGTGGCCCCGGGCCGGATAATGCAGCGATACTGGCGGCCATCACCCAATCCCGGGACATGCTTGATGCCAAAATTGGGGCGGTAGGAGCGGATGTTATGCTGCTGCGCCAAGTCCTCCGCAACGCGGTGGAGCGGATCGCCGGGGCTGACTCCCGCATCACAATGACCGAAGCGGACATTGGCGCCCTGAAGAAGAGGTTGGCGGAGGTGGAGGGTGTCCAGAAGACACTGGCGGCCCGGGTGGAGGACGCCGAAGGGCGCGCGCGGAGGAACAACCTCCGCTGCATTGGCTTTCCGGAGCGGTGCGAGAAGGACGACATGGAGCGGTTTTTGACCCAGTGGCTGAAGAGCTGGCTCCCCGAAGGGACACTGTCCGCGTGCTTTGTTATTGAGAGAGCTCACAGGGCCCTGACCCAGCGGCCGAATATATGATGTTACCACGAATACAAGTTCCACGCATGGCAATACCACGCGAATTTTAGTTCGCAAGTGGCCTTACCACGCTGGAATTTGCAACGATCGATTACACCACGCATTTTAACTTCCATTAAACACAAATAATAAAGATTTTTTTCTTACCTGACACCTTCCTGTCTTTCACCAGCAGCCCGTACTTCCATCCACCATCGAAACAAGCGTCAAAACACGTCTGCCAAAATTAAAAAAGGACTGCTATTTTGACGTAACGGCACGTCTTTGGGGGAGGCACTTTCCTTTTTCCTCGTTGGTCCTGAAGTGCGTTTTTTTTAATTTAATTAACCCGCTCCTTTGTTTATTTTTGGGGGGGAGACCCCCCCAGCCCCCCCAGCCCCTCCCCCAGCCGACCCCCGCCAACCCCCGCCAACCCCCTAGCCAGAACGTATATGCGTGGCAAAGACTGGCGTTGAAGGCATACGCGTGGAAAAGACGTTTGCGAGGTAAGTGCCTCGTAGTAAACGTCACGCGTAGAAAAGCCTTCGTTGAAAATGATGTTTCCCCCAGCGGCCACCGGAGGGTGAGCGCCCTAGGCCAGTCATCGCCCGGCTGCTAAACTATCATGACCGCGATGTTATCCTGCGGGAGGCGAGAAACAAAGGCTCGCTCACCTTTGAGAATCATACCATCATGATCTTTCCTGACTACACGAAGATGGTGCAGCAGCAGAGACAATCCTTCGTGGCCGCTAAGGCCAAGCTGAGGGGCCTGAAGCTCCAATACTCTCTCCTGTATCCAGCCCGCCTGCGAGTGGTGTACCAGTCCCGGACGCATTTCTTCGATTCACCCGAGGAGGTATTCCGCTGGACCGACGAAGCGGTGCGACTCAGACCGCATGCCCAGCCGGGGTGGGACCCAGGCAGGTCCCAGGGGTCGTCGCCGGAGCGGACGGATCGCCCGAACAGGAAGGGCCGCCATCGGAGGTCTCGATCTAAGAAGAGGTCGGCCTCCGCCAGTGCATCGCAGACGGATGGTGCCAGGGACTCGGAGCACTCTGATACCGGCAGCTGAACATTGCTGGGACTGGATCTTATTTGCTGAGTACTGATTTGCCCTGCATTGGCTGGTGAGACTGTTCTGTTATGACTTCCGTATGCCAGTCGGTTCTCATGTGAGGACTCCTGTTACTTTTCATGGGGACGCAGTGGGACTCGGGGGGCACCTGTTTGTGGACCTCAGACCCTCACGGTTGTGAGTGTTGTTGGGGGGGTGGTGAGTGTGTCTTGGTTGGGAAGTTGGGATCCATTGGTATGGCGGGCCCTGGGTTCTCTGTTCTGGACCCGGGTCTCTCCATGCCGCGACAGATACTTCAATGTTCTCTGAGGTATTGGGGTGGGGGGTGCGGGGTGAGGGGGGAAGTTCTTTTGTTGCTGATGTTTGGGGGGGTCTGGATCTGGGGGGGGGTTGCTGTGTGTTCGGGCTGGGAGGGTGGGACCGCACGTGTATGTGGCTTTTGATTTTGTTGCTTTGTGGGGTGCGCCAGGGTGGGACGGAGGGCCGGATACCGGATCCTGTGTTGATAATGGCTGATACTGTGACTATGTCTCCTCAAAAGACCCTGCGTGTTGTGACGTGGAATGTGAGGGGTATCCTGGATAAAATCAAGCGTGGGGCCGTGCTGCGTTGGGGGAAGAGAGAGATAGTGGATGTGCTACTGCTTCAAGAGACCCACATGCTGGGCTCCAAGGCCCTTAGCCTCCAGAGGTTTGGGTTTCAACAAGTGTACCATGCGGGCTTCACGAGGGGCTCGCGGGGGGTGGCTATCTTGGTACACCGCAGGGTGGCTTATGTACATGAGAAGCAATGGATTGATCCTCAGGGCCGGTATATTTTTATCAAGGGCCTGTTGGGTACCGAACATGTGGTTTTTGGTAGCGTGTACGCCCCCCCCCCCTGCAGTGGGCCTTGTCTGAGTGGCTGTTCGCGCTGTGGGATGAGATGCCGGAGGTACCGACCATGGTGGGGGGCGATTGGAACGAGGTTATGGATGTGGGCCTGGATCGCCTGAGGCGGGTGCCTGTTGTGTTGGATCCCCCCCCTGCTGCTGCTCCCACCAAACTGTGTGCGACTGTGAGTGGCCTAGGCTGGGTTGATGTGTGGCGACACTTTCATCCTGCTGTGCGTGAATTCACATATGTGTCGGCGGTGCATGGGTCCTTTTCGAGACTAGATTATCTGTTTGTACCGGGTGCCTGTCTGAGTCGAGTCAGAGATGCCGTGATACTCCCCAGAGGCCTCTCTGATCATTCCCCTGTCCTAGCTATCATGACCCTCCCCTCCAAGCGACAGCCATTTCGTTGGCGGATGTCATCTTGGCAGCTGCAGCGGCCTGAGTACGTGCGTCACCTACGCGAGGCGATTGATCATTTCTGGCGCGAGAACTTGGTGGGGGATGTGGACGCAATGGTGGTGTGGGAGGCGCTGAAGCCCACGCTCCGGGGCATTGATATAGCTTGGTGTGTGGCAGCTCGGCGAAAACATCGGGAGGCCATTGTGACCGCCGCGGCCCGCGTGGAGGAGCTGGAGCAGCGTGGTCGGCTCGGGGGCGACGAAGGTGTTGTGAGGCAGCTCCTGCAGGCCCAACAGACGTACGCCTCCGTCCTCTACGAGGAAGCCCGGCAGGCGTGGCTCGCCACGCGCGGCAGGGTGTATCAGTGGGGCGACAAGTCTTGTACTATGCTCCATAGGCTATGCCAGGCGACCTTCCAGCCCCTGGTGTTGCCGGGTCTTGCGGCGGACGACGGCTCGGTCATGACCGATCCGGATTTGCTGGCGGCTAGCTTTGCCCGTTATTACGAGGCGCAATACGCTCCTCGTGATCACTTGGAGACGGACGAGATATCTACATACCTTGACGACCTGATGAGACCAGAACCACCCTAGAAGCCCCGCTTACGGCTGAGGAACTCGGGGAAGCCCTTGGTCAATTAAACACTGGTAAGGCGCCCGGCCCGAGTGGCTACCCAAGCGAATTCTATAAGAAGTTTCACGTCCAGCTGGGACCCCACTATCGCCGCGCCCTGGAGGCGGCACGGGCTCAGGGAGAGCTGCCACCAGACTGGCGTCATGCCGAAATCGTGGTCTTCTTGAAGCCGGGCAGGGCGCCGGACAGGCACGACTCTTACAGGCCGATTTCCCTTCTCAACATCGAGACCAAGATTCTGGCTAAGGCCTTAGCGAACCGCCTCTTGCCTCACATTGCTGACCTGGTCCACCCCGACCAGGCCGGATTCATGCCTCACAGGGCCACCCAGCATAATATTCGACAGGCGCAGGCAGCGGTGGATGCCATGGGTGCTAGAGATGAGCAGGCGGCACTCCTCCTGGCGGACATGGACCGAGCCTTTGATTCGGTGAGTTGGGCGTATCTGTTCACCCTGTTGGCCCGCCTCAACCTAGGGCCGGTTTTCTTGTCGTACATTCGTCTCCTCTACACTAACGTTACGGCCTCGGTCCGTGTGGCCGGTGCTACCTCTGGGCGCTTCCGCATAGGTCGCGGTACTCGGCAGGGTTGCCCGTTGTCCCCGTACCTGTTTGCCCTTGCCATGGAACCCCTGGCGTCGCGGATACGAATAGATGCCCGGTTGCGTGGCTTCGCCTGGAATGAGGACCTGGTGGATAGGATTGCATTGTATGCGGATGACGTCCTCCTATTCCTCACTGATCTACGGCAATCGGGTCCCCGAGTTCTGGAGATCATGCGGGCGTTTGGCGAGGTCTCGGGTCTTCATCTTAACCTGAACAAATCGACCCTGTGGGTGCTGGGTGGCGGAGTGGTTGACGACCCCTGGGCTGCCGAGTTGCGAGTGGCGACTGATGGCCTGAAATATCTGGGCGTTTTCCTTTCGGAATCGCGGGCCGTGGCCTGGGCGCGTGGAGTCTTGCCGGTGTGGGAACGGGTCCAGGCTGATGTTAAGACTTGGTCCAGAATGCCACTCACTATCTTTGGGAGATCGGCCATCTTCAAGATGGTGGCGCTTCCGAGGCTCCTATACCAAATTCAGAATTTCCCGCACCCCATTGGCCTGGAGTGGTTCCGTCAGGTTAATTCTGTGCTGGGCCGCTTCTTGTGGGATGGCGGTGCGGCCAGGGTGGCCTTGAGGACGTGCTTTCTGTCCACGTACTGTGGTGGCCTGGCCACCTCGGACCTCCTCTCCTACTACCAAGCTTCCCAACTACTTGTCCTCAATGAATGGTGGTATAGTGACAGGGGTGATCCGGCTTATGCCCTGGAACGATTGCTCATGGGGGATCGCACGCTCCACACCATCCTTTATTCGGCTTGCATACGCCGTGGGTTGCCATCGGTCACCAGAGTGGTTTTTGCGGTGTGGCGGCAGTCCCTACGCCGCATGGGATGGTGGGGCAAACTGACATCTGAGACGCCGCTTTGGCATAACGGTCTGCTTCCGGAACTGGCGGCCCTGACCGGGTTTGAGGGCTGGGAGGCCATTGGGGTTACACAACTGGGCCAGGTCATGTCCGGCACCACCCTCAAATCCTTCGAGGAGCTCCGCACAGAGTTCCAGATGCCTCAGTCCCAGTTCTTCCGCTACCTCCAGCTGCGGCATGCCCTTGCCCCGAGCATCGCCGGCCTCGACTCCTTGCCGGAGTTTAGCCCGGTTGAGGCCAAAGTGTTTATGGGGGACCTGGGGGACAGGAAGGTCTCTAGGATCTATCAGACACTTGTTATTCATTGCTCCTCCACCCTACACTCCCTTCGGGAGGCGTGGGAGGTGGACGTGGGCCCCCTCGATGAGGACGATTGGAGGGAGGCGCTGGAATCCCCACGCGGAACCGCCATTGCAGTCCGGCTCCGGCTGATTCAATTTAAATACTTGCACCGCGCTTATTTCTACGCGTGAACGTTTGTGGAAGGCTGGTTTAATTGCATCCCCGGAGTGCCTGCGTTGTGGGGTGGTGCCTGGCTCCCTGATGCACACGGTGTGGTCGTGTGGCCGACTGACTGGGTTCTGGAGGGGTGTGTGGAGTTGCCTGGCTGAGGTCCTGGGTTGGGACCTTCCTCGTACCCACCGGCTGGGCCTACTGCATATTATGGAAGGGGTTGGGGGCAACATATATAAGCGTCACCTGTTGCTCTTGGGGCAGGTAGTGGCTAAGCGGGACCTGGCCCGGGCATGGAAGTCAGTGAGGGCCCCCCCCCCCTGTCTGCATGGAAGGCTGGGCTGGATTATTTTATGGGTCTGGAGAGGCCGATATTTGAGGCGAGGGGCTGCCCGCGCAAACACTACAAGATCTGGAAGTGTTGGGCCGACTACCGTGGCCTGTCCTTGGACCCCCCGGCGGAGCAGGAAGAGGACATTTGATCACAGTGACAATTTTGGCCTGAAGCGGCAAAGCCCTGGTGGCATTACACCTGCTTATTCTTTTTACATTTCCTTTTCTGTTGCTTTCTATACACGTGTGGTAGGGGGGGTTGGGGGGGGTGTTTGGAGCGGGGGGGGGCAGAGTTGTGGGTTAGGGTAGGTTGCTGGGGAGTTTTTATACTGAGCCTATTTCGAGTCTACTCCATCCTTTGCTGCCTATGTAATTGCTACATTGATATTGTTGTGGTGATCTTGGTGTGTGGAGATACCACATTCTTGATGCTCATTTGCTCAATAAAATTGGTTGTGAAAAAAAAAAAATGTTGCGATTCCTGAAAATGCATGATGCATTCCAAAAAGGGATTTTGGAATCGCAAACGGCCAATTTTAAGGAATCGCACCGTTTGCGACTCCAAAAAGCCTTGATGCATGTGGGCCATTATGAAAATAAACTCCCTTTCCTGGCATTTCAGGAACCACATGGGCATCATGAGGAAAAATAACTCAAGTTACCTTGCAGTTATATTCTACAAGGAAATTCCATTCATGGCACAGTTACCTTAATAGACAAACCTGAAACATTGGCAATTGTTTGTCAGTAATAGCATAAGATGCATACATTTGCATTATAAATAAAAATCAGCAGCATGAAAGCAAAACGAATAAGGCACCAGTGATTATGCCACTAATAATTCAGATTTGGCACACGTTTCCAGAATGTTTCCAGAATACGTAATTGTATGCACAGTGGTTGCTTGCTGGGGTGACCAAAGCTCTGCTCTGAAACATGCGTCCGGTGTAAATAAATGCGCACACACAGAATATAAGGCTGCAGAGTTCTAAATCTACCTCAGGCAACTTTTTACTTACAGACACTCTGTGCCACCTTCAGCTTACTCTTGCAGGTTCCTGCTTTCTCCTTTTGTGATGTTTTTTCTGTCTTCTTCTTCCTTCGTCTTTTCTGTTTGTGTGTTTTTCACTCGTTCTCAGTAAATGCCGGATGCAGACAAATCAGTGCCGGCCCCTACAAATAAGTGGTGGTGCCCCTACTGCCAACTGACGACTCAAATTAAGAACTGTGTAATATGTGTAATGCATATTTTCTTGAAGATAATGTGAACGAAAAATTGTGCAAGCAATAGCATGGTTTTATTGCCCTGTTTGCATAATATTTACACATGGTCCTGAGTATTGTACATGTCTATCATCCTATGCAAGTGATCTTTGTTTTTACCACATGTACTTAATTTTTTGGGCAGGGCCATTTGAATTATGCAGCAGGAGAGGGTCAAAATATGCAGAAGGGTTCATTAAATGATGTGGAAAGTAAAAGAAAATTATGTGGCTTACTGCGGCCTATTTTCTGATCGTATTATTTTTTCATTTTTGGTCTTGTTAACACTGTCTAGGCATAGGTTGCACCTCATTAGTACCAGTTTAACTTTAAAACATAGCAATAAGCAACATAAAGGAGACCAGTCAACCTTTGCAAGGGGACTTTCACTGCGCTGCAACTGCATTTCCAGTAACGTTTCAACCGTTTGAGCTAGAAACAATAGTTTTTTGTTAAAATCGGCAGATTATGCAGCAGATGATTAATTATGTGGCAAATGCAGCAGATCCATAATTATGCCAAAAACACCACAGTTACAAAATTGCATAAATCCAGTGACCCTGTCTATGGCTATGCTAAGATGGTAAAGTGCTTAGAACAGGCTTGTAAACTCACACAATGCCACAGTATGTCACACAATATTGGCTCCCTTCAAACTGTCTCCCGGTGAAGAGTTGCTGTCACACAGTGACAGGCAAGGCAAACATGAAACCCCTGCAATCACTGGGTTTTCCAGCTCATACCTGGAGGCTGTAAGCAGCTGATGTCCTTGAAGCAGGGATGGCGGGTGAAGTTTGAAAGTGGTGAGGCATAAAATGAAACCACCATTTTCCATTAATGAGTGAACCCGATGTTTTCCAAGTACGGAAAGGTTGAGAATGCATGTGCAGGGTGCAGCCTTTGTGAACAGAAAAGCTAGACCTTGTAGCGAAACATAATATTTTTGTGACCTGGCATGACTGGGCTCCTAATGATAAAGGGTTGCTTTGGGGGGCGCTAGGTGGCGCACGAGCGGAATGGCCGCGGATCTCTGAGGCTCCCGCTGTCCGGCTGCTGATCCTGAATTTATCCTGGGCTGAATGACCCTATAGACATACGAACCGAGGTGATTTAGATGGCTGAATGTTCTGAGATATCATCGCGCTGTAGCTTTGGGCAGATAAACGCGACACAAGCTACATTTCATCCGCTCGATGAGTGGAGCGTATCTGACTAGCAAAGACAGTGGAGCCTGACAGCGGCGTCTGAGGCAACGCGAGCGCCGAAGCTTCCATGTGGTGATCAGGCTGCGCACCCAAAGCGGGCTGAAAGACTGGGCGGACCTGCCTGATTACTCGCTGAGGCAGGTACGGGAAGAATCTGCACACACCGACGGCCCTGGCTGCGAGCTCCCTGCCTGACATCGGCTCACAAGTAAGGAGTTGCTGTCTCATTCTGGAGGTGGGCCGCGGCAACAAAATGGCGGCGATGACCGCGACTGTGGGATTATAATCTGTCGAGAGGCCAGTATATCGCCCCTACAGAGGTACTTACGGGGTCCCCGCACACGCTCCATACCTTCACTGGGTAGTAACGCTATTTGCTGCCTGGTGCACCGGTGAATGCCATCGCCAAACTCCATTGCCGTCCAGGCGCTATGTAGGCTGAGTCTGTGCTGTGGCCTTCCTCGTGCTTGACTCCTGGATGCTGTCGGGTGGTTCCTTGGCGGCAACTAATACCTCTGGAGATTATCAATTGGCAGTGGTGCGGTGAGGGTATTGTTACCACTCGAGATATTATTGTACTGTACTATGATAGTCGGCCATTACCGCTGAGGATATCGTAAAATGGCGGCGGATGCCGGGAGGACCTGAGAAGATTGCGGGGTCTGCTATCCCGGAGTCCTGGAAAGATTTGAGGTTGCTCACTGCAACTAGCTCACTATTTTGCCCTGAACTGGCGGTTATCACCGCTGACTACGGCGAGGAGAAGCGGATTATTCATATTACGATCCGTGACATAAAAGCTGGAGGCGTGAGAACCCTCATTTCTGTGACACATAGCTTTGGGCTGTTGGCGCTGGGCTTTGCCCTCTCTACTCATCCGATTAGGGTTCTGAAGCTCTGGTTGTCCTCCTAACATTCCTACTGCTACTTCCCCTGAGATACTGGCGACACCTCTCTGAGGTCCTCCTGCACAGCCCTATACTGCCTACACCTTGCAGGGCCCCTTTGACATCAACCATATACTCCTTGGATACCCACGTCCATAAGACTTGCTGTTCCGGTGGGTGCAGTGGACGCACATAAACTTGGCATTGGTGGACGCTACTCGCACAGGGCGAAATGGGAAGACCCGGACCCCAGGCAACCTCGCATCACCTTCGACAACAAAAAAACGGCCAAGAAGCCACCTGAGGTTGGGGAGGAGCAGCCCGGGGAGACGGCAGGTGCATCATCTCAATGCTCGGATTCCGAACTGCGTACCATCCTTACAGAAAGGCGACAAGGCTTCGCAACTATAGCGGACAAGGTAGATACGCTCAAGACCCGCATGGACAGTATTGAGCATAAGCTGCATACTCATGAGGGAAGACTCAAGGAGACGGAACAGCGCATTTCTGACTCTGAGGACGTCACTGAGCAGCTGAAAAAAGCAGTCACCAAAATGGACAAACTAATGCGCATAATTAACGCCAAGAATGAGGACATCGAAGCCCGCAGCAGAAGAAATAACGTCCGAATCCTAGGTATTCCCGAGAGTACCAATACGGGGCGCCTAGAACAATATGTCGAGAGACTGCTGACGGCGATAACTGACGAAGGTGCCCTCTCAGCTCAATTTATAGTTGAACAAGCGCATCGATCAATGGGCCCGAGACCACAGCCTGGGATGAATCCAAGACCCATCATAGCGCGGCTGCTTAATTATCGAGACCGCGATTTGGTCCTTCGAGTGGCGCGGGAGAAGAAGCAGCTCAACTATGAGGGTGTCTCATTCACCATCTTCCCGGACTTTACTGCACGGCTGCAGGAGGAGTGCTGCAAATTTACTACCGTGAAGCAGAAGCTACGCCAAGAACAGGTGGATTATGCTCTCTTATACCAGGCACGGCTGCGCATCACACACCAAGGGACATAAACCTTCCACACCACGCCGCAGTCGGTTGACAAGTTCCTAAAAACACTAAAGAAACGTAAAAATGCCCAGGCTGATGCTGACGAGATTGATGAGGAGTCGCTTTCTGGAGTGGAGTGAGAGCGGTCTTGCATGTGACCACAGATCCCTTCTCTCTCTGTGCTTCTGTGACCCCCACCATTGCGATGATGGCTGAGAGAATCCTGGAAGCTCCGAGACTGAAACATATATTTGCTACGCTGACTGTTAGCGTATGGCTGGTGTGTCTTCACACACAAAAACATGTATAATTGAGGGTTTTTGCGGCTGATGTACTCATTGTTCGCTGGACACCCTGCTGACATTGGGAATCGTTATGACCAGAGGATTTCCTCAGTACCAGCAGGGTTGCCGTGTGCCATCTAGATGGTTACCCCAATGGGAATACCCCTTTTGATCTTTGGTTTATTCTGTTTATGGGGGGGAGAGGGGGAGGTTCGATGCTGGCATGATTGGGATGCAGCAGTGGGAGGGGGGAGATGCACTTCCAAAGGATGTTCCTTTTTTTCTTACAGGGGGGATGGGGAGGATGAGTGTTCCATATAGGGGTCTGATTATTCGTTGGAGAGGTAAATATAGCAATGCCTATGCAGCATACCACAGATGCACATCACATTTCGAGGCATGGCAGGGACAGGGAAAGAATCTCAGTTGAGATTTAAATCCTGGAATATTAGGGGCCTTAATGATGCTCGGAAGGGCCGGAATGTTATTGCATATTTGGAGCGCCATCAGGTTCATATCGCTATGTTGAACGAGAGGCACCTGGCTCCACACACCCACACACAATTTGCCAGTAGGTGGGCGACTACTCGCTTCTTCTCTTCCTATTCCTCTTACGCTAGGGGAACTGCTATCCTGTTTAAGCGTCCAGTGCCATTTGTGGTTCTAGGGGAGGTCCTTGATCCTTCTGGCCGATATGTTATTGTATGGAGACGTCTTGGGAGAGACACGGTTACCCTAGTAAACTGCTATGCCCCCAATGTTGATACACCTACATTTTTCACAACGCTCTGGGGTAAGATCGTAGACATAGGCTCCCTACACGTCATATGGGGGGGAGATTTCAATGTTGCACTGATACCTACACAACATTGGGCAGATGGGGTCGCACTATACAAGACTAGATCTAGAGAGGCTTTGATGGGGATAGTGGAGGAAGGTGACCTGACAGACGAATGGCGATATCTCTATCCACTTTGTCAGGAAGTTACTCACTATACATAATCGACAGGCACATGGGCACGACTGGATTATTTCTTGTTGACCAGGGGTCTCATTGCGGGCTTGGAACGGGCAGCACACTTGCTCAGAACATACTCTGACCACAGTCCGGTCGTGATTCACTTGCATATGCCGGGGTGGGAGAGCCCCAGACCACAATGGCGGCTGCAACCCACGGCCTTGCTGGATGAGGTCTTCAAGACGGAACTTGTGGAGGAAATTCTTGATTTTTTCCCTCAAAATAAGGGCTCAGTCGACAATGTCGAGGTCATCTGGGAAGCCTTCAAAGTAACGAAGAGCTTTGGTGTCCTGCGGGATATACAGCGAAAGATACGTACCCTTGACCGCGAAATGAAGGAGCTAGAGAATCGGATGGTGGGGGGTGAGGTGACACAGGCACACGCTGAATTTCGGGCTAAACTGACGCAACACGAAGAGGAGGCCGCGAGAGAAGCCAAGTTCAGGGGTAGGCACTGGTCGGCAAGAAAATACTGTGAGGGTGACAGATCTGGCAGGGCGCTTGCAGTCCTAAATCGCAATCCACACTTTAATAACACTGTTCTTGAAGTCACTAACTCGGAGGGACAAGTCGTTAGGGACACTGAGGGGATATAAAATATTTTTGTGTCGCACTATAGCACACTGTACACTACCAACAACTCAGGGGATGTGCAGTTTGACGAGTTCCTTGGTGATGTCGCCCTATGCTGGCTCAGCGATGTCCATAGGACCTTCTTGAGTGCACCATTTGAATTAGACGAAATCAGGGAAGCAATTATGTCATTAAGGAATGGAAAGGCTCCAGGGTTGGATGGACTCCCAGCGGAGTTCTACAAGTCATATATCGATATCATGGCTCCTGTTCTTCGTGAAGTATTCAAGGAATTCCTGGGTGAGAGGGTTCTGCCCTGCTCGATGCGGGAGGTCATGATCACGTCCCTCTTAAAACCAGGTAAAAATCCCAATTATTGTGATGCATATCGCCCACTTTCCCTGATAAATTGTGATGCGAAGATCCTAGCCAAGGTGCTGGCCACTCGCCTGTCCCTCTTGATGACCAAAATCATACTGCCAGATCAATCTGGATTTGTCCCTGGATGTCCACTACCCACAACCTGCGACCTTGTTCTCATTGATTCGGACAGTGGCTCCTGATTTTCCTGTGGCGGCGATCTTCCTCCACGCTTCCAAGGCGTTCGACTCGGTTGAATGGAATTACCTTTTTGCCGTGTTGCAGCGCATAGGATTCCCTAGGCTGTTCATCTCCTGTGTTCAACTGTTATACACACAGCCAACTGCAAAAATACTTATTAATGGCCATTTGTCCCCCTCGATCGATATTACATGTGGAACTAGGCAGGGGTGTCTACTTTACCCCCTCCTATTCGCTATCGCCATAGAGCCGCTTGCCTGTCGTCTCCGTCAGCTACACCCAGTTGGTGCATTTCGCTGCTTCCAGCATCAGATTGCTGTATCGCTGTACGCTGATGACATTACGTTATTTGTTACTGATCCAACTCCCAACTTAAATCCCTTGTTGCTGGAGTTTGTTGTCTTTGGCAAATTGTCAGGGGTACAGATAAACTGGAATAAATCACAGTTCTACCCTCTCACTGACGCAGTGTCGGAATTCTCTTTAGACTTTCCATTAGAATGGTGCCACTCAGATCTCCGATATTTGGGAATACAAGTTTCCAGAGATAGAGAGGAGACGCTTCAGCTTAACTATGGTGTTGCTATCACCAAATTGACAACCTCTATTGATCGCTGGCTCTCCCTCCCCTTATCTATGGCGGGCAGGGCCTCACTCATTAAAATGGTGGTGCAACCCCGCTTTTTAAATATTGCCTATTATCCTGGTGCTTTTTTTTTCAAAACATTAAGAACTGAATTTATTCCGACTGTTCTGGGGGGGGTAAACAGCTGAGGCTTCGGTGGTCAGTACTGGCACAACCATATGACAAAGGGGGTTCGACCTTCCTGATTTCGAAGTTTACTACATGAGTGCCCAAGCGCACTACGCCTCTCATTGGATGATACCCAAGCCCTCTATGCCTCAGCTGGAAGTGGAAGACTGGGTGGCGACTCCTCTTCCCCTGAGTGGCCTTATACAGGCCCCTGCTGAGGCCATAGAGTCAACATTTACGACTGTCACATGCACGATAGATGTGTGGCGGCGCATAGCTAAAATATTGCGTTGTCCCTTACTCTACTCGACACGGATGCCCTTAATCTACCATACTAAACTGGCGCTGCTTCAGGAGAAGGGTTTTCAATTGCTGTGTCAACGACTTAAAGTGAAATCGTGGGGTGCCATTTTTCCTGATGGTCAATTCAACACCATGGATCTGTTTTTTAAAAACCACCAACGCACTCCCCTTGATATTTTTTATTACTACGGCTGCTTCAGGGAATGAAGGAGATTCTGCCGGAGTACCCTGAGGGACCTGCCAACCTAGCCCGCTGCATTTTATGTTAGGATCACAGGATGGCTCGCACCTACTATCGGGCATATATGGGCATGTTAGGGCACAGCGACAGGGATTTGAGGGGTCTGCCCGATCACACTGGGGGGACGACTTGGCACTTGAGATCACCGACGAGCAGTGGTTTTACTGTTGTAACATTACGGCTAGAATCTCGGCTAGCTGTAGACTCAAGATTATCCATTATAGGTTTCTACAGAGACTTTACTATACACCAATGAAAAAAAATTCAGATTTCACTTGTCTGATGACGATAGATGTGAGCGCTGTCATGCGGTACGGGCTGGTTTTCTTCACTTGTCTAGGGAATGCCCTGGTGTTAGGGATTACTGGCAGCAAGTACATAAGGCCATGGATGACATGGTGGGAGAAACCTTGGATGCTAACCCCCTATTAATGTTGGTCGGATATACATTGCCTGTACCTAAGTCTTATAGAAAATTTCTTGATATCGCCCTTTTGCTGGCAAAGAGGAGGGTGGCATGTCGGTGGGGACGGGGAAGGGCCCCGAAATTCAAGAACTGGCTTAATGATGTTATTTATTGTCAAGAACAGACTGCTATCTTTGCTGAAACACAGCCACTATCCAGCAGACCGAAAGACATATGGGGACCTTTGACCACCTATCTCATCTCTCGAGGTGAGACGGACGGGGACTCAGCATGCGATGAGATACGTAGCATTGGCGGTGGGGATTTGGAAGCTTAAATGCACTACTAGAGCAAGATACCTATTATTCGAGGTCCTACTGCAGCCTTGTTGTTAAATTATGTACATCCATGGTTCACTCCCTGCTTTTGATATTTCTGGGTTAATTTGACACACTACCCTTCTGAGGAATATCACTGTTTGTTTTCTACCCTGATCCACGATATATATGCAACCATGATTGCTCTGATATGTGTTAATGCTTTTCTGTCCTGATTTTAATACTTGTTGCTCGCTTGACTTCTTATTGCTGTATTACCTCATGATATGCCTTCTTCAATACCTTGTATGGAACACAAGCCGGAATACCTCTGTATGTTTGTCTTTATTGTGAAAATGATAAAAAAAAATATAGGTTTTTAAAAAAAAAAGAGTTGCTTTTGTGTATTTATGCACAGTTCTAGTAAAATTATCCGAAATTACAAATAATTAGGCAAAATGCAAATCCAGCATTTTGTGCAATATGCATTTGTGTCCATTTAGGATGCGGTTACTCATTTCAATCCAAAAAAGAGAGCTCTAAAATAAAAAGTGCCATGAACAACAACAGCCTGTGTTCTGGTAGTTCACATTGTTCCTGTGCTATAATTTTACCATAAATGTGATATAATTATGCAGCTTAATTGAAAATTTGCCTGGTGTAGTCTACAATCATTTGTTTTATTAAACGGAAGAGAATACGCCAAAGACATTGATGGCTAGGTGTCCTTTTTAATGACATGCCTTTTGGGTCTGTCAACACATCCAGAGGAATAAGGATACAGGAAAAAGAATAGGGTTTTAAAATGGGGGCTGCCCTGTTTAAAAATTATACTAAAAGTGAACATCATTGTGCACTACATGTGTGACATGTTCTGTGGTATTCTTGTCTGTGGCTCTACGGAGAGATGTAGTGAAAGACCAGAGACTAAAGAGGAGGGATCTAGTGGGAGGGACATCCCCAAGCCTTTTATATTTTACGAAAACGGTTCTCATACTTCTTGAACAACCCTTCCTTATTCATTAATGGAAACCTTGATGTGCCTCTGAATGCAATATTCTTGATATGCTGGGTGTAGCAATTGAGTTCTGAGGTGCTTCCTTCTATTGGAAAAAAGCTTTGCCCTAGCACTATGTGTGATTGTGAGTTTCCAAACGTTTTGGGGGGAAAGTTCTAATTTTACCTTATCCAGGGAATCTGAACTATCCCTAGGTTAAAGAGATTTTGCAAGCCATTACCATACACGAGAAAAGCTGCAGTAGAGAGTTTCACAATTTACAAGCTCAGGCATCTGTTAGCTGGGCTAGCTGTCATCTAGCACAAATATAACACTCTCCACTTGTTCTGATTGCATATACTGCGTCATTGTTATGAAAGATTAAAAAGACCTGATCAATCAACTACAATGTCCATGATCACACCTTGTCGGGATCTCCTCACTTGAAGTCCAGTGCCTAAGAGGAATGTCCGCTCCCCAACCCACCAGTTCTCTGTTACTGCTTTAGGGTTTTAGAGTTCATCTAGGTGTTCATTTTGACTACTTCCTTAATAGTTTAGACTTCACATGGTAGGTGAATTCAGAGCAGCCTATGACACAGACACACAGGCCATGCACAACTTAACAATGTTTTATTCACTGAGGCTCACTACCCTCCCCATGAAAGTGGAAGAGAAGAGAAATTACACTTCTACATGTCCACTATTCTGAATCTGCACTAGCAATTCTAAAAGTAAATTGTCAGACAATGGCAGTCAGTGGGACGAAAGATTCCACCATGCCCCTCCTTTGTCACATGTTCTAAGTAGGAAACTGTCAGCTAAACACAGTACTGTTGCTTGAAATGGCCTCAGTATCTATGAGTCTGGGTCCAACTAGCTATAGTGCCTCACTTGCCCTCCTAACCATACCAGAGAAACAAGTGAATTGGAACCCCAGAACACACCACTCTTGACCCTCTCAGGGATCGTGGTGATAGGACACACCCTTTCACTCTGTCACTCCTACTTGTCCACAGTAAAATAACCAGGAGACACAAAGGAAGTGTAGAGTATTTATTTAAACTATCATGCTCTGAAATGCAGTATACGTGCCACAATTAGAAAACAAATCCAAACAAAAAAAATCTGTTAGCATGGTTAATAATCCATAGATGACCGTAAAAAGCCCTGATCTCTTGACTGGGTGAGAGCTTTCTGCTTAATTCAGAGACTCTGTCCCTCACCACCCCTTGTTGTAAATATTTTTGTCCACCCTAAGCGTGGAAGGGTATTCTCAGATGTGAGACCCTTGCTCATTGCACCATCAGGATTCAAGCAAACCGGGCCGAAGACGGCTGTAATGCCAGAAACCGGTCCCCGGGAGCTTGTTTCCTTCCCAGTGTAAGAATTGGCTTTTGTAGTTTGGTTTGCCCTGTTCCCATCATGCACTGGGACAGGAACAGACTAATTTGCATACAGCCAGGTTCTGAAACTGGGATGGTGCAGTGAGCTAAAAAACGGTGTTGGATCTAGCCCTGATCTCTTGACTGGGTGAGAGCTTTCTGCTTAATTCAGAGACTCTGTCCCTCACCACCCCTTGTTGTAAATATTTTTGTCCACCCTAAACGTGGAAGGGTATTCTCAGATGTGAGACCCTTGCTCATTGCACCATCAGGATTCAAGCAAACCGGGCCGAAGACGGCTGTAATGCCAGAAACCGGTCCCCGGGAGCTTGTTTCCTTCCCAGTGTAAGAATTGGCTTTTGTAGTTTGGTTTGCCCTGTTCCCATCATGCACTGGGACAGGAACAGACTAATTTGCATACAGCCAGGTTCTGAAACTGGGATGGTGCAGTGAGCTAAAAAACGGTGTTGGATCTAGCCCTGATCTCTTGACTGGGTGAGAGCTTTCTGCTTAATTCAGAGACTCTGTCCCTCACCACCCCTTGTTGTAAATATTTTTGTCCACCCTAAGCGTGGAAGGGTATTCTCAGATGTGAGACCATTGCTCATTGCACCATCAGGATTCAAGCAAACCGGGCCGAAGACGGCTGTAATGCCAGAAACCGGTCCCCGGGAGCTTGTTTCCTTCCCAGTGTAAGAATTGGCTTTTATAGTTTGGTTTGCCCTGTTCCCATCATTCACTGGGACAGGAACAGACTAATTTGCATACAGCCAGGTTCTGAAACTGGGATGGTGCAGTGAGCTAAAAAACGGTGTTGGATCTAGCCCTGATCTCTTGACTGGGTGAGAGCTTTCTGCTTAATTCAGAGACTCTGTCCCTCACCACCCCTTGTTGTAAATATTTTTGTCCACCCTAAGCGTGGAAGGGTATTCTCAGATGTGAGACCCTTGCTCATTGCACCATCAGGATTCAAGCAAACCGGGCCGAAGACGGCTGTAATGCCAGAAACCGGTCCCCGGGAGCTTGTTTCCTTCCCAGTGTAAGAATTGGCTTTTGTAGTTTGGTTTGCCCTGTTCCCATCATGCACTGGGACAGGAACAGACTAATTTGCATACAGCCAGGTTCTGTAACTGGGATGGTGCAGTGAGCTAAAAAACGGTGTTGGATCTAGCCCTGATCTCTTGACTGGGTGAGAGCTTTCTGCTTGATTCAGAGACTCTGTCCCTCACCACCCCTTGTTGTAAATATTTTTGTCCACCCTAAGCGTGGAAGGGTATTCTCAGATGTGAGACCCTTGCTCATTGCACCATCAGGATTCAAGCAAACCGGGCCGAAGACGGCTGTAATGCCAGAAACCGGTCCCCGGGAGCTTGTTTCCTTCCCAGTGTAAGAATTGGCTTTTGTAGTTTGGTTTGCCCTGTTCCCATCATGCACTGGGACAGGAACAGACTAATTTGCATACAGCCAGGTTCTGAAACTGGGATGGTGCAGTGAGCTAAAAAACGGTGTTGGATCTAGCCCTGATCTCTTGACTGGGTGAGAGCTTTCTGCTTAATTCAGAGACTCTGTCCCTCACCACCCCTTGTTGTAAATATTTTTGTCCACCCTAAGCGTGGAAGGGTATTCTCAGATGTGAGACCCTTGCTCATTGCACCATCAGGATTCAAGCAAACCGGGCCGAAGACGGCTGTAATGCCAGAAACCGGTCCCCGGGAGCTTGTTTCCTTCCCAGTGTAAGAATTGGCTTTTGTAGTTTGGTTTGCCCTGTTCCCATCATGCACTGGGACAGGAACAGACTAATTTGCATACAGCCAGGTTCTGAAACTGGGATGGTGCAGTGAGCTAAAAAACGGTGTTGGATCTAGCCCTGATCTCTTGACTGGGTGAGAGCTTTCTGCTTAATTCAGAGACTCTGTCCCTCACCACCCCTTGTTGTAAATATTTTATAGGACAGAGTAACCTGAACCCCCTCCCTTGCTAATGAAGCTAAATGATTATCCATCAAAGATCATCCCGTTCCTTAGCATTCACAGATGGAAGTTCTACATCTCAGCAGACGCAGCACTCTTGTCTCAGAACTCTCTGTCCATGTGTGTGTTTTTGGCTCATGGACTCATCTATATAATAGGACATGTGTGCACACAAATAACAGCTGCATCCTTGTGTTGTGTCTAGGTGCTAGTGCCTGGCCAGAAAGGATAAAAAGTGGTATTGTTGTTTGACCTTGTTTATGGTGTTCAGACTAAATCCCAAGAAAAGAACAGAACACAAAAGCATTTCAGGTTCAGTGTGAAAGTACAATGTGACACAAAAAGCAAGCGTGTTTACATAGTAACGTGAGAAATGGAAAATGAGGTCTACAACGTGCACAGTTAGGGTAACTTAGGGAAAACTACAATGGGCCAAGCAGAAAACACGCAACACCCTCCCTTTGGAGAGGACAGTAGTACTTGGAAAGATACAAGATATAATCAATGTAATTTGAAAGTAAACGTATTAATTGAATGACTGAAATCTATCATTAAAAAGAAGTCCTAATTTGGAAAAATAATTAAAGTGTTTCAGAGGAATCCATACTTTCACTTGCCATTTCATAGGCCAAAGACTCCATGAAGGAATTAGACTCTGCACATGGTCAATGGCCCAAGTCACGAGCTCCAATGAACAAACATGCTCTCCGGTTTCAGCTGATGTTGAGACAGTTACCGGCAACCTGCATCTGTGTCAACATAGCCTTTTTTTTCATGGTCCATGTGCTGATGAGCACAGCTCCGTGTAGGCCAATGGCTCAAAACAAGCATTATGTATAAGTCGCAAGCCAAAGGAGAGTCCTGAAAAAGGGTCGCTAAGGGAGTCATCGGCAGTCCAAAGTCCAAGACAGTGGATGTTTGCAAAGACAATCATATGTCCAGTGCCCATTCGAAGGTACACCAGATGCAGTGGAACACGGGTTTCATGCAGATAAACCAGGCAGGCCAAAATGTCAGACCAATCAAGATCCAGATCCTGTAGTAGAAGAATTCCACAGATATGAAACATACGCTCACAATAGTGTTGGAGAGATGCCAGTCCCAGTGCGCCCTCAAAAGGAGCATCCATTGCAGAGAAGCAGGAACAGGACGTGAATGCTGCAAATGAGGAATAACAGCAACGGGACTCCTCCAAGTACAATAGAGAAAATGGAGTGCATAGAAGTGGGGATTAATCCAAAGATGGTCTGAAAAGAACTAACGAGGCCGGTGCCGATAACCTTAAAAAAGTGGGCAAGACCTGCCGTATTAGAGGCATTAAATATTTGATGCACAAATTCTCCGAAATGAAGGAGAAGGTTAGCCTTTAACAATGAATGTATTTCACTAGAAGTTCTAGCCAGCTGCATTTCAAAAGTCTCGCAAGCAGATGTAAGAGATATTTCTTGCTGAAACAATAATGCTTCGAGTCTGCCTAGTTTTTTGATACCAGCCTTTAAAGTTGGAATGGAAGGCCATAATGAGCTATCTACGATGCCATGTGGAGGGGAAAACAAGACATTGTTGCAACAAGTGACTAACTGAGAAACAGAAAAAATATACGGTACTGCAGTCCGTATTCCGCGACACTGTAGATTACTAAGCATGAGATAACTCCAGTTAAAAAGTACCATAATGTAAGGGAGAATTGCGAGAACTGGGATTCTTTTTAAATAACAAGCCAAATTGGATGCTGAAGTATTGCATGGCTGTGGATTTTAACGTGTTTACAAACAAGTGAATGTCCGACAGTAAAGTCACATCATTCATCAGTAATAAAAACGCCTTTGTCATTACATTCACCAAGATAAGCAAAGGGGAGTGAACATAATTCATGTATGTAACTGCTACCTAGGGGTTCGTGTCTACCTAAAGGAAAATGTTTCATTCAAGTTGTGAATCAAAATGTCAGTCTAGGCAGTGAAATAACTCCGGGTATTAACTGCACTGCTGAAGGCGTTTCAGCTTTAGTGAATGGGTGGTCCAGTTTTTCCAAATGCAGCATTGTATAGGTCGCGTCTTTCATGGCCATCAATTGCAATTTACATGTTAAATTAAAAGGCAGAAACAAATCACTGCATTTCAAGTAATGCCATTGAATGTGCCCATTTGTGAGTGTATGAAGCGTCCAGCTAAACTGCATAATTGATCTAAGCTGACTTTGCCCATTACACAATGTTGACATGTCAATCTGCACAATGAACAAGTTACTTACCTTCGGTAACGATATATCTGTAAGAAACATAGGTTAGTTATAGATTCCTTACCTTAGAATTATCCCCAGCCTTCAGACTGGATCCAGAAAGTTTTTTTAGTCAGCAGTACCTCTGCACGTCGGAAGGTGGTGTCGGTCGGTTCTGTGTCGGTCGTTGGCGTCCTGTCGCCGAGATGACATCGCTGTAACTACTAAGATGCCGCCATCGCTTGCTGATGTCAGTTCTTTCTTTTTCCGCACCAGTCAGCGCGATCGGGAGAGAGTGGTACCTCAAGTCACTTTTTGACTGAATTTTTTTAGTGACTTTTGTCAACGTCTTTTTTAGTCCTATGACTCCTGGTGCATGTAGGGATGCCCGGCTTCAAGGCTTGTGGATCCTGTTCTCTACTGATGTCGGTTACGGATCTGCACCGTGTGTGCCTCTTTTGCCTGGAGAGTGACCATGAACCCAAGTTGTGATCCGACTGCCAGTCCATGGCTCCAAAGGCTTTGTGGGAGCGGTCCCAAAACCTTCTTGAGTGCCAGCAGTCGGCTCCATGCCTTTCGAGGTCCCGGTCGCGAGGGACATCGAGGGACCGGTCGCGGAGCCATCATCACTCTTCTAAATCTTCATACTTGGGGTCTGTTCTGTACACGACTTCCAGCACCGGAAACGCAGAGCCATGCAAGACACTGGCCACTGGTGCCCAAAACTAGGGCCCTGTATGCTAGAAATCAGTTTGCAGAATGGGAAGGATGGGTGGGGCGTTAAGGAATCTATAACTAACCTATGTTTCTTACAGATATATCATTACTGAAGGTAAGTAACTTGTTTATCTGAAAGAAACAGTTAGTTATAGATTCCTTACTTTACAAAAGATACCCCAGCAATACCAACCCCAGAGCTGGGTCTGCGAACCAAGTTCACACCAGATAGTCCTGGAGAACAGAACGGCCGAAGAATCTGTCTCTCCAGACTTGGCTGTCGAGGCAGTGGTGTCTCGTAAATGTGTGCAGCGATGCCCACGTAGCTGCCTGACAGTTGTCATTTAGAGGAACTACTCATCCCAAAGCAGTAGTGGCTGCCATCGCCCTGGTGGAATGGACGCGCAGCCCCACTGGAGCCTCCTTATTTTTTGGTCAAGAATAGCAGGCTTTGATACACAAAACGACCCATCTGGAGATAGTCCCCTTGTGTACAGCCCAACCTTTCTTGGCACCCAGGTAGCCAAGAAAGAGCTGGTCATCCACCCGGAACTGTTTGGTGCGATCCAAATAAAAGGAAAGCGCACGTTTTGGGTCCAGACGGTAGAGCCTCTCTTCCTCTTTGGAAGGATGCAAAGGCGGAAAGAAGGTGGGCACGGTGATGGTTTGCCCAATGTGAAAGGAGATGGCACGCCTTGGGAAGGAATGATGGACAAGTCCTGAGGACAACTTTGTCCGGATGTACAGACAGAGAAGGAGGCTTGGATGAAAGGGCCTGGAGCTCACTCACTCTTCTGGCAGATGTGATGGCCACTAGGAATTAAGTCTTAAGAGTTAAAAGCCTCAAAGGAAAATTGTGAAGTGGTTCAAAGGGAGCGCACATTAAATAGGTCAATACCAGGTCCAAGTCCCACTGAGGCATAACAAAGGGAATAAGAGGAAAGAGATGAGATGATGCCTTTTAAGAGACAATTTACAACCGGGAACTTGAAACAGAGAAGGCTGATCAGGAAGCCAAAGAAAGGCAGAAATTGCCAAAAGATGTCCCTTGATAGTGCCCAGAGCAGAGCCCTGCTGGTCCAAAGAGAGAAGGAACAAGAGAACCTCAGAAAGAGGGTCAGGAAGGGGATCCACAGCCTTTGCTGTGCACCATGCCACAAATGTTTTCCACCGGCAGGCGTATACTGTCTTAGTGGAGGGACGCCTGGCTGCCAAGATTACATCACAAACTTCGGGAGGCAAGTCTAGAGATGGAGGCTGAACAGGTTCGGGTGGAGGACTGTCCCCTGCTGCTGCGACAGAAGATCCTCCCGAAGAGACAGTCAGATCGGAGGATCGATGGCCATGTTGAGCAGCTCGGGATACCAGACTCTTTGTGCCCAATCTGGAGCCACCAGAATGACTTGGGCCTGGTCCCGCTTGATCTTCTTAAGCACTCTAGGCAGAAGTGGTATAGGGGGAAAGGCGTACAATACACCGCAACTCCACTTGTGACGAAAAGCATCACCTAGCGAGTGCCGCCTTGGAAATTCCAACATGCAGAATTGCTGACATTGCGCGGTCTCTTCGGTGGCGAATAGGTCTAACCAAGGCTTACCCCACTGTTGAAAGTGACCTTGCATCACATTCAAGTAAAGACGCCATTCCTTTTCCATCATGCACCTGTAGCTGAGTTTGTCCGCCCTGGTATTCAGGGAACCTGCCAGGTGTTGAACCACCAGGGATATCCCCTGATGTTCCAGCGATGTCCAGAGGCAAAGGGCCTCTTGACATAGGGTCCATGACCCCACCCCGCCCTGTTTGTTGGAGTACCACATAGCGGTGGTGATTTCCGTGAACACCTGCACTACTCTTCCCCGGACAGAGGGAAGTAATGCATTCTATTTATTTAGTTATCTGAAGAGTTTTATATAACGCTGGCTAGACCTGGAGGTAACAGAGCACTTTACATGAGGATCATTGAGTTACAAGTTACAAATTACATCCATTAAAAGAGTAGAGTAAAACACAGGAAAAAAACAATGTTACTGTAATTCGTCGGAGGGAGGGAGAGGAAGTAGACACAGCGGGAAGACAAGACAAACTGTGCCCAGTGTTTGGCTGGGTAGGTGACGGCTGAGGAGGTGAACCAAGGGTGATCTCCTTTATAGCTGTCTAGCAGCTCCACAGGGCATCATCCATGTTGCTCAGGCCTCAGCGTTCAGTGCAAGATGAATTGCCCGGAACTCCAGAAGGTTGATGTGGAGCCAGGACTCAGCTGGAGACCAGAGGCCTCTGATCTCCACCTATACCATGTGGCCACCCCTTCCTAGAAGGGATGCGTCCATCACCACTGTGTGCTCTGGTTGGGGAACGGAGAAGGATAAGCCATTGACCCAATCCCGGTCCGTGAGCTACCACTGCAGTTATCTTGCAGTGCCCTTCAAGATCTGGACACAATAGAACAGATTCCCCTGATGCTGCGCCCACTGGAACTTCAGGTCCCACTGCAGAGCCCGCATGATCGACTAGCAGGATGCAGAAGGCCATGAGGCCCAGCAGCCTCAGGGTTATCCTGACCGAAACCCAGGATAGAGGCTGAAGGATCGGAATCATAGCCAGAATATCCCAGACTTGCTGTTCAGGAGGATAAACCCAAAACCGTGTTGTGTCCAAAACCGCTCCGATAAAGAGGAGCTTCTGAGAGGGGTTCAGGTGTCACTTCGGCACATTGGCGGAGAACTCATGTGAAGGCAGGAGGTTGGCAGTAGAATGGAGGTGGGAGATGACAGTCTGGGGCGAGCCCGCCTTCAACAGCCAGGCCGGGGTCAACTCCGGCGGGGTTCTGACCGGCGTTGAATGCAGTAGCAGTGCTGGAGAAAGCGTCAATGGTGGAGGTGTAATAAGGTCAACTGGCACGGATCTCGATCCAGGCCTGGATCCAAGGAGGGCCTGCAGCACCGGGACCGGAGCTGCTGGCAGAGAAGGCCTAAGTATCCAAACCGAGTCCACGGGGCCCGAGAGCACGCCAACGGGTTCGGGCTGCCCAAAGATGGCATGCATCGCCTCGTAAAACTAACAAAGCTGGGCAGGAGTCGCTCCAGGTCCTGGGAAGGGAGAGAAACTCAGAGTTGACTCTTCAGGTTCCGCACGCAGAGCTGCATCAGGAGCACCGCCCGAATCCCTCATTGTGTCAGCTTGCCAACAGGGAGAAGTCGAAGAGCAACGATGCTACTTCGACTTCTTCTTGTGCTTCGACTTACCTGACCCCGAGTGTGAACACTTTGAAGAGTGATGATGGCTCAGCGACTGGTCCCTCGACCTCCCTCGTGACCGGGACCTCGAATGGCATGGAGCTGACTGCCGGCACTCACAAAACCTTCGGGACCGCTCCCGCAAAGAGTTCGGAGCCATGGACTGGCAGTCGGAGCACGACTTGGGGTCGTGGTCGCGCTCCAGGCAAAAGAGGCACACATGGCGCGGATCCGTAACCGACATCAGTCGAGAACAGAATCCGCAAGCCTTGAAGCTGGGCATCCCTAAGTGCACCAAGAGTCATAGAACTCAAAAAGAGGTGAACAAAAGTCACTCAAAAAGTTCAGTCAAAAAGTGACTGGAGGTACCACTCTCTCCGGATCTGCACTGCTAGTGCGGAAAAAGAAAGAACTGACGCCAGCGTGCGAGGGCGTCATCTAAGTAGTTACCGCGACGTCATGGACACGACGCCAACAACGGAAGCCAAGCCGACCAACGCCACCTTCCGACGCGCATAGGTAGTGCTGATGAAAAAACTTTCCGGATCCAGTCTGTCGCATGGGGTAATTCTAAGGTAAGGTAACTATAACTAACTGTTTTTTTTCAGATATCAATAACAGACAACACAATATTATTCAAGCTATAAATACGAGATGACAATGTATTAATAGTATTATCAACAACAACTAGCACATTTTCTAAATTATCTTGCTCAATTTGTCTTAAGCACGCAGCACCTTCCATTTGGGATCATTTCCAAATTTCATTATAAGTAGCATATATAAATCTTTTAGAACGTGGAGATTTTAGACCTAAAAGGTTATTGGATATATTCATGTCCTCGAACAGGAGAGAAAGATGTTGTTTTCCTTCAGACCGTGTGGAATGTTCTACTGTTGACATAACTTTACTACTGAGTAGGTGCTAACCATACCAGAATGTGTTGACTGAGAGTATCGGAGATCAGGTCTACTTGACTTAATCACAGGCATGGAATTAAGAAAACAAGCATGACAGCCATTTAAGTCCACTGGCGACAATAACCACCCACCAGGACTCGAAAACGAAGAATTAAATGTATAGTTCTGCTCCATGCTATTTAATTGTTCTTCTGTGTAATTCGTATAACTCTGCCAGTTATCGAAGCAGACAACTAAGGGAATGGTCAGGGCATTAATTTCTTTAATTTTAGACAAACAGTCTCTTGAATTGTTTCACTTAGGAAAATCATTTGTGTGGGAATGAAACTGGTTCAGAACAAGGTTTCAGTGCCCTGAACCTGCCGGTCTTCGTACCCCAAATCGATTTCAACTTGATAGTGTCCTTCCAGTAATCATAGCCTTTAAGGGCCAACTGATTGAGGAATGTGGCTGTATATATAAGCTTAGTTTGAGTAAGCATATATTTTAGTGGTGGTGTTGGAGTCAGGTTAAAATAATATGATATGGGGTCCAATGTGTCATATCCAGTGAAATAAATATATTTATCTTTTTGAAACTTTCTGGAGAGGAATTTGGAAAATATTTCTAATTGGCTAAAGTTAAAATGGGGACGCTGGCTACCAGTCCTATGTAGGAAATGGTGTCTATAATGTTGGTAGCAGAACATCTCAGTGTAATTGGCAGAGCCTCCCTGGGCCAGATGGAACCCATCCCATGTGTTTGGCAGTGCGGCAGACTGAAGTATTGAGTCCAAGGCAGGGGTGTCCACCCTGGGGCCTGGTGGGTCCCAGGGCCCGGTCAGAGCTCCTGGGCCTGTCCTAGCATGGGAGGCCTCCCCGAGCCCACAGGAATCCATCCCAGGGGCTTGGCCATGCAGTGGTCCAGAAGACAGAGCCCAGGATGTGGAGCACCCACCCCAGGGTCTGCCGGGGCCCTGTCAGAGCTTCTGAACCAGGACAAGCAAGGAAAGCCTCCCTGGGCCAAATGGACCCCTGTACCGGGTATTAGGCAGTGGGGCAGGTCGGAGGACAGAGCCCTAGGCAGGGGTGTCTGCCCTGGGGCCTGGCAGGGCAGCTCAGCCATCTGGTCCCCCCAGTGTAAAGCATGGAGTGCGACCATATGGCTAAGCTCAGATGACCTGCCGGCCTGGATGCTCAGATCCCTGCTGAGCCTCAGGCACAGGGCTGCGAGGAGGGCCCTGACAGGGCACGACCTGGGAGCTGGCAGGCATCTTATCATGCAGGCGAAGTGGGGAAGGCCTCCCCGACTTGATGAACCATGTCATGGGCCCTTGGCATTGTGGCAGGCTGGAGGATGGAGCCCAGGGGCCCTTGGGCCCGGTCGGAGATCCTGACCCGGCCACGCAAGTGAAGGCTCCCTGGGCACAGAAAAATTATAATCACACTTTGTTGGAACCTGGGATGTCAGGTCACCTAGTGTAGCCTGGCCTAGGGGTAAGACATGCAATCCTAAAGGCACAGTGTGAAGGTTGCAAACCACCCAGCAGTAAATCCACGCAATAACACTTAAAAAGGACACTACACCAATTTGTTAGAAAAATATGTACTGGTTTATAAAAATAATATCTTTGCTCTTTACTTTCAGTATTCACAACTAAATATACTTCAGTTTATCTTAGGAATAGCAAGTATACTTTTAGACTGCTAAGCAATTGATCAACTAGTTTCCACAGTACATTACATTTGTCAGGAAATCAGTAATAGCACTTTCAAATTTGCTAACTTAAATCAATAGACAATATCAATAGTGCATTCAATCAGTCTCCAGAATTTAGTTAGGTATGGTTACTTTGCGGTGCACTATACTTGCCTCTCACAGCGCCTATATCCCCCTCTTTCCAGTATACAGTCACTGAGAGTTTCCTCAGGTTACTCCCCTCTTTGCACAACACCGCTGTGAAAAAGAATGACCAGTGTCTAAGTTAATCTCTGGTACTCTAGCGCCACTCTCCCCCTGCAGAACACCTCCTTACTTGTGCCAGAACAGGCGGTGATAATCTTGCTGCGCCAGAGGGTGGGGGAAAGCACTGGGCAGGGCCAAAGTGAGCCTCACGCTGGTAAGAATCACCAGCCTCTGGGGCCCCTCAGCTCCCCTCTGCGTGGCGCCGAAACCAAAGAGGCAGTCTCCGCCGAATCTCCTGAGCCGCTTCTGGGCTCCACAGACCTCTCCTCCCGCTCACGCCAGTCTCACTGTGGGGCGCTCGAGCAGGGGAGAGAAGTTCCCGTTTGCCTCTGCCGCCGGGGGACTCCTGGCGCTCCTCCTCAGTTCCTCCTCGCTGTGGCCAAGGGACGCGCTAAACTTCTGGGCATGCGCGAGGCGCTCACGCTACACCGTCTCTCACCTTGCTTCCAGACCCGCCTCTGCTCCCGCCTCCGCTGTGCTGGCTCCGCTGAAGAGACACTGCTTCGTCGCGCTGTCTCAGTGGGGGGACGCTTCTTCTTCCGGGCCTGCTTGGTCCTAGGCCCCTCCTGTGGTGAGGAAGTGGGATCGCCTGGGGCATGCGCGGTAGCGCTCAATGAGCTTCAAAACAGTGGCATTTCACCACGACGCGGCCGGTGCCCCTGGGGTCCTGCACACGGCGAGATTAGCGCTGCCACATAAACCGGCTTCCCTTTCCTTCCTTCGTTTCCTGGGAAGGAATAGAGTTCTGTCGACTGAGTTTCAGGTAAGGTCCCACAGGGACACACTGGCCAAAGTCTGCTATTCACCTAAGGCAATGGGACCTGAGCTCACTTTCCCTTCACTTATCAGCTCCCAGTCTCTATCCTTCAGAGACTTCTTAACCCTTGGTGCTGGCAGGGATTGGGAAGGTAGGATACTCCTTTCCAAAGGTCTCTCTCACTGGGCAGAGGACTGCGCTCTGCAGCGCTGCAGTCTCCTTCTCCTTTCGACACCCCACTATTCTCAAGCTAGGGGTTGGTCAGGCGCCCAGGGTCTCCAGTCATCCAACGCAGCAGGGATAGGTCAAATAACCCAAGGGAGGAAGGGTGGTGAATCAATAGGCCCAAACCTCTGACTATCCTACCCCCACCTTAAGCTACAGCCTGTCCTCCAGCTGACTCTCTCAGGTAGACAAAATGGCTGCCCAGCATTCCGCCTTATATAGGCTGACCCTCAGTGGTCCAGAAGGGACCAGAAGGTTCTGGAACACCCTATACTAGTCTATGGGCAAGTTCTGGGTTTGGCAGTTAGGGCAGTTGGTAGCCACCATTTTGTGGTTCCAACTTTTCCTGTCAGAACAGGCCTCTGGGCCTGAGGTGAAAAACTATGAGGGGAAAAAGAACACCTATCCCCTTGACCAACACCTAGAAAAAGTTAGTGGACACAAAAATTATTAAGGGTATGAGGGGCAAAAAGGGGACAAAATAAATAATAAATTGGAGGGACTACGCAAAAAGCCAGACAGGTCTAACATGCGTCCCCCCCAGCTGAAAGTGGGGAGAACTACCCAACCCATTGGGAGTCCTCATCACTAAGGCGGAAATACCTGGAGAGACCGTCTGCATTGGCGTGGTCCACTCCAGGCCGATGTTCCACCCGGAAGTCCATTCCATGTAGGGAGATGGACCACCTCAACAGCTTGGGATTTTCCCCCTTCATTTGCATCAGCCAACGAAGAGGTCGGTGGTCAGTCTGAACCAGGAAGTGCGAGCCACAGAGGTATGGCCGCAGCTTCTTCAGAGCCCACACCACCGCAAAAGCTTCCCTCTCAATTGCACTCCACTTCTGTTCCCGGGGAAGCAGTCTCCTGGATAAGAAGACTACAGGCTGATCCAGGCCCTCTTCATTTAGTTGCGATAACACTGCCCCAATGCCATGTTCTGATGCATCTGTTTGGACAATGAACTCCTTGGAGAAGTCTGGGGCCTTCAGGACCGGTGCCGCACACATCGCCTGCTTCAATTTCTCAAAAGCTTGCTGACAAGCTCCCGTCCAAACTACCCGTCGAGGTTGTTTCTTTGAGGTGAGCTCTGTGAGGGGCGCTACAATAGTGCCATAGTCCTTCACAAAGCGACGGTAGTAGCTTGTGAGGCCCAGGAAAGCTCGGACCTCAGTCTGTGTCTTGGGGGGTTCCCAGGCCATGATTGCCTCAATCTTTGCCTGCAGGGGCTGCACAGTCCCCCTACCCACCAAGTGTCCAAGGTACACAACCGACCCCTGCCCAATCTGGCATTTGCTGGCCTTGATTGTCAATCCAGCTTGTTTCAGGGCCTGGAGAACTGCTTGCAAATGCTGCAAATGGTCCTCCCAACTGCTACTGAAGACAGCAATGTCATCCAGGTAAGCAGCAGAGAAACTCTCCATTCCAGAGAGGACCTGGTTCACCAGCCGCTGAAATGTGGCAGGGGCATTTTTGAGCCCAAAGGGCATTATACAAAATTGGAAGTGTCCCTCAGGCGTGGAGAAGGCTGACCTTTCCTTTGCTCCATCTGTCAAGGAGATCTGCCAGTACCCTGAAGTGAGGTCAAAGGTACTCAGATATTGGGCAGCTCCTAGCCGGTCAATTAATTCATCCGCCCTAGGGATCGGATGAGCATCAGTCTTTGTCACTGAGTTCAGTCCTCGGTAATCCACACAGAACCTCAGTTCAGGTGTGGTGCCCGGTGGCGCGGCTTTTGGCACGAGCACCACCGGACTGGACCAAGGGCTGTTAGAAGGTTCTATAACTCCCAGCTCTAGCATCTTGGCAACCTCTCCATGGATGCTAGCCTTCACCTTGTCGGACAGCCGGTAGGTCTTCGACTTCACTGGTGGGCTGTACCCTGTGTCCACATCATGGGTACACAGGTGAGTCCTTCCCGGGACAAGGGAGAACAACGTAGAGTACTGCTCCAGGATCTGGCGGCAGTCCTCCCGTTGCTCAGGAGTTAGAGTGGGAGAGAGAATCACTCCCTCCACTGACCCATCCTTCTCTTGAGACGAGAATAGATCTGGGAGAGGTTCGCTTTCCGCTTCCTCTTCCCCGTCAGTCACCATCATCAACATGACCTCAGGCCTCTCATGGTGGGGTTTGAGACGGTTGGCATGCAGCACCCGTAGGGGCTGTCGAGGGGTCTTAAGGTCCACCAGGTAGGTGGCCTTACCCTTCTTCTCCAACACTTCAAAGGGGCCTGTCCAGCGGTCCTGGAGGGCACTAAGCTCTCCAGGCTCCATCACCCACACTTTCTGGCCAGGCTCCAATTCCACCTGGTGAGCATTGTGGTCATACCACTCTTTCATGACTGCCTGGCTGGCCTCCAAGTTGTCAGAAGCTTGCTTCCACAACTTCGCCATTTGGCTCCTGAAGGCCAGCATGTAGCTCACCACATCCTGGGGGGGTTTCCTGGGAGACTTCTCCCAACCTTCCTTCACCAGGCTGAGAGGACCGCGTACAGGGTGCTCATACAGAAGTTCAAAGGGGCTGAAGCCCACTCCCTTCTGTGGCACTTCCCTGTAGGAAAAGAGCAAACAGGGTAGGAGGACGTCCCATTTCCTCTGCAGGCTTTCGGGCAGACTCCTGATCATGCCCTTCAAGGTCTTATTGAACCTCTCAACCAGTCCATTCGACTGGGGGTGATAAGGAGTGGTGAACCGGTAGGTCACTCCACACTCCTTCCACATTGCCCGCATATAAGCTGACATGAAGTTGGTCCCCCATGTAGGAGAGTAGGGTCTGCAATCCTATGATCACCTGGACTTTTTGCTTTTGTTTCACTGGTTTACGACTTTCTCGGGCTGTGGGCCTGCCAATCAGACCCACAGCCTAGCTGTTCTCTCGCTAAATTGTTGTGTGTACCTTAGGTGCATTCCCCAATTGGAACTGGGCCACCCTGTCAGACCCTGTAACTCAGGGCATCGGTGTACCCAGGGCCTACCAGGGGCTGAAGCATGTATTATGCCACCCCTGGATGGCCATCTAAATCTGACACAACTGGCTGCACGACAGCTGGGGCAACGTGGCGTACTCGCCCGTTGCTGTAGGTATAGTATCCCTATACCTAACCTTAAAATGGACACCCGAGTTCCTATCAGTCACTCCTATGGCAGGCCTTGACAATCCTGAAGGCAGAGTGCATGGAACAGTGTGAATTGGGCTCTGGCATGAGCCAAGCCCGGTTGCAGCTTGCGGAACCAAGACCCAATGGCTGTTCCATGATAACGCGTATCATATCGGTAACTTCGGTATCGCGTTATCAAGACATGTCGAGTAAGGTGTCATACGAATCGGGATGCTGCCCCCTCACCAATTCTGGCGACGAGGTTAGCATTCCGCCCTTCTAGAGGGACACGACATGTACGTAACTGTGAACCCCGGTTAAAGTTAACTGAAGCCTCAGCTCCACAAAATGGACGCTGCCACCACAGACACGAGTCTGACCTCCTGCTGCTGGGAGTCCTTCCAGCGAGGAGAGCTTGGACAAAGGGTTTCCTGTCAGGGGGCGGTGTTCGCACCGTCCCAGACAGGGTTTGTGTATTCTGGGTAGGTAGGGCTTTGCAAGAAGGTGACTGCGGAGTGGCACCCCGGTGCTCACTACGCATCTGCCGGCTAGAACCAGTCCAGGGGCGCGCAGCCCCTGACCTGGGGAAAGTCCAGCAGGGGGAGAGGGGTGTAACTACCCCCCTTCCTGGTCCCACCCCTAGGGCAGGACCTAGTCATGTACCCACCCCTTTCTTTAGGATAAAGGCCGGAGCGGGGACCCTTCCAAATTAGATCATCTTTGAATCAAGAACTACTTTCTACGAAAGGACATTCGAGACTCTTCTCAAGATTTCTCCCTTGTGGCTAAGGAGTAGTCACCCTGCATCCGCAGGCACCATCTAAGAACTCTGCGGTTTGCTGCAAGTCCTTCCTCAGGAACCCGACGACCCAGCTCGACGAGAACCGGCTTCCCTGGCACCTCTAACCTCTACCCACATCGTCAGCTCAGCTGAGATCTGTGGGTGCGACGAGACCTCGAGGGACCGGCCATCATCAAAACCTGCACGCTTTCTTAATCCAGCACGACCACCGAAGGAATCCTCTGGTGAGTGCTCTGGGGTCCGAGAAGCCCCGATCCTGAGCAGCTCCAGCACCGAAGTGCAGCCTCCCAGCATCTCCACGATCTGCGTGGGGCCCTTCTGCTCGCCGCTCAGCACGTTGTGCGATCACTAGCCCCTGGCTTGTGATCTCCTTGACGACATCCGACAACCAACGCTGCTGGTCTGGTTGCTCCAGACCGGCCCTTGCTCCCTTTTCCGAGAGGAGCACCCCGGACCCTCCTGGTCCACTCAAGACGCCATTTTAGGCCCACCACGTGGCCCTGAAATCTGCCAAGGCTTGTTGCACCCAATCCAGGGCCCAGCGACGCCGACAGCATCAACCTTCGTGGGACAGCTCGCACCTCCATCCTGGTCGCCGACAACGCCTCCTGGTCCGTGAGACTGCAGAGCCTAGCGTCGCCCACTCACCTAGTCGAGGTGACGGCCATCCGGTGCCTTCCTGGTACCCTCTGACTACTGGCTAGTAGTACGAACTTGGTCCCCTCTGCTTTCAGGTATCATCGATCTCTGATCCAGGCTTGGATCTCTACGAACTATTCTTCACTGGTCGCCGGCCAGCAACTCCTTCCTTCCGGCTCCTGGCTCGTCAGCGAAGACCCCCGATGCCTGTAAGACTTGTGCAGCCGCAGCCCTTGTGGCTAGGTAACTCCGGCATTTCGGTGCCCGCATAGCCTCCTTACTTAAGGGTCCTGAGTCCCTCGCTTCCGACTTGCCTTATCGGGTCCGCCCGAGACCACTAAACTTTCCGTGCCCTCGGGCACTTGTATTGATTGTGCACTTGAAGTATTTTCCTAAGAGTTTTGTTCTGTGCTTAGTACCCTGTCCTCATAAAGAGTACAGGGCTGTTGTGATTCTAATAAATATACCGTTTATTTTCATAACACTTGTGTGGTGTCCTTTCACTTGGTGTTCAAGGGGTATGTGATGGTATAACAGCTGGCTTAACACGCCCTCTAGAGTTTAGCCCAAAGACTGCTCGTATCCACGCTACTAGGATAGCTGGTCTAAGGTTGACTTACAACCAATCACCATAAGGGTCGTTTGGAACGATACATAGTGGTCACTAGAATAGTGAACACTGCATATCGGGCCAACTTCTCACACCCCTGTCGGACACAACTTCCTTGGGGAATCCCACTCGGGTAAAAATCCCCATTAGGGCTCTAGCCACCACAGGTGCAGTGACTGTCCTCAGAGGAATTGCCTCTGGGTACCGTGTGGCATGATCCACCAGAACCAGGATAAACCTGTGACCAGCTGTTGTTGGTGGATCTAAAGGCCCTACAATGTCGATGCCCACCCTCTCAAAGGGTGTGCTAACGACTGGAAGTGGTTCCAGGGGAGCCTTTAGCTTCACCCCTGTTTTCCCACTGGCCTGGCAGGTTACACATGTCCGACAGTAAGTGTTGGACGCCACTTTCATCTGAGGCCAGTAAAAGTGGAGGACAAGCCGTGCAAAGGTCTTGTCCTGGCCTAAGTATCCTGCCAGAGGTATAGCATGAGCCAATTCTAGCAGAAAGGCTCGGTATTGTTGCGGGACTACCAAGGCCCTTGATGAACCAGGCAAGGGTACCTTGGGTTCACTGTAGAGGAGTCCATCCTCCCAGTAAATATGGTAGTGTCCCGTAACATCACCTGCTGCTTGGGCTTCATCCTGTCGCCTCAGTCCCTCAAGGGTGGGGCACTCCCTTTGCCCCTTACAGAATTCCTCTCTGGTAGAACCTTCCTCCACATGCCACTCAGCAGGGATGGGTAAATCCTCCAGAGAGTCTACTTCCCCTCCACGGACTCCTGGTCCACCACCGCAGGTGGCCGATCTGTCATATGGGGTGTGGAAGCCGGAGCAGGCTCTCCCTGTCTCCGGGTCTGTCCCTTTTTAGCAGCGGGTTGGGCCATTGTTCCAGGCTCCAACCCAGGCGAACTCCCTCTCCGGGCAGTCGCAGACCGTGTGCTCACACAGGCCCAGTCAGGTGTACCCAGCATCGCAGAATGCGTCCGGTATTCCACCTCTCTCCAAGTGTTGTGCTCCATGTCATTCCCCAACAGACAATCGACTGGCACGGCAGGGCTTACGGCAACTCGAAGTGAACCTGCAACCCCCTCCCACTCAAAGGGAACCTCAGCCACTGGATAGTGGCCCATTCTGCCATCAGCCATCGCGGCGGGGTGGAGTACATTGGGAACCACCTGCTCTGGAGACACCAGTTGACTTCTCACCATTGTCATACTGGCTCCTGTATCTCTCAGAGCCTCCCCTCTCTGGCCATTGATGGTGACCCACTGCCCATACTTTGCAGTATTTGGGGGCACCTGGATCTTTGGAACCATCTCCCGTTCTCCCAGGGACACTAAGGTGACACCCGCCCACTCACCCCCCTTATCTACGGGCAACTCCTCCCCGAGCGCTACACTAGCTACTCCCGGTGACTTTCCTCCGGTGGGAGGGGGTGGTCTCTTTGGGCATCTGACATCTCCCTTATAATGTCCAACACCACCACATTCAAAACAGTGGAGAACCCTTGGCTGCTGGCTTTGGCCAGGATTAGGGTTTCTGGGCGGGTTTGCCTTAGGGGTGAAACCTGCTCCCTTTCCTTGGAAATTATTTTGGGGACCTTTGGAGAACTCCTTCTTTTTATCTCCCCCCTCCTTCTTCTGGGGGGCGCCCTGTCCGGCTTTTTGAGAATCCCCTCCAGTCCCCTTTGAGGACACCCGGGTACTTGCCCAGGTATCCGCCTCCTCTGCAAGCTTCCGGGGATTGGTCAGCTTGCTGTCCACCAGGTGTTGGTGCAGCTCGGGAAAACATTTCTCGAGGAGGTGTTCCTTCAAAAATAGGTTGTACAGCCCCTCATAATCCTTCACCTCGCTGCCCTTGACCGCACCCTCCAAGGCTTTCTTGGCGTAATCCAAGAAATCTACCCAATTCTGGGTACTCAGTTTGTGACTTCCCCTGAATTTCTGTCTGTATCTTTCAGGGGTAAGTCCAAACTTCTTCACTAGTGCCACCTTCATTGTAGGGTAGTGGGTTTGCTCATCCTGCTCCAGAGCCAACAAGGTGTCTCTGCCAGCAGGTGGCATGTATTTATACAGCCCACCGCCCCAGTGAGTTTCTAAGATCCCGTGAGCCCTTAAAGAAACTTCATATGCGGCTAACCATTTGGCAATGTCATCGCCTGTGGTGTAATTGGCAATGACATCTTTGGGTAGATAGGGTCTGGATTCCCTGGAATTCACTTTATTTTCGCTGCCACCATTATCTGGATTGGGAGACCTTAGTGTTAATGCCTGTAGGTCCATCTCCTTTATGGTTCGCTCATGGGCTAACCTCTTGTCCTCCCTTTCCATATCCATTCTAGCTAATTCCAACCTCATTCTCCTCTCCTCCCTCCTATCCTCTAGCTCGGCGTCAGTTAAACCCCTCTCTGAGACGCTGCTGCCCACCCTCGAAGGTGTCCTGGGACCTGTCAGCAGATTCCCCCCTCCAGCTTGGTACAACATTGCAGTCTCAAGGACAGTGTCCCTGTCACTCCCTTCTGGGTCCGGTTCCTCCCCGGAATGAGCCTCTACCCATGCCCTTATGCTTGTCAGCAACTCACCTTTCCTGGCACCTTTTTTAAAGAATACCCCCTGTTGCTGACACCATTCTTTGAGTTGGGTCACAGTGTAGGATTCTAGCTCTTCCAAATTTAATTCCATCTTTCACTATGGAATAAAATAAGCACACAGGAGAAAACCAAGAAGTGACCTGAGGATAACCTCCACCCACCACCAGAAATAAATTTGGAAAAAACAAAATTCAAATTAGGAGGGCCGCAAGGAGAAAACTCCTGGTGTAGGCCAGTGTATTGCGTTGAATTACTATTGAGTAGCTGCAACCAAGTCAGGATCCCACCGCTAGGCACCAATCTGTTGGAACCTGGGATGTCAGGTCACCTAGTGTAGCCTGGCCTAGGGCTAAGACATGCAATCCTAGAGGCACAGTGTGAAGGTTGCAAACCACCCAGCAGTAAATCCACGCAATAACACTTAAAAAGGACACTACACCAATTTGTTAGAAAAATATGTACTGGTTTATAAAAATAATATCTTTGCTCTTTACTTTCAGTATTCACAACTAAATATACTTCAGTTTATCTTAGGAATAGCAAGTATACTTTTAGACTGCTAAGCAATTGATCAACTAGTTTCCACAGTACAATACATTTGTCAGGAAATCAGTAATAGCACTTTCAAATTTGCTAACTTAAATCAATAGACAATATAAATAGTGCATTCAATCAGTCTCCAGAATTTAGTTAGGTATGGTTACTTTGCGGTGCACTATACTTGTCTCTCACAGCGCCTATATCCCCCTCTTTCCAGTATACAGTCACTGAGAGTTTCCTCAGGTTACTCCCCTCTTTGCACAACACCGCTGTGAAAAAGAATGACCAGTGTCTAAGTTAATCCCTGGTACTCTAGCGCCACTCTCCCCCTGCAGAACACCTCCTTACTTGTGCCAGAACAGGCGGTGATAATCTTGCTGCGCCAGAGGGTGGGGGAAAGCACTGGGCAGGACCAAAGTGAGCCTCACGCTGGTAAGAATCACCAGCCTCTGGGGCCCCTCAGGTCCCCTCTGCGTGGCGCCGAAACCAAAGAGGCAGTCTCCGCCGAATCTCCTGAGCCGCTTCTGGGCTCCACAGACCTCTCCTCCCGCTCACGCCAGTCTCACTGTGGGGCGCTCGAGCAGGGGAGAGAAGTTCCCGTTTGCCTCCGCCGCCAGGGGACTCCTGGCGCTCCTCCTCAGTTCCTCCTCGCTGTGGCCAAGGGACGCGCTAAACTTCTGGGCATGCGCGAGGCGCTCACGCTACACCGTCTCTCACCTCGCTTCCAGACCCGCCTCTGCTCCTGCCTCCGCTGCGCTGGCTCCGCTGAAGAGACACTGCTTCGTCGCGCTGTCTCAGTGGGGGGACGCTTCTTCTTCCGGGCCTGCTCGGTCCTAGGCCCCTCCTGTGGTGAGGAAGTGGGATCGCCTGGGGCATGCGCGGTAGCGCTCAATGAGCTTCAAAACAGTGGCATTTCACCACAACGCGGCCAGTGCCCCTGGGGTCCTGCACACGGCGAGATTAGCGCTGCCACATAAACCGGCTCCCCTTTCCTTCCTTCGTTTCCTGGGAAGGAATAGAGTTCTGTCGACTGAGTTTCAGGTAAGGTCCCACAGGGACACACTGGCCAAAGTCTGCTATTCACCCAAGGCAATGGGACCTGAGCTCACTTTCCCTTCACTTATCAGCTCCCAGTCTCTATCCTTCAGAGACTTCTTAACCCTTGGTGCTGGCAGGGATTGGGAAGGTAGGATACTCCTTTCCAAAGGTCTCTCTCACTGGGCAGAGGACTGCGCTCCGCAGCGCTGCAGTCTCCTTCTCCTTTCGACACCCCACTATTCTCAAGCTAGGGGTTGGTCAGGCGCCCAGGGTCTCCAGTCATCCAACGCAGCAGGGATAGGTCAAATAATCCAAGGGAGGAAGGGTGGTGAATCAATAGGCCCAAACCTCTGACTATCCTACCCCCACCTTAAGCTACAGCCTGTCCTCCAGCTGACTCTCTCAGGTAGACAAAATGGCTGCCCAGCATTCCGCCTTATATAGGCTGACCCTCAGTGGTCCAGAAGGGACCAGAAGGTTCTGGAACGCCCTATACTAGTCTATGGGCAAGTTCTGGGTTTGGCAGTTAGGGCAGTTGGTAGCCACCATTTTGTGGTTCCAACTTTTCCTGTCAGAACAGGCCTCTGGGCCTGAGGTGAAAAACTATGAGGGGAAAAAGAACACCTATCCCCTTGACCAACACCTAGAAAAAGTTAGTGGACACAAAAATTATTAAGGGTATGAGGGGCAAAATGGGGACAAAATAAATAATAAATTGGAGGGACTACGCAAAAAGCCAGACAGGTCTAACACACTTGTTCTACCATTTCTGTTCCACTAGATTTTGGACCCTATCTCCGCCAACACCCAGGAAAACATAGCCAGCCTAGGGCTATCCAGGATGGGCTGATGTGGGTTGAAAACAGCAACTATAATGTAACAAAATTACCTTACTCTGACAACTGGAAACAAATAACAGATCCTTGCTACTAGCTTAGTTTGAAGTGATAGGAAATACATCACTATCAGATACATGCCAAATTCACATTTTGAAACTATTTGGCTATTTGTGTAGAAGCCTTCCAGACAGTGCAGCTGTAGTGTGCTAAAGACATCATGGGAAAATTTGAAAGCTGATTTAAGAAAGCATTCAGCCCATTGCTTGCCATTGGCCTTGTAACTCACATTTGCTTGCTTTCTGTGCGCTTGCTTTATTTGTTTCAGCATGTCCTTGTCCCTCACATGGAGCTTAGTCTGTTTTCTGTATTCTTCTCCTAGTGTTTGCTTTCTGTAAACAGGTCTTTAAATTGTGTTCTTATCTTGCCACATTTGCTTAGCATTCAAAGACAGAATTCAAATGTCAGGCTCAGTCTTCCCTAGGAAGCTTGATGTTTACTTTTATTTTTTTGAGTGGAAGGATTTATCTGACAATTTAGGGGTATGAATGGAAAAGCTTAGTTCTACCACAAAATGTAAGTATCTGTAAATGAACTCTGCAAATATTTCAGAATATATAAAAATTAGGAAAGCACAAACAATGCACATTATTTTTGTAATTCTGAAGTATGCTGGAAACAAATATTTTGATTCAATGAAAACAATTCAATACACTAGGTGATGTCATTTCCTTACATTAACGTTTGTGTGCTGTATAATTTTATCAGTTAAACAGTCTGTCTGTGCAAATGTAATGGTAATTCAGTTGAAAATATGTTGTCTGTAATGGCAGTGCACTACGACACCATGCATACTGCGCACATCACTCTACTCAACTCTATGCCACTCTGCTCCCCTCCACTATGGGAAACTCTACACCACTCCACTCATTTCAACGCCTTTCTACTCCACTCTGCACTGCTCTATGTGAGAGGTTAGCCTGACATATGATGTCCACTAGTTCTAGTGGGCACTTTGCACCAGTCTAATCAACCCCTATTGATGGTGTTTGTAAAGTCAACCTTATAGAAAGCTATCCTAGTGGTAACATGAACCAGTAGACTTCAGTAGGCGAGTTAAGCAAGTTGTTTTACCAATTATAATCCCTTGAGTACCAAATGAAAGGACACCGCACAAGGTATATATCAAATATATATGTATTTAATCTAAACACAACCCCTCTGCACTCTTTATGAGGTCAGAGGTCAAAATACAATACAAGTCACACAGTTAATATACAATACGTTGCACAGTATATGTTATGCCCTAAGGGCCTCACAAACCATATACTAAGAAAGTGGTATAAGTACCACAAGAGAATTAGAAAGCAGGCCTAGGGCCTGTGGAATTGCTGGGGCTACACTAATCGACCAACGGTTAGGAAGTAGGAGGCCCACGGGAGACGTGTGTAGTGTCTAAACACAGGCGCGGCTTACCATTGACTTTCTATGGAGTTCGTAAAAGTTACAAATATACAATTTAAGGACACTTCCGGATGGACTAGGATGGAACCCTTTTAAAATAGGACACTTCGAGAGTCAAGACCCACGGGAGCACCGAAGTACTCGTGTTACCTCACCCAGGGAAGCCGGGTGCATAGGTGTCTTTTCGTGTCGGGTTTCATCATTGTTTTCTATGGAGAGCTGTAGGCGACCAGAGGAAAAGTGTCCGGGTTGATCCAAGGGTGGATCGAAGATCTGAAGAACCTGAAAGCAGAAGGGACAGAGTCTGGGTCACTAGCCAGTGACCAGGAAGGAACCAGGAAGGAACCAGGTGATGTTGGGTGATTTCAGGTGAAGTAGTCAAACTTGTTTCTTCAGCCACAAGGTCCAGGAGGCATCGAAGATGACCAGGCACTGGGTTCGAACTGCCCCACAAGGGATCTAGATGACTGCAGTGTTGGTATCCAGATTGGACCCAACAAGCCTTGGCAACTGCAACCCATGCAGGATGTCAAGATTGGCTCAGTTGCAGACCAGCAAAGTCTATGGCATTTCTCCTTTTCAGGAAAGCTGGAGCAAGCCTGGAGCAACCAGGAAAACACGTTAAATTCAAAGAAAGGTCTTCAGGGGGCTCACTAGCGACCAGACTAAGAACTGGGAAGACACGTCAAGCTCAAGTGCAAAAGTGGAGCCCACGGGACACTCGCAGAGTTTGGGGGCTTGGGCTCCGGTGCAAATGGTGCTCCGGGCTGGGGCTTCAAGCACCCCAAAGCACAACTTCGAGATACCTCGTTGAAGGAGTGCAGCTTGCAAAATTTAGGATGTCCAGGAGTACAAGTCCCACATCTCTCGTGTCTGCCACGGGTCTCAGCTTTGCTGTGGATATGGGTCAGGATCAGAGAACTCTGGAATTTCAGTTCCTGTGTCGCAGATTCTTCGGGATCCGGCAGGAGTCTCAAAAATGCAGACCAGCAAAGTTGCTGTCGATGCCTGTTTGAACAGGGTGGTCACTCCTTGAACACAAGGGAGATATCTTCCAGCTTCCAGTCAGAATGGAACATCGAAGGTCCAGGTTATGGCTTTCAAAGATTCGTCAAGGGTAATCTAAAGTCCTAGGGACACAGCTCCTATACTTATACTAAGGATGGGGGCTGGACTACCTGGCTAGGTCCCTCCTATGGGTGGACCTGAGAAGGGGGTGGTTACACCCCTTTCCCTTTGTCCAGTTTCACACCAGAGCTGGGGCTGTGTGCCCCAGCAACCGGTTTGAACTGGGCTATGCATGGAGCACCTTGTGTGCCCCAGACAGTGTCTAGAAGCATTCCCTGAATGCAGCCCTCCCTGCCCCAATACACAAAGCCCCTATCTGGGGAGGTGCCAGCACCTCCCTGGACAGGAAACCTATTATCCAGGCCTCCCCTGCCGGAGTTTCCTCCAGCAGCAGGTGGTCAGACTTGTGTTTGTGGCGGCAGCATCCATTTTATGATGCTAAGGCTCTGTTTAACTTTCACCGGGTAAAGCAGTAACTACATGTCTTCTCCCTCTAGAAGGGTGGAATGCTACCCCCACCACCAGGACTGGCAGGGGGGGTAGTATTCCAAAGTGTTTGGCACCTTACACAATATGTTTTGATAAAGCCAAACCAAAGTTAGCATTAACCGCGAAGAATTATAATGCACTTAAGAGTATATGCTATGTGTCAAAGTACCACAACGTCCCTTACCTTAGATGTCTTCAATTATGTTGTAGGATTTTGCAGGGACGCAAGGGACCAACTTCCCAAACTACTAACTTACAGCTTGTGTTTGAGAATGACTACAAGGAATAAATTAGAAACTAGGGAGAATGTCCGGGGTAATGGGTGCTGTGGGTTCCTGCTGTCGACCTGCGAAACAACAAGGGAAGAACTAGACTCAACAGAATGTTCTCTATTCTACTACACCTATAACTTGTTATGGGATTTCTAAGAAACACGTCATGTCCCCTACCTGCGATCAGTAGATGTCTTGTTTACGCCCAGTATGCCTTGTGTTGAAGTGGATGGTTTGGTCCTGTCATTTGATGAGCCTCTTGTGTGCTCTGTAAAACAATTTGCATTTACTCATGTGTTTCCAGAATAGCCAATGAACCTTCAAAACTATACTTTTAATCACGTTATTTAATTCTGTCAAACGTACTTCTTTTTGTACGTAATTAGTCCCAATGTCCCTGAAGATCCGGTTCCTGTTTTACCTTATTTTGACAGGGGGTAGAGAGCATTCTACAGACAATATCACATTGGTCAGAAAAAAAATATTACAAAGTATATTTAAAAATGAAGTCTAACAGTTTCTACAAAGAGAAAATAGTCTTATGCAACTCTTATTTGCTTTAACACTGTCTCTGTGAAAACGATATTCCGTCTAAAACCAAGAAGTTCCAAAAATTGTTCCAAAAGCTTTCATGTAGCTTTCATGTAGCTTTCTTGCGCCGGTTGCCTAATAATTCAAAATGTACTTAAATTCCGTTCTTTGTTTTATGCAGGGTTCGAGTGAGAAGAGATTTCCAGGCTGGACTGAAGTCGGGTATCGCTGATAGATGTGCAGAATTCCAGATTTCCAGGTAAGTTCCTGAAGCCTCTTCTCACCGCTCAAGTCCGGTGAACAAAGCAGAAGGCAAAGCGCCTTCTAGAACACTGGGTGCGGCTTTTTTAGCCAGACGCACCGAAGCGTTTAAACACGTACCGTCACGATTTGTGTGCGGTACGTGCATCGGGGATAAGGCTCCTCTGTTTCACACACGGGCAGCTGCCTTGGAGACATTTCCTTTAGGTTTCTGCTGTTTTTATACGTGCCAAAGTCACAAAGTTATGCCACCAGTCTTTACCAAATTCAAAATTGCATTATAAGCGCTGCACTTCATTTAGCAAAGATTCCGCTTTGGAATTACAGAGAGATCGCTAAGTAACATTACATAAAACCTTTGTGCTTAACATTAAGATTTCCAGAATAAACTTTCCAAGCAATTATATTTCTAGTATACACCAAATGACACTGACAAGAGGTGCTGGAGCACGGGAAAGGGGTGGGTTTTTCTAATGGTGAATATACACTAGTGCCATGATTATTGTGGGTGCTAAGTGTTTCTACAAAAGGCTAAGTACATTGCAGTGTAGCGTAAGTTTCATGACAGTATGGCTATATCATAGAACAGCTATAAGGAGATGGTTCGGAAAGCTGCAGAGGGGCTCAGCTCATGCTAGGGCACCCTCTGACATAAAACCAAGCTCTCTGCCTCCAGGATTGTCGAGGCCCACCATAGGAGTGGCTTATAGGTGTATATGTATCTATATATATATAGGTAGATATAGATATAGGAATACTATATCTACGAAAGGGGTGATTACACCACCTTACCCAGGCTGTGTGAACAGACCTGTGGTGTCAGTTTGGAAGGCAAACCAGGGGTGGCACAATACATGCTGCAGCCCCTGGTAGGCCTAAGGTGCACCTATGCCCTGGGTACCTATGGTACACTATACAGGGGCTCACAAGGGTGGCCCAGTAACCAATCTGGCATGTACCTAAAGTACATGGTATCAATTTAGAGAGAGAACAGCTGGGCTGTGGGTCTGATTAGCAGGCCCACAGCCACACTTAAGTCGAAAAACCAGAGAATCAAAGCAAAAAGTGGGGGTGACCATAGGAAGCAGACCCTACTCTCCTACACTCTATTCCTCTCTACTCCACTCCACTCTACAAAACACTACTCTGCTCCACTCTCCTACACTCTATTCCTCTCTGCTCCACTCCACTCTACAACACACTAATCTGCTCCACTCTAGGGCACTCTACACCACTCCACTCTACAACACTCCATGCCACTCTATGCCACTCCACTCTACAACACTCCAAGCCACTTTACTCCACTCTACTCCACGCTACGCTAAGCCACTCCATCTATGACAGTTTATTCCAATCTTTGCTACTCCTCTCTACAACACCATAATCCCCTCTATGCTACAGCACTCCACTCTTTGTCACTCCACTATATGACACTCCACTCCATTCTACTCAATCTGTGTACTCCATTCTGTGACATTCTACTCCACTCTATGCCACTCCACTCAACAACACTCTACGCCACTCTATGACACTCCACTCTACACCAATCTACTCTGTGACTGTACCCCACTCTATGCCAGTCTATTCCGCTCCACTCCATGTCACCCCACTCCGCCACTCCACTCTATGTCACTTTACTCCACTCTGCACCACTTCACTTTACTCCACCCAGACACTTTACTCCACTCCATGCTTTGCCATTCCACTCTACGACACTTTAGGATACTATACAGCCACTCCACTCTGCGAAACTCCACGTTTATTATACTCCGCTCCACTCTACAATACTCCACTCTAGTCCACTCTACTTCACTCTGTGACTCTATATGACACTATGGCCCTCTACTCTACAACACTTCACTCCACTCTGCTCTTTGCCCCTCCACCTATGCCACTCCCCTCAAGAACACTCTACAACACTACACGATACACTACGCCACTCCACTCTATGCTGTCCCAGTCGGGGTGACAAATACAAAAAGAACAGTTGATGGACGGAATGCTGAACAATGTCAAACATTCACACCAAGTACAGAGATTTGGGCCTAAATCCATCCTTTTCTTGCTCACTATGCCATTCGAGTGTGGACCCAGCCATATGCAAATCAGTCTTAACCCTGCACCCCATGGGTACAGTGCAGCCCGAACTGCCAAGCCAGGTTCAGTCCATCATCTTTTTCTGTTGCTATAGTCACCCCAAGTGGGAAGTGTATGCCCAGACGTGGGTACTGTGCTCACTATGACACTAGATTCCAGCTAGCCTGGCTAATGAGGGGTGATACCACGAAACGAGTCCCAGGATGCTTGTTTCCGGTCCAGGGAGAATCTGGCCTGGCAGTTCGGGATGGACTGTTCCCATGGGGAGCAGGGTCGAGACTGATTTACTTATGGCTGGTGAGCAAAGAAAACAATGGGTTTAGGCCCAGATCTCTGGACTGGGGGTGAATGTTTAGAATGTAGCGGGAGCTACCATGGAGATGGGCTGACTGGCTATGCACCTTGAGCGAATCAGTGAGCAGTTAGGTCCTAATATTCTACAAAACCACAAGGGAACAGCTAACCCATACAAACTCCCAAGGTTTGTGATGCACCTCACTCTTTACACAATATCCCTCCAAATTTTAAACCAAACACAGAGCCTTATGCTCACACCGTGTGCAACTCCACTACCCCTGCTGTTCCTCTGGGGCGGTTAGAACAACCAATACACACTTCACCAACTGTAGGTTGCACCACCCTGTAAAAATGTCCATAGAAAAATAACTTTACAAATGTCCATCCAGTGTTGAAAGTACTCAAAGTTCTTTATTCTTCTTTATAATTTTGAGAAATGTACACCAAACAGCCAATGCGTCTCGTTCTATAAGAAGAACTTCATCAGGGCAAATCAAATCTTTGTTTCTAAATTTCAGCCTGAGAATACAAGGGGAGTCATCCGGTTTGTTCCGCTAACTACTCCCAATAGAATATCACCTCTGTTGTGGTAACAACAGGCAGAGACAAAATATGTCCCCTACGCCTGACTGACTCGTCCTGCTGGTAGAGATTAAAAACTGATCACATTTTATCTGCTTGTGCTTAACTTATAACACTCAAACTCTGTCTGATCACAGCAAACAAAAAGAAGGAGAAACTCTATTGCTGCGTTTTAAAGGCCCAGAACAGACATATTTTGTCTCTGCCTGTTGTTACATTTTAACAGGGTGGTGCAACCTACAGTTGGCGAGGTCCTAATATTCTGTAGGTTTTCAAGCAATTTTTTGGTGAAAATATTGATGTCTCAACTTTTCGGGTTAGACAGGAACAGCACTTTTAACACCATGACCAAGGGTCCAAGACTTAGGGGCACTACTTGGGGGGCTAGGACTAACTCCAGCAGAGACCAGATGCAAGTGTCAAGGTCTCTGGAGCTTGTTGTTATTTCCCTGTAGCTCATCCAAGAGGCCAGCTGACTAGACCTTGGAGTCACTCTGGTAATCCTGGGTTCAAGCAGCAAGCCAGGCCTCAAACAGTAGGGCAGTCCTCTAGGGGGCAAAGCAAGCCTCAATCAGCAGGGCAGCCCTCTGGTAGCCGCAGGACTGTCCTCTGAGGTACATGGCAGGCCTTAAGCATCAGGGCAAGCATTAATCAGTAGGACAGTCCTCTGGGGTTGGGTGGCAAAGCAAGCCTCAAGCAGCAGGGCAGCCTTCTGGCAGAAGCAGGACAGTCCTCTGAGTTACAAGGCAAGCCTCAAGCAGCAGGGCAGTCCTCTTGGAGTACACAACATCCTTTTGCAATCTTTCACAGGTCTAGGAGTGTACTGAAGAGTTGTTTTGAGGGTCTAATATTTATATCTTTGACGTGGGGGAATCTTCTAGGCTACCCCCACATCTCGTTCTGGAATGTTCTTCCCTTCCCTTCCAAGGCTCCAAGAAGTCTAGGGTGACAAAAGACTAGTTTCAGGTTCCTTTGTGTGTGCTGAAGACAAGCCTTTTGAAATGTGAGTGGGGCAGGGAATAGATCCACACCCAACAATCAAAGCAGGACAACAGCTAGTCCCCCTTTGTCTCTCTGACCTGTCTGGGAGTTACACACAAAGCTGAACAGCTAAGCTATTCAGTCATGTGACCCAGGACACTGACAGCAGGCACAAAATGGTTGGGGGAAAGAGAATGCCAGCTTTCTAAAAGTGGCTTTTTCAGAAATGTGACTTAAAATCTGACTTTGCCATTAAAGAGGATTTTAAATTATAGTTTGAGTCCAAAATGACTTTCCGATCTGCTCCTGTTGGACTTGGCCCTTTTTGCAGGGTCAACTTTGAACTTTTTGCCTTCCTCCTAGTTTTTTTTCTGGTTTTAGGACTCTGGGCACTTTAGCACTACTGTCCAGTGTAAAGTGCATGTGCTCTCTGTGGTAAACATGGTAAAATTGGTCTGCACCTGTTTGGCATATTTAATCTACCTGTCAGTGCCTTGTAAAGTAGTATATCAGATACCCAGGGCCAGTAAATTGGGCAAGAAAATGCAAGCTTTCTAAAAGTAGCTTTTTCAGAAATGTGACTTAAAATCTGACTCTGCCATTAAAGGGGATTTTAAATTACAGTTAAAGTCCAAAATGACATTCGTATCTGCTCCCAATCAAAAATGTGAGCTTAATAAATGTAATAAGCTAACCCACTGTTATCCAATGGGAGAGATAGGCTTTACAGTAGTGAAAAACACATTTAGGAGTTTTTCACTACCAGGCCATGTAACATTTAAAACCACAGGTCCTACTTTTTAAATACAATGCACTCAGCCCTATGACCAGTTTAGGGCCTACATTAGCGGATGACATATGTATTAAGAGAGAAGGTTTGAAAACAATGGAGTGCTCTGGGCTTATAATGGCTGGTATAAGCCTGGAGCTCCAACATTCCAATGTTCCTTTGTTCACAGCTCTGGCTGTGAACAAAGGCTTCAGGGAACCTGAGGGGATTCCAATCCCCTCACGCTCCCAAAAGGCTTTGTTTTTTCTGTTAGAACATTCTGTCCTCTAGTGACAGAATGTTCTAAAAGCCTCATAGCCCTTCGTAGATGGGCTATACCGCTATTAAAGTCCCTCTCCCTTGTTAAAGGGCCTCGCCTTCGGCTCGGGGCCTTTACCGCTGGAGAGGGCCTTTAATAGTTGGTATAGCCCTCTACGGCGGGCTATAGGGCTTTATTAGACAATTCTTTCAAAGAACCACGCATGCATCTGTGATAGCCATCTTTGAATACATTTTGTTTTTTAAGATAAATATAAAAAATGCAGTGGCTGAGCCAATATGTTTCAAAGCAGAGAAATATTGTATTTTCCAATACTTATTTACTTTAAACTCTCTCACTGATTGACAGTTAGAATATACTGGGTAGTCAATGCAAGAGCGATTTCATTATTCCTCCAGAATTAAACCTCACTGCTCGGGATGAGAGAATATATTGTCTTTGATTGTTAATATACCGATGTAATTTCCTCATATTAGAACGTATTTGACCTCAGAAATAACCTGGTGAAAGAAAAGCAATTAAAGGAGTTCATCACAACATTTCACTGCGCCTTTAATTAGATTAGACGGCACAATTAGGCACCAGCAGCTATTAATGCTTTAACTTGCATATGAATGTATTATAGCATTTAATGAAATTGTATTCAGGCAAATAGCTTTTCAAGGTACCATCCCAGAGAGGCAACAATTATCATATCCTCGGGGCCTGGAAGCCATGAAGTATTAACTTTCTAAAATTCTAGAGCCCCAGGGAAGTGTAAACTCACACCTAAAGCTACATAAGTATTTCTTTGGAACACATGCCCCTTTCACTGAATTTATTGCACTGAATATTAAGTGAGACAGGACAAAGAGCTGTCTGAACCTGAAAACCGCTTCTGCGTAATTTACACCTTGTTCCTGGCTTTTTTGACAGCCAGTCTGCCACAAGCGAACAGACCTCAAGGGTGGGTTAGATGCTGTTTGTGCAACACCACGGTAATGATCTCTGATGAGAAGGCAGTGGGGCTTCAATCCATCGCTCTGCTGGTTGGTTCTGGCTGCACTGTTGTGCGCTGAACTGGCTCAATATAGGAATACTTTCGAACTGACTCTGCTCCTCAACCTATGATAATTGTACCCGACTTTTTAGAAACACTTAAAGGCACGTCAAAAAGGGCATTTTAACAAATGTGAATGCAGCCAGCCCCATGTGTGCTGATCCCAGATTGGCTCCTGCTGTGTTTCAGGAAGGAAACTTATGACCTTGTTTTTTGAAAAAATAAATGGGATCTCCTGGGGTTTCTTTTCACTTTGATTTTTGGGTTTCATTTTGCTGGATCGGGGCTTTTCGCTTACTTTTTCTTTATTCGGTATAACTTAACCAGGGTGAGGGAAAAAATGGTTGGTATCATTACGTTCCTTACTGTTCAGTGGACGTGAGGTGAGCTAAAATAATTACATTGAAGTCATTGTTCCAAAGTGCCATTTCTGCGTGAGTATGCATCATACGCGAGGCAGATGGCTTGATTTGGGAATGCAAATTCACAAAACAGAATGTTGCACTCATAAATGCAGCTACCCCCACGCACGCAGGCCCTTACTACGAGCGCCCTGGGGCAGAGATGTGGCATTAGGGGGTCAAGCAGGTTCAGGCTGACTGTGGGGGAGGCTTTCATGTACCCCCTCCCCCAAGTTTCATGAGAGGGGCTCATATGGGTTTTGGATGCTCTTGTGCTCACAAACCCTGCCCGATCTGCACACGATTGTAACGTCTGGATTTTCAAATTGGCAAAATAGGGCTTAAAGTCAGTGGCGGTTGCTATTTACTGGAGGTGGCAGGGCCTTTGGGGAGGAAGATGGGGTTGTAAATTAAAAAAAATAACAAAAAAAAAACAATTTCCTTCAGGCCAGCCGCCGCCTCTCAGTCCGCTCCCGCTGCTTCTTGCTCCTTGGAAGCAGGAAGCACCAAGGCTCCTGACTCCCCTAGCCAATCACATTGCAGCATTGTGATTGGTTTGAGCACCGTGGATCAGTTCTCAGATGGCGATTTGGGGCCAGGGCATGTTCTGCACCCAGACTGTAATGCAGCCTAGGTGCAGAATATGCAATGTGCGCATGACTGTTATGGTTGTCCCGAGAGGGAAGGCCAAACAGTTATGTGCACTTTAGAGTGGAGCAACCACTCCTCCTCCTGGCCCCTACTCTGGCAGCCTAGCCCCACCCGCAGAAGGTAACACAAAACTAAAATGATAACAACACTGGGTATTATCATTTTACTTTTCTTTTAAGTACTGTTCGCAGAGTAGTGGGGCGATGCTCCTCCGCCATAGCAGAGGAGCCACCACTCACTATGTTCCCACACGTGGAAATTATGGCTGCAGGAACACTGGCCCTCTTGTGATGAGGCTCTGTCCGACTTGTGTTTGAGTGCAGGCGCGCAAACCCATTGGGCTCACGGGGCTTCAGCCCCCCCCCCCCTGTCGTGTGTGTCATCCCGGGCTGACACAGCTTTGCGGGCTGGCGAGCATCTAATTGCAGCCGCACCCGAGTACTTAACAGGTCTGTAAAATACCTTTTAGTTGTAAATGAGGCTTTTGTTGTGTGTTCACCCCTTCTTAAATGGAAAGGGGCGACCACTCGGTCCCCCCGAACGTATGGTAGGGGGCCCGGATCCCCCCGGGAAACCATTTTGGGCGGGGGGCGTGTCACGGCTGGTATGCCCGAAGCGGCGTAGCCGGGGCGCGCCTTTTTCCCGCCCAAGAGGGGTTGTCCTAGACACCTACACCGTTGGCCACGCCCAGTAGGCGTACCGGAGGAGGGTACACGCCCTCCCGAAGAGGAATAAAGAGAGCAGGAATCCGAAGAAGCATCCTCTTGTTCCTGTGCTTGGAAGCTGCACCCACTCGTTGCACGTGAGCCCTCGACGGAACAAGGAGCAATTTTGAGAACTTGTAATTTTTGTGTTTCTCTTTCAGCGACTTCGAGCCTACGGATCCAGGACCGTGTTGAGCAACAAGGATCGAACATCCGACAACAATGCCTGGCAAGAAGGCCGGAAAGAAGTCAGGGACTGACCAGATGCTTCGCATGCTGATAAAAGATATAGCAAGCATGAAGAAACAGATGGCAGCGATGAACAATACGGGTAAACCGAAGAAGGTTATAGGCCCGGCATTGCCGGGAGTTGTCCCCGCAGGGAGGGGTAAAAGGGTCAGGAATAGGGCGGCAGGGGGGGAGGTCCCGGTTCCCGAGTTACCTCCGGCAAGCCCGGTCATTCCAGTCGAGGCCCCGGTACCGATCCCGAACGCGGGCCAACCGATTCCGGTTGTTGTTACACCCGCCAGCGAGGAGGATATGCCTCCGGAGTTAGCTGCCCAGTTGGCCGCATGGCTCGGCAGAAAAACAGGGGGTGCTACGGCACCGGGAGACACGGCTGAAGAGGCCAAGTTAATAATGCAGCAGCTGCGGCAGTCGCGAGATGCCGCGAAGGCGAATCTCTCTCTTGTCCCCCCACAGGTGACCTCGGAAGGAACACCAACCGGCATCGAAAAAACAGCGGGATCAGCAATGGAGCCGGGTAAGCAGGCATTGCCAATGGCAAGGGAGGGGTCTTTGCCCTCGAGAAGGGAAAAGGTGGTCCAACATATACCGCTGGCCACGAAAGAATTGATTTGGGCTGATAAGTATGTGAATATGTTTTCTCTTCTGACTGACCATCGCAAGATGGAGTATGTTAAGACTCAGAAAGATTTGTGGCACCCGAGTGTGTGGCGAGCCAAAATGGCGGGGTTCAGGGTCGATGAGACAATCTCAAATTGGGCCAAGGCCTTTGCGATGTTTACTGCAATTATTGGGGAACGTAAGCCCGAGGTTTTGACCGAATTGTCCTGCTATCAGGCACGAATAATGGATTTTTATGAAACGTATGAGGGCGATGAGTGGATGGGTTACGATATGAAGTTTCGTAAGGCCAAGGAGTACGATTCATCTCTGACGTGGGATTGTCTCGACTCGATCTCTTGGCAGAAGCAGCTCCTGCCGGGCGCGACAAAGTCATCCTCGCTAGGCGGGAGTGGGTCGGGGCCTTCCCGCCAACAGCCCGCGACGCCCTTTCGGGCGGGCCCCGCTGGCGACCACCAACCAAGGAATGGTGGGATTGGGGGTAAGAAAGTGGTCTGTTGGAATTTTAACAGGGGCAATTGCACAAGGCCACAAGGGACATGTAAGTTCAGACATGTGTGTGCAGGTTGCGGAAATTCTTCACACCCCGAGAGTTCGTGCAGATCCAGGAATAGTGATACGGGGGGTAGAGGAGGGGCCAAACAGGTCTGAGGGGCTCCATTGTGTACCGATACCTACCCCCATCGATATCATGGCAATGATCCCCTGGCTAAACGAATACCCAGATCATGTCTCCGCTGGGGTGTTGAGGAACGGCTTCTTATATGGTTTCCGCATCCCGGCGGGGGATTTTCGTGGGGAACCGCTTTGTAGGAACCAACTCTCAGCTCAGCACAATCTAGCGGTGGTCGAGAGGAAGATAGCAAAAGAGGTTTCCCTTGGCCGGGTTGCTGGCCCATATAAGCACCCGCCAGTACCTAATTTTATCTGTTCCCCGTTGGGGGTGGTTCCCAAGAAGGACCCTGGGGAATTCAGGCTGATCCATAACTTGTCAGCTCCGAGGGGTCTTTCGGTGAACGATGCGATTGACCCAGGAGTTTGTTCGGTGCGGTACGCATCCTTCGATGATGCCGTCACCATGCTGAATCGCTTGGGGCCCGGAGCACTGATGGCAAAGTCAGATATCGAGTCAGCGTTCCGGCTGCTCCCGGTACACCCGAGGGATCAGCGTCTCTTAGACTTTGTGTTCCAGGGTCATTACTACATGGATAGATGTATGCCAATGGGTTGCTCCATCTCTTGTGCTTATTTTGAAAAATTCAGCTGTTTTCTGGAATGGGCATTCACCAAAGCCACTGGCCATAGCCATGTTATGCATTACCTGGATGATTTTTTATTCTTGGGGGCAGCCAGCGACACAACATGTGCGCAGGCCTTACATGAATTTTGCACTCTCATGAAGGAATTCGGGGTGCCATTGGCACCAGGTAAAACAGTTGGACCATCTACTTCACTCGAGTTTCTGGGAATTGAGCTCGATTCTGTGGAGGGATGGTTCTGTTTGCCATTGGGGAAAGTAGCGAAATTCAGGGCTTCCCTGGAACTGTGCATTAGCAAAGAGAAAGTGACTCTCCACCAGTTACAACAAGCAGTAGGTCAGCTTAACTTTGCCCTAAGAGTGATACCAATGGCCCGCCCCTTCTCCCGCTCCCTTGCACAAGCCATGGTTGGTCTAAAGGAAGGGCACCACCGCACGAGACTGTCGGCAGAGGTTCGCCAGGACATGTGCATATGGTTGGCGTTCCTGGCGGACTTCAACGGTCGAGTGGTGTGGAACAAGCCGCCAGCGTCTTCGGACGAGCTGGGTTTGTGGACCGACTCGGCGGGGAGCGTGGGATTTGGCGCCATCTTCGGTAATCGATGGTCGGCGCAGACATGGCCGATGTGGTGGCACACCAGCGGCCTCACAGGTAACATTGGGTTCCTCGAGTTGTTCCCCATTTTTGTGGCTCTGAAGGCATGGCCGGATGAGTTCAGAGATCGCTCTGTGGTGTTTTGGTCTGATAATATGACTGTGGTCGAATGTATAAATAGTCAGGCAGCACGCTGCAAGTGGATATTGAGACTACTGAAAGAAATTGTACTGCTTTGCATGAGACTGAACGTGCAATTCAGAGCGAAGCATGTGCCAGGTGTACTGAACCAGGTGGCTGATGCACTCTCTCGTTCACACATGCAGGCTTTCAGGGGTTATCTACCTTCCGCGGACCTAGCGGCGGCACCATTTCCCGAAGCACTCTGGTTACTCGGTGCCCCGGATTACAGGACCTCATGGCAGCAAGCTTAGCCCCCAGGACAAGGAAGGCATACGAAGGAGCGTTTCGTTCCTATTGTACATTTTTGGGTCCGACAGGGGGGGACAATTGGGGTCAGGAGGATAATGTGCTGAAGTTTCTAGTAGCACTGCACAGAGAAGGCCGATCAGCGGCAACGGCCAATAGGCACCGGGCCGCCATTTCTTTCATGGCGCAGGCGCATGGTATCAAGGACCCGACATCGTCCTTTTTGGTAAAGAAAGCCCTTCGTGGTTGGCAACGCCTTGAGGGTCGTAGAGTGGACGAGAGGCACCCGATTGGGTTAGACAGGTTGTCCCTGCTGATGTCGATGCTCCCCACGACATGTTCCTCCCAGTTCGAGGCAGTGCTGTTCCGGGCCGCTTTCGCACTAGCATTCCATGGGGCTATGCGGGTGAGCGAGCTGGTGGCAAGAAACAAGAAAAATGTGGAGGGAGGTCTGTGTCGGGATTGCATTCTGATTAAGGGTGATTCTATGGTGGTCACAATAGCCAAGTCCAAGACTGATCAGAGTGCTAGGGGAGACAGTATTGTGGTCCAGCGCATGCGCGGGTCCCCCATGTGCCCGGTGAAGTGCATTGAGGAATATTTGGCGCAAAGGGCGGATACATGGGGGGTAGCCTGCTGAGACACATCAACGCCACCCCACTGACGAGGTTTCAGTTTCAGAGGGTGCTAACAATGGCAATCGCAGCGGCGGGCTTGGACCCCGGCGATTTCGGGACCCATTCCTTTCGGATAGGGGCTGCTACAGAGGCTACAGCCAGGGGTCAGAGTGTTGAGAAGGTGAAACAACTGGGACGATGGTCCTTGAACTATTATAAAAGGTATGTGCGTTTGCACATGTTGTAAAGCCAATGTCATGCACTCACGCTTCTTGTCTTCTGTTTGGTTTTCAGTTTCGCGAGCATACTATGCGGGGCGGACTGTGCAGTCGACCCGGCACCTGGGGACCAGCGGTCAGAGATCACCGGCTGAGGACAGAGTGGTGTGGGTCGTGGGCCACTCATACGTGAGACGGGCCGGGGACGTATTCAAAGCAGGTGACATGACTCACGCAGCTGGGGAATACGGGTACAGAGTGACCTTCCACGGAAGGGACGGGCTCTGTATTGACCAGTTTCAATGTTTTGTCGAGGAACTGTTAGGGCGGCAGAGGTCACCGCCATCTGTAATCATAGTACACCTGGGGGGCAATGACTTGGTGACACTCGGTCGGCGAGTACTACTCGAGCGAGTTCTATCTACTGTTAGCTGGCTGGCGAGAAGGATCCCGGGGTGCACGATAGCATGGTCCCACATGATTCCCAGAAAGGTGTGGCGGGGGGCCTCTCGGTGCCAGCACTGAACCATTCGGTAAAGAAGGTCAATAACAAACTTAGTAGGTTGCTTCGCTCGGCGCAGTTGCACTGTATTCCGCATGGATGTATTTGGGGGGATCACATGTATCTCGATGATGGGGTCCATTTGTCCCGGGAGGGGAATGTCTTACTCATAGGAGACTTCATAGCATGGTTAAGGGGTTTGTAATAACATGACCTTTAGTAGGAGTTTGTGGGGGGGCCGGATAGCCGGTCAACTATCCGGCCTGTGGCGGTAAGGTCATGATCGGTGAGCAGTAATTTCAAGGTCCCTAGAGGGGGGGCACCACCCACTATGGATGGGAGCGCCCGGGGGGAGGCGGCCATTGGCCCCTCCCACGGGGAGGTGGCACCCACTAAGTATGGGTCGCCTAAGGGAAGACGGCCATAGGCCCCTTCCAGGGGAGGAGGCAGCTAGATGCCCCTCCTACGAATTTCCCGGGGCCCGGATATCCGCGACGGCGGATGTGATAGACAGTGTGGGGTGGGAGGGGGGTCCACGCTGCCTTCTTACAGACACCCCACACGGGTCCTCGGACGACCTTTAAGATGGCGTCGATTTAAAATGGGGGCCCCCGCAAGACAAGGGAAATTGGAGTTGGCACAGAGGGCACAGTCCTCTGCGCGGCCGCCCTCACACCGTGAGGGGGAGAGTTCTGGTAGTAGGGATCTGACACCGGTTGCGACCTTGCCGTGGGCCGTTGGCCCGTAATGCTAGGATGTACAATTTTAATTTAGAAAGTATGCATTTGCAGGATGTTAGACTCGGCTAGGAAAACCTTTGTACTAGAGATTTGTTAAGGTTAGCCAAAGAACATGTCTTCATCAAAATGTAATAAATGAAAATTGTACATGATATGAAACTGTTATTTTAATGTTTTAATTTTGTTTCATATTTTAATTAATACGGCAGGGGGGGTCACTCCCTCCCGCCTTCCAAAAGTTCAGAACTGCGTCCGTCTTCCCATCCTTGGGGATTGTGTTGGGAGGGGGTAACAGGCATCCCGGCCATAGCCACTCTGTCTAAGTTTGGAAGAATTAGCCCCCCCCCCCGCCCCCGAAATATTGTTCAGCTCCCCCCCCCTGAAATTTGGCTCTAGTTGCCCGCCTGTTTGAGTGTATAATATTACACTAGTTTGGTGTAAAATAGATTAATAGGGAGTTAATCCTCTCCCATTCGTAGGAAGTAGATGTTCTGGGATTGGATGTCCAGTAAGGTTTGTAGACTCCTGAGTTTGTAGGTATTTACAAACGTTTTCTTGGTTATGATTTACATCTTTAAAGTGACACGAGCAGGGAACACCCTGAAATAATAGGGAATTATCCACTGTAGAAAAGAAATCCTAATGGAGAAAAAAAATCAGAAAGTGAGCAACTACAAACAGACTTTTAGAAATGATTTACTCGTGCATAAGGGTACTTAATAATCAATATGTAACTGCTTACACTTATGGATAATCCTGGTAATCTGCACCTATCACAAATGCCAATAAATACTGGAAATCTGTGAGAATAAAAAAAACATCTTAAATCTACAAAAAATAAATGCCTACAAGTCATGATTGATATTTCTTTGTGGAATTACCCCATAGAATGGGTATGAGAAAATGCTGTTGTCTGCTTGAAAACGACAAACCAAAAAGAGACATATATGAGTGCATGGGGTTCCTGGGATGTTTTGACTTGGTTTAGTTTCACAGGGCCTGACTCACAGCAGCATTTATGTTGGAAAAATCCCATTCCTGTTGGGATGTTGTCCTCAAAAATAGGCTTTACACACACTTAAAAGTTTGCCACCATGATGCAATTTCCATTGTGAGTAATGTGCTGACTGGCATGGACTGTGTGAGAGCCGTAGAATTATGATATCTCTTAACGATGCTGAGCATCTTAGCATTTGCACATTTTTGAGCATTCACAAACCGTCTGTATGTATTACCCTACCCTGAAAACAGTAAGTGGTGAACTCCTGTTAATGGCAGGAATACATCAATTTTCAGGATGGGAAAGGGGAGGCAACTATGCTGGGGAAGTGGGTTCCCTATGAGAAAAAAATGAAACGCATGGAGAAAAAAGGAAAGCGGAAAAAATGCACTCCAATGTTACATTTCTGCATGTGGAAATCTCAAAGTCTACAAGTAGCCAGCAAGATAGCTCAGTGAGTTATGCTCAATGCTGACATCAGATGTGAGTTCAATTCTCGGCAACACCAACTCTTCCAAAAGAGATTGGTAAACTGAAATGCTATTAAATTACATTATTGTAACAATCAGTATTTGTAGTTCTTAGAAACAACAGAATTGTGGTGGACATACGGTATGAAAAAGCAATCTCCTTCCTTTCTTTCGGAACTCCAGAAAAACAGGACATTTACACAGATCATGGCTGCGAGCCTACTTTACAGTGTTGGCCTTTGTGAATGAGGCACCACGTTTCAAAGTAATGAGTGAGTATGATATATACTTGGTGGATATAAACAAGAAAGTTTGTCAAAATAAAGTTGCCATTTCTATGGGGGGCCTTATTTGTACACAGAGAAAGAGTTGTACCAAGAAACAAATATTGATAACACGTAACTAAACCACAAAGTCAACATAATCATTGGTTCAACAATATTGGCCTTTCACTTTGATTTCTTGGATTTTGCTGCTGAGGACTTTGAAGACTTCTCCAGATATACAGAAACTCTTTGGAGCAAGAAAAGCATCACACCTGTGAAAAAGTGGGTGTTTAATAGATTAGGGATTGCTTTATTCCTATCTCTTGATGAGATCTGGATCTGCTGTAGACAGTTTACTCCCTGCTGGGGCATCTGACTCCTGAAGCCCGAGTTACTGTGCAACCAAAAGGTCCTTGAACCGAGACAGCTTTCGGATCAGTTGGATAATGTACAGGTAACTGGTACAATACTAGGAAGTCTTGGGGGACCTGTCCAAGCTATGCGATCGTCCCATCAGCGTTCCAAAACATAACTCTGTTCAATGGCACCAACCCTGAAAAATTATCGAAGAAATATAGTTTATTTTCTATAAGGACATAGTACAACTTTTGTGGGCCTCCGACCAAAAGAATGATGGTGCACTGTGGCACCTGCCTATGACAAGTGCAAAACTCTCAGAAATGGGAAATGCCGTCCCCACCACTCAGACCTTTCCCCATCTCTGGAAAGTGGCATTCCATTGCTATAGATTATGGATTGTATACAGGTATACAGCAGCACTTACTGATTAGATGTGAGATCACAAAAAACAATAGTTAAAATGAATAATGGATAGTTCAATGCAGAACTAACAACTTTGCATTTACCTTTAACCATAAGAAATCCATGCCTCATTCACAAGTACATTGGGCCGTAGGTGAATCACTTTTTTTGACGCTCCGGCAGCGCAATGGCCTTGCCCATATCTACAAGGCCTTGTAAAGTCACCCTGCATGACTTTTCATGGCCTTGTAAATCTGGGCCGCTTTCACACATTACTCTGCGTGAAAGGGGCGTTCAATGGCTGTTGCTGTGGGTGTTCCCACGCAACAGCCATGGAAACTGGCACATTCCTAGATTAACAACGTTTTGTAAACCCGGGAATGCGTCCGATTCTTGTGCCTCACCAGGGGAGGCGTAGGAGTGGCGCAACGAGGAGAAACAATTTTACTTCTCCTCATTCTTTCCTCTTTCTATGCGTGCTGCATTTGAGGTAATATGAATTTTCATGGTCAATTGTGTCCCCTATCGTAGACCCCAACGGCTCCATGTACGTGCTTCAAGTACATGTATGTTCCCTCCACTTCTAGCTATGAAGACGCAAATACATTTGCGTCCAACGTTAACATGTCCTCTTTCAGATCCACCATGAATGGGTCGGATATTCGGTTCCTAAGTGTGCCTTGCCAACGTCTTTACATGGTGCACTTTTCATGTTTTACTCGCTCTGGTGAGTTAGGCCCTGATTCTTGCCATCGAGCCCTTTCTGACTTCTGTTTCTGAAAGCTACAGTCTGCTGCTTCCTGACCTCTGCCTTACTCCCTGTGCGGCGAGCGGTGCCTGGCTCGGCCTGCTTGCCTGCCAAGACTGTATTCAGCCTTCAAGTTATCTGCTCCGCTCCTCGAAAATACATTCCTGTCTAGTAGTTTAGGAAAACATCCTTCCCAGCTGCAGAGCAAAGGGCCCGGCCTCACTGTCTCCATGCTTGTAATTCATAGCTCCTGTTACCATGGTAGGCCCATGGCCCCCTCGCATCTCATGTAGACACGTAGTCGCATATGCACGCACTAGCAGTCAGTATAGAATAGCCTCTGCCCGAGAGACCTTTCCTTCTAGATAGTACAGTTCCTTAAACACAAGATATTAGATATGATTTGGGATTAGGTTGTTCTGACACCCCAGACTTCCGTCTCCTCATGTAGGGCTAAATGTCAAGTCCCCTTCACCCTCCAGTTCCACGTCAATCACACGTCATGCTGCTGCGCGCGCATCTCTGCCACATATTTCTGCTGACACTGCAGGATTCGTCTATGGATCCACCCACCTGTGATACGTTTCAAGTGACGTTGTCTAGCACACACCTCCGTGTACGCCCTCATGCACGCCTTCTGTTACGCACATGTGTTCTTATCTCGTTTCTCTCAGCTGTTACGCCTTCTGCATCTATCTCTACTGTAATGCATTGACTATATATATGATGTTCTGTTAATAAAGCATTGTACATGTTCATGTCCATTCCCTTCCTGAACCCTTGTGGTGATGGAACATGATACCTGGTTCGAACCAATTCCTTTTTAAGGAATAAAACCCTTACAAAACTCAGATGCCACGGATTCTGCCTCTTATTTTTGACTGAGTTATTTTTATTGAACTTTACCGCATAAATTAAGTATAGGTAATTTAAATTTACCACACATTCAGCACGCATAGAAATAGGAAAATGCCATAAATTATTGTTTTTGTGCAGGAAGGCATACCTGAAACGCAGGCACCATTGCAAAATGACGCAAAGGTGTCTGCGTTGGTACATGACTCCTGCTTGGGTGCAGGGGAGAATGACAGGAATGCACCATTTCTGCCCTACTATTTTGATGCACGGCAGTGCAGCAGGAAGGCTTGCTGCGCTGCAGTGCATCAAAATATAGTAAATGATGCCCTCCCTTTGTTTCTGTTGGCGCTTTTCTCTTTTCTCTATTGATTTCGGAGGCTCACTGATGGTTCCGGCTCTGCATAACAGAAGTCCTGCATCCTTGCTCAGATACTATCTCCCGCTTATCCCTAGTGGACTAATTTTCCTTCACAAATGTTTCAAAATCTAAATGTAAAATATTTGATGGCGCATACCCCTACCTCTGACGAATTGGCTCTTTTTTTCCTAGGTCCCGATTATACTTCCATGTGGGGTTTTAGCCATTTTTGGCTTTTTTTATTTCCTCGACAATCGCGGAATGTCTTTTCCCTACTGAATCCTATGTGCATTAAGTTTCTTCCATAATTTTCGAATCTCTTACCTGCTTTTCTAAATTTTTGTGTTATTTTACTCATTAAATGATTTATTTTTACTAAATTGGTATGGAATCTTAAGTTACTTAATTGTTCACTTTTGTTGTGGCTACACAAAACATCTTACACACGTTTGTCTTGCAGTTACTTTGCTGCTCAAGTCTAACTGCCAAAGGTGAGCCAAGGGTATCCTTAGTTAAATGAAATGTTTACCTTTGTGAATCCTCCTACCTTGGAAGAGTGAGAGTTAATGACCTACTGGTTAGTCTCCCACATTGACCTAATTAGGTTCTATGTATGGAGTGAAAGTGACACTATAAACAATCATGAACAAATATAGTAATTGTGTGCCAGTGTAGCAGGGATTCTGCTCCTACACAGAACTGTGCATAGAGACTTAGAACCTCGGTGAATTAGGGTGTACCAAAACTCACCTTAGTATCCAAAATCCCCCACCAGACTAGCAATCAGTGTCTCATTGGTATTAACAAAACCCCAATCTTATCTTATCTTATCTTAGGTGACATTTGTAGAGCGCACTGTCGCCGAAGCTTCCTGGCGCTAGAGACAGAGTGAGTGAGGTGGAAGTGCAGGATGCAGGAAGCCTAACTGAGGGGGGTGAGGGGGGGGAGGGAAAGATGCGTTTTTTAGCAGTTTCCAGAATTTGAGAAGGGATGTAGAGGATTTAATTGAGAGGGGGAGGAGGTTCCAGAGTGCAGGAGCCAGATAGGAAAAACGGCCACCGCCGAATTTTTTAGTTTTACTTTTGGGGGTGACTAACAAATCGCGATGGGCTCAACGGAGGTTGCGTGTCGGGCAGTGAGGATGGACAAGGAATTTGAGAACTCCGGGACTGGGGCAGTGAAGAGCTTTGAAGGTGAGGCAGGCCACCTTGAAAGTGGACCTCTGGGCTACCGGGAGCCAGTGGAGGTTGCGGAGCAGGGGCTTGTCTGATAGCCATCTGGAGGATCCGTGAATCAGGTGAGCCGCTTGATTCTGGACGACTTGGAGGCGGTGTATCAGGAATAGAGGGAGACCGTGATAGATTGCGTTGGAGAAATCCAATCTAGAAAGCACAAGTGAAGTAACAGTTTGAGTGAGTGCTTCGGGGGGGAGAGGATGACGGACTTTGCATATCCTCCGGAGTTGGTACATGCAGGAGGAGACTACCGCTCCAACTTGGGCTTTTAGGGAAAGTTCGGCGTCAATGATTATGCCCAGGCTTTTTACAGCTTTAGCTGGAGTAGGGGGAGAGCCGAGCTCTGGAGGCCAGTACTGTGGGCCCCAAAGGGTATGGCTGAGCCCCGGAAGGAGGAGCTCAGTCTTCCCGGGGTTTAGCTTTAACTGATTCTGATTCATCCAGAGCTGGATATGAATCATGACCTCGTGAAAAGTTTTGATGGCATGGGGAGAGTTAAGGGGAAAGATGAGTTGTAAATCGTCTGCGTAGTTAAAAACTACGATATCCCACTTCAGAATAGACTGAAACAAAGGCCGAAGGTACAAGTTGAAGAGGAGTGGGGAGAGGGAAGAGCCCTGGGGGACACCACAGGAAGTGGGGGTCTTGTTGGCGGTGTAAGGGCCCATGCGGACTGCCTGTGTTCTTCCAGTAAGGAAGGACTTGATCCACTCATAAGCTGTACCTTGGATGCCCGCCTGCCCGACACGGTGGAGAAGGATGTTGTGATCCACCGTGTCGAATGCGGCCGACAAGTCCAACAGGACCAAGGCCTGGTGTCGTCCGCCGTCCGCGTTGCTTCTGAGTGTATCGAGGACTGCCAGGATGACGGCCTCTGTAGAATGGGCAGGTCGGAAGCCCGCCTGATTAGGCTCCAGATGGCCGGAGGATTCAATGAAATTTGACAGGCACCGGGTAACATGGGCCTCCAAGATTTTGGAAAAGTAGGGAAGGAGGGAAATAGGACGATAGTTCGACGGCTCTGCAGGGTCGGGCGTTTTTTTTAAGAGGGGTAGTAAGATGGCCTCCTTGAAGGAGGTAGGAAAGATGCCGCGGCAAAGGGATCTGTTGAGTAGATTTAGAATGTCATCAGGTAGGTTGAGACATACATTCCGCAGAACGGGTGGTGGACAGCAGTCATTCGGGGACCCAGATTTGACACGGTTGGCAAGTTCCGCTAGGGAGGTGGAGTCCAAAGCGGAAAAAGTGGAAAACGTCATGAGATTTGTAGAGGAGGTATCCGGTGGGGATGACAGGGGAGGGGGTGGAATGGTCATTTTAATTTTTATGATTTTTTCCAGGAAGAACAAGTTTAAAGTATCACAGGCCTCCCGAGTGGGGGTCTGAGTCGGGGGGGTTCTATCATCAGAGGTTAGCTCATTCAGAACTCTGAACACCTCCTTAGATTTGTCTTCTGCCGATGAGATCCTTTTTGAAAAGTGATCTCTCTTTGCCGATCTAATGGCTGCCTTATATTCTCTGCGTGCAGTTAGATAAGTTGTCTGGCTAGGTCTGAATAGTTGCGTCTCCAGATGCGTTCCGACTGGTGAGTTTTCAGTTTGTGGGCTTTGAGCTCTTCAGAGAACCACCTATGAGAATTGCGGTGCCTGGTGCGGGGGAATTTGACTAAGGGAGCAACTAAATCGCTGGCCGATTCTAGCCAGGAGCCTAGATTTTGTTCTAATTTGTCGATATCGTCGGAGGGGTCTATGCGAGAGTCCGCAAGAGCATTGAGAAAGCCCTGAGCATCATAGGTGCTCCATTTCCGTGACATGCCACTGGCCATCAATGGGGCAAGGGATCTGGCCGACCATTTTATGGTGGTGTCCAGAAGGTGGTGGTCTGACCAGACACAAGGGAGTATGTCTGGCGGGGACAGGGCCAGGTTACACGACCAGATCTGGTCCAAGATATGTCTCTTGATGTGAGTGGGTTGGGTGACATGTTGAACTAGATTCAGGTTAGTGAGGGTGTCAAAAAGTTCGGTGGCATGAGTGCCAGCGTTAGAGTCATTGAACCAATAGTTCAAATCGCCAAATATGGCAAAACAGGAGTGCATTGTTAACAAAGAGGACAGTTGTTTGTTGATAGTGGAAGAAAAAGAGGGCATTGAGTGGGGGGGTCGGTATAGAAGGAGGATAGTGAGAGAACCAGAGTCGGTTTGTACACTAAAGAGTAGATTCTCCACCTCAGGGAGGGGGAGAGAGTGAAAAGAGGTAGATATCAGACGTTTGGATATAATGGCTGCCACCCCACCGCCGGGTCGGTCGTCAGGACGATCGGTGTGAAGGATATAATAATCAGGGGGGAGGGCAGCCAGTACATCAGGAAGGGACTCTGAGGTTAGCCAGGTTTCTGTGAGCAGGAGCAGGTCAGGGTTAGAGTTGGACAACAATAAGAAGATGTCCTCAGCGTGTTTCACTAGTGAGCGAGTGTTCAGATATAGGATCCTGATGGGCGTAGAGTTCCTGGTAGGTGAGGCTGAAGAAGCGCAGTCACTGGGAAGGATTTTGTCGGGGCGCATGAGGCCAACAGCGGATATACGATGAAGGGTCGTTGGCGAAGGTATTTTGTAGATCTCTGAGAGTATTGGCCGAGTACGTGATGGTTTGGCCAGCCTGGCGTGCCCTAGGGCCCGTCCTGGCGCGGATGGGCGCAGACGGGCTTGCCTTTGGCGCGCCTTCGGCACGCTGACGGCGCGCCCGCTGCACTCGTCCGCTGCGCTTCCAGGGTATGCACATATTTATAGATGGATGAGGGCGTGGCCTCCAGCAGTGGGTGTGGCCAGGGGGTTTGGCGCGCGAAAGGCAGAGCTGTTTCTTTCAACCCGACAGCGCTAAAATCCGCTGTACGGTGTTGTCTCCGGCAGCGTGTCACAGGGGAAAGTGCTCAGGAGTAAGTGACAAAAGGTTAAAAAGCAGATGCTAACAGTTTTAACACAAGTTTAAAATACGAACAAAATGCACCCGGCTTCCGCCTCAGGCGCTTAGGTCTCTAAGGCGAGACTAGCACTCAGCGCGCTTAAGAAGCCTGTGTTTGTAGTGGGCGTGGCCTCCAGCAGTGGGCAGGCCAGGGGGTTTGGCGCACGGAAGGCAGCGCTGTTTCTTTCAACCCGTCAGCGCTAAAATCCGCTGTACGGTGTTGTCTCCTGCAGCGTGTCACAGGGGAAAGTGCTCAGGGGTAAGTGACAAAAGGTTAAAAAGCAGATGCTAACAGTTTTAACACAAGTTTAAAATACGAACAAAATGCACCCGGCTTCCGCCTCAGGCGCTTAGGTCTCAGATTGATTTAGACAACCCAGAACATGGACTTAGAACACCTCAGGTAACGTAGAACACATGAACACTCTTTCGTTATACTAACATGTCAATCCAGAACGAGGAGTCAATGAGGACACGTGCGAGTTTGAAATGTTTATTTCTAATGCAGTGTTCTCAAACGCTGTATCTTAGCTAATACAAGCAAACATATTATAAAGATCAAGGTTATCAGCATAATTATTATTCCATAAAATACAAAGGGTGAAAGCATGTTAAAATGTTAAATGAAACTGGTTTAAATTGAACCTCGGTTTGCCCTCCCTAGCTTGTATATTATATTATATCTACAGAAGATCTCTTTGGGTTTAGAAGGGCGGGGCCATACCTTTGGGTTCAGTGGAAATGGATCACATCATCTTCTGCACCAACACTCTGCATACGGATATTCATAAAGTGTCTCCCCTGCCTTGTGCAGTTCATTATTATTCGTGCCTAAAACCAAAGTTGGCCACAGCTGCATCCATATTATGTCTACTTTGCACTGATCAATCCAAACAATAAGCGCTGTGTTGAAATAACCTTGAAGGCCTCGGCACTCAATGTACAGACATAGCTTACCAAGCAAGACTGATATTATAAGCAAACATGTTATTCTCGTGTAAAGCAAAATACCTAACTGGGCGAAAAGCATTAATAACAAAACGTGTCGTGTGTGGAGGCAGCAGAAAAGGAAAAATGTCATTTTACTTCTAACCAGCACATGCTAACTTAACACAGTGCAAAGGTGAAACCAATACACAAGACACCAGTCTTGGATATTTTCTCATCAGGTTAGACTGGGTATGTGCTTGCTCACCTACACAGTAGTCAGATTAAACACCTTCTGTGTTGCAACTAGAATTACATTCTTTCTTTTAGCCCAGTCTTTGAAATAACATAACAACTATTTCCCCAACACTTTCGTCTACAAAAATGAAGCAAGAGGAACCTGGACTATACACTTGACTGTATGCCAAAGAGTCCATTACTGAGACATAGTAGATTGAGGAAAAAGGTGATTTGAAATAGATGTAAGAGTATCCAATCCCACCGCATCGGTTTTCTTTAACTCCTTCAGCGCGGCGCAAATTTTCACGCTGTGCTGAAGGTTCTAAGAAACGGGCGTGGCCGTGACGGAACGGTTCTGTCATAAGCACAGCCCAACCGGCGCTCATGACGGAACCGCTCCGTCATGAGCACCAAAGAGGTTAAGGAGCTTTGGTTTTATTAAAAAAATATTACAGAACAGCATTGGTTTCCAGGTGCTGTTTTGTGGAGACGGTGCACAGATTCTGATTAGGCTGAATAAGTGGGATAACAACTCTGCAGTGCCCATAGAAAACTGCCTGACAAGCATCCAAAGCTGGTGGTGGTGGGCTTTCTCAAGCTGAAAGGAGACAAGATGAATGAATAAAGAAACAGTTCTAGAGCATGTGATTACCCGGAGGCATCCCAACGCTAACTACGGTGCAACTTCAAACTCCGGGCAAAGAGAACAATCATGCAAAATCAACTGCTGAAAAAATAGTGTATAGTAAAAGGAGGAAAAAACAATTTATGGAAATTAGGAAAAAAACGTTTTATTATAGAGTTGTGTCTAATTTAATTAAAGAAAATAAGGAATGTAAAAAGAACGAGCATTTTATAAGAAGAAGAAAGGTATAGAAAATGTAGTTGAGAAAGCTTTGCAATTAAAAACAAAACTGTTTATTTTAGTAATCAATAGAATTCGATCACTAGATAAGCCAATCCAGTTAATGAAGGCCAAAAGTAAGTGGAGAAGAGTAATTAACAGAAGTAATTTTTCTGAGGTTTGTTTGGGTGAATGGAAACATAGTTCAAGTTCTGAGCCTTTTTTTAATGAAGAGAGTTATCTTCAGAGTAATGATTTGTTGCATGCAGTTGACACCAGTGGTCGTGCTTATGAGGTTACAAATGGTTGTCCTATTGAGAAAGAGAAAATTGTTCCTAGAAATGCAGAAGAGGTGTTAGCTGATGAAGTTTTCAGGGGGACATCCTAAAGATCCAGTGTACACTTGGAATTGCAGTAGTATTTGTAGTGTACGGCAGGAATCTATTGATTTTTTACGCAATGTCTTACGTAACTATACTAAGAAAAGTGTTAAACAAAAGATTAAGATGTTGCAAGGACTAGACCCTTGCAGAGTGAGAGAAAATACTGGTTTGCAAGGTCATTCTCTGGCTTGTGTTTCTAAAAAAGTATGTCGAAGTGTTTTTCATCATTTCAGGATGTTAGTGGTTCATCATACTGAAATGACGAAATTAGTCAGAAGATTGTATTATGCAAAAAGTCCAGCTCTAATGTTTAAAAAGTTGAACAGTGCTCTTTTGCGTGGATCTGTATCAGATGTAATGAACGTTTGTGATGAAATTCAGGTTAGTTACTTTGGTTCTGAGGAAGACAGTGCAGAAACTGATACATTAATAGAAGGAAATATAGAAGAGAAAGTACAACATTGTAATACAGAACATTTTGAGCAAGAAATTACAAAGTTTAAGGTGATTTCAGGTGAAAGGCCATATTATTCTTGTATCTGTTGTCGACGAACTCATTATAAAAACCAGACCAGGACTGTTGATTTGTATTTAAAAAGTGAAAAGGAAAATAATAATGAGTGGAAGGATTTTGCAACTTATTTGTTGGTAGAGAATTGTTTGGATTTGGGTTCTGATCAGCGTATTTGTAAATATTGTTATAACAAATTAGATGAGAACAAAATGCCTGCTAGAGCTGTGCATAATAATCTTGAGTTGGTAAATATTCCTTCTGAACTGATGGATTTAAATACCTATGAGTCTGTCTATTCTTATTTAATGTGTGCATCCATTTCAGGGTATTGTTCGTATGGAGCCTAAGACAGGAAAATTGCCTCCTTAAGATTTACAGAGATGATTAAAGGGAAGAGTTGTATATTTGCCTCTAGATTTAAAGAAAAATATTGAAACAATTGGTGTTGAAAATGTAGAGGATGAACTTTTAGTTATTCTTGTTAATGGCGTTCCTACTAAGAGTAAGAAAAACTGGCACAATTAGTGAATGTTAGGAAAGTGAAAAAGGCAACGTTGTATCTGGTAAAACATAATCATTATTTTAAAAATGAGTATGTGAGAGAAGAAGAAATAACTCTAGAAGAAGATGGTGACTTGCCATCTGGACAAATTGAAAAAGTGGATGTGTCCAGAGCTGAAGAAATCTACGAACATTACAGTGTTCATCCACTGCATTCTAAAGAAGTGATGGGGAATACTATAGTTATTCCAAATGAAAGAAGCAAAAGAAAGTCCCATTAGTGTATGGGAAAAAAGCTTGGAAGCTCGTTGTTTTCCTCAGTTGTTTCCCACAGGAAAAGGAGGACGATATTAGTGCCGGGACGCCTCGTTGCAGGGGCAGCTGTTGCGCTTAATCAAAAAGATAACATAACATAACATAACATATGATGACCGACCTGTGCAGATTCCTGCATCTGAATACCGCACATCAAGATTATATGCAGAAGATCCAAGATTTCGACAATGTATTTGTATTTGTTTTATCTTTTGTTTGAGAGTAATTTGTCTGGACTTTCTTATGCAGTAAACCATATATTGAAAACAGGTGTATTTCTGCAAAATGTTTCGGCAAAGGAATTTTTGGATAAAGTACTGCAGAAAGATAATGTTTTGGAATCTCAGCTAATTAATCTCATGGCATGTCAGCGTGGTACTAATGAGTACTGGTACCGTCGTCATGGAGAACTGAAATGTATGCTAAGGAACTTAGGAACTCCTACATGGTTTCTTACTCTAAGTTGTGCTGAATATGCTTGGGATGATTTACTTCAATTTCTTCGAGAGGCAAATCCAAATATACTAAATATTGAATACAAGACACCTGGAGAATTGTGCTCTTTGGATCCAGTTAATGTATGCAGGTATTTCAATCATAGATTCGAAGCTATGATGTCTTTTATCAACAATAAAAATAATCCTCCTCTTGGAGAGGTTCTGGATTTCTTCTGAAGAAAGGAATATCAAGCTAGAGGTGCTCCTCACATACATATGCTAATATGGATCAAAGATGCTCCCAAATTTGTAACAGATTTGGATGATACTGTGTTGTCTTTTATTGAAGCATATGCTACATGTGATATACCCAAATGTATACAAGATAAGGACTTAAGACAACAAGTCTTACGATTCCAAAGCCATCGTTGTGGGAAATACTGTCGTTGAAAGTACAAATCTAATTACAAGTTTTACACCAAATGTCGTTTTGGATATCCACGTCCTGTAATATCGAAAGGAAGAGTGAACAGTTTTATGTCATCTTTGCGACATACTAGCACAAGAAAGTCTCCAAAAAATAACTACAACTTAAAAAGAAATGAAGAGTCAAAATACATAAATGACTACAACCCAGTCATTTTGTCCTTGTGGAATGCTAACATGAATATTCAATATGTTGCAGACAATTCCATTGCTTTTGCTTGATATGTAACATCCTACATAACCAAATCAGAAAAGATAGAATTGAAGGAAATGTGGGAAGAGATTTCCCACGAGAAAAGTCTAAGTAAGAAATTATATAGTTACAGTTTGAAGATGTTATCTCATCGAGAAATTGGAGCGTATGAATGTTCAATTCGCTTATCATCTGTAAGTCTTTACTCCAAATCTAGAAGAATCATTTGAGTGAGTCTAGGTCTTGCTGCAACACCAAAACGAGTACCTAAATCTGTACAAGTAATTGAATATTTAGCTGAAAAAGAGTCAGAAAGTACAGATATTGTGAAAACAAATATGTTGGATACATATTATCCAAATAGAAGTCATCATCTTGAAAACATGTGTCTCTATGAAGTGCTTCAAAACTATATTTTTAAACAGAATACTACATAAAACATCAATAATGGTATATATGCCGTGGTTGGTTCTGAAGGATGTTTGGTAAAACAAAGAAAAGGACATTTGATTAATCACCGTAAACTGAGTTGCGAAACTCCTGACAAAAAGGAATTTTACTATTTAGCTCTTTTGCAACTTTTCGAGCCGTGGCGTTCAGAATTGGATTTACTTGGAAATTTTGAAAGCTATGAAGATTCGTTCAACGCAAGTAAAGATACTATAGAATGTCCTGTTTTTGCTAATTATGTGAAAATGTTGAACGTAGAAATTGAGTAAGAAGCTACAATTGCAGCTGAGATTGCTAGAGACAGTTATCAAGACAGTCAAACTTCTGCTCCGTTGAGTCAAGACCCACTAGGAGAACCAATTGTTCAAAATGAAGCAGCAACTGCTATGGAAAAGGTGGAAACAGCAATGTATCAAGCTCTAGGAGATGTAACAAACTTAGCAAACCTGGAAGAACAACTAAATGTTGAGCAGAATCAAATATATGAGCAAGTAAGAGAACAGATTGACCATGGATTACTTTATGAGAGGAAAGGGTGCTCTTGCTCATCATTTGAACCTATCCGAATATACATGAGTGGACAAGCTGGAACAGGCAAAAGTTTTTTAATTAAAGTAATTACAACTTATATACCGAAAACCACTGAGTCGCATTTGTCGTGTGTTGTCACTGCTCCAACTGGATTAGCAGCCCACAATGTTAAAGGAATTACTTTACATCGTTTATTAATGCTACCATTAGAGCATGAAAGCAAATTAGAATACCACAAGCTATCTGGAGAAGCTTGTTGTGAAGTTTCAAGAGTCTTGAGGAAAATAAACTTCTCATTATTGATGAGGTAAGCATGGTATCAAACTTAATGCTTGCCTTTGTGTATTTAAGAATGCAGCAAATTCTTAAAACAGAGTATGACGTATTATTCCGAGGAAAACACGTCATGGTTTTTGGAGATCTTCTACAACTTTCTCCTGTAAAAGGACAACCAGTGTTTCAAACACTGGAGCATGAAGATACCAGAAAGTCTTTGGGGAGCATTGGAAATGTTAACATTTGGTCATATTCTGAGTGTAAGGAACGTATTACCAATATGCGACTGGCAAATTATGCTGATTATGCAATAATTCTTCAAGATATAAGAATTGAAAAAAGTGACTGAACATGGCAAACAAGCTTTACAGAGACGGTTACTTTCCAATTTGTTTCCACATGAAAATATTGTCCCAGAGAAAATAACATGACAATGGCAGAAAACAAATCTGTAATCTGCTTAATGCCAACACTGCGTGAATGTTCTATATTCAATGAAGAAATGTTAAAGTTGGAAAATCAAGAAAATATAAAAATTGGAAGCTATTGATAAAATAGAACATGAAGGAATCACTAATATTTTGACTGAAAAGTTAAAGAGGAAATTGAATTCTTTAGAGAAATCGATAAGTAAAACTGCTGGTTTAGAACTGTAGGGTAATTTTACGACGTAATTTGCATGTGGAAAAAGGTTTAGTAAATGGAGCAATGGGTAAAATTGTTGATTTTGTTAATTATGTAAATAGAGATGGTATAGAATTTTTGAAAATCAAATTTGATGAAATTGAAGAAGTACAACTATTTAGTTGTTGTTCAGCTCCGTTTTTGCTTGTAAAAGATTTGTATGTTCGCAGAAAACAGTTTCCTCTTTCTTTGGCGTATGCGGTGACCATTCATAAATCTCAAGGTTTAAGTGTAGATAGTGCTTTAGTGAATATTGGAAGTACTGTGTTTAAAGAGGGTATGACATATGTTGTTTTGTCTCGAGTGAGAACTTTATCTGGATTGTACTTGATTGATTTTGATGAGACAAAGATTAGTGCAGATACAAGTTGTGTGAAAGAGTATAATAGGTTAAGAAGAGAATATGCACCCAATCTAGGTCAATATCCAGTATTTGAAAAGTGTGTGGTAGGTAGAAAAAGAAGATTTGAAAATATCTGTTGTGAAGCTGTAGAGAAAGAAAAAAAACAAGATGAAGTTGTGATTGGAGGCAAAAAGAAAAAAGACAGTGTTGAAGAGAAAGTTGGTTATCTGTTTGAAAATAGTTCTGGTGTCAACTGCTATGCTAATATAGTTATTAATGTTGTTTTTTTTCTTGAAAGTTTTCAACAACAAATTGTTGAAAATCGGAAAAAGAGATTTTGTTAGTTGTTGTATTCTGTTTATGAGAAATGTAGTAGTGACAAAAGTAAAATACAAAGTATTTCTGATATTCGAAGTCTTTTGGACATATGTTCCGGTTCTACTAAATTTACGCAGAATATTCAGCAAGATTGTCAGGAATTTGTAATGTATATGCTTGTTGGCTTGGAAGATGAAGGTATAGATATTGAAAACCTTTTTAGCCTTTCCTATAAATGGCAACATGAATGTGAAAATTGTTTATTTACATGTAGCAGTAACATTGACAGTGAAAGATTCATATATTTAACTTTACCTGACTGTGGATCAGTGTCTTTTCACAATCTAATTAGAGGAACAAGTCAAAACATGGAGTGTAGCCAATGTAAATCAGAAATGTCATCAACATTATTTATACAAAGATATGGACGATATGTAATTTTAATGCTGCAACGTTGTAGAGCTGATGGAAGAACATTGGAAACTTTAATCAAAAATGTTGTAGCTGGTCAAGTTTCAATATCAGGAAGAACTTTTGTAGCTGTTGCAATTATTTTTCATGATGGAGCTTCTAGAACATATGGACATTACACTGTTTATTTAAAGTGTCTGAAAGGTTGGATACATTGTAATGATAGTCAATTAGTTTTTAAACAACATTTGCCTAAAAAATTACCAAATTCTTACCTAATATTTTTAAAGCCAAACTTTTAGAAACAACATTTGGCCTTTCAGGATTATTGCTGTTAAGGTAGGTTAGTCTGGTGTTGTAGAGTATTTTGTAAGTGAGGGTGAGGAGATTGACGGTGACCCTCTTGTTGATATTGCGGCAGTGAAGGTGTATCAGGTGGTGGGTGATTTGGCTGCAGCAGGGGACATTGATGATCACTCAGGTGAAGGTCTTTTGGATCTGTTGTAGTTGTAGGTGTTTGACAGGAATTCCTGTGTAGAGTGTTTTGCCACAGTGTAGTCTGCTGCTGATGAGGGCCTATGTTACTGTTCTTCTTTTGGTTAGGATCCACTTTTAAATGTTGCGGAGCATGTGGAGGGTGTTATAGCAGTACGAGGAGAAGGTGTAGACTTGCTTACACATGGACAGGGAGCAGTTGAGGATGAATCCTAGGTTGTGGACATGGTCGGTAGGTGTTGGTACTGTTCACAGTATAGTCAGCTAGCAGGAGTAGTCTTAGGCTGAGGGGGTGTGTCTGAGGATGAGTACCTTCATCTTGTGCGAGTTCATGTTTAGAGAGCTGCTCTTTATGTAGTTGGTGATGTCCTTCATTGTGTCGTGGAGGTTGCTTTTGGTGATATGTGGCTTCTTGGTGAGGAAGAGGATGAGCTGGGTGTTGTTGGCGTAGGAGATATTATTGAAGTTGTGATGGTGGGCTACTTGTGTGAGGGTGCCCATGTAGATGTTGAATAGCGTCGGGCTGAGGGATGAGCACTGGGGGACGGAGCAAATGATGTCGGTGGTTCTGGATCTGAAGGCTAGGAGGCAGACACTCAGGATTACTATTGAACAATTTGCAAACTAAGAATACTATTTGACCATGCGGAAAAGTATATGAAACCATTCAGGACTTTTTGTTGTATATTTTGTCAGCATATATTTGTAAGTAACAATATTTACAGTGTATGAAAATTAATCATAATGTTTTGTTATTTTATGATTGTTTGAGATGTGTCATATTTACGTAAGAAATTGGTCTTAGAAAAAAACATTTAAGGTATGTTTTATTTCTATTTTTTAGATTGTTATTGAGAATGTTGAATGGGTTTTTTAAAGATAATCTTATTGATTGTCTTTTTTTTGCCCTCTGTTATGTGATGAGTACTATTGAAGTCACTGTTTCTAGTGAAATTCAATATATTCTGAGAACAGCAAAAAAGGCAAATTTAATACTTTACAAATTTTTTTGTGTTGTAAAAGAAATATTGTAACTGTCTTTTTGTGTGTCTTCCACAGATGGTAATTTTATAATATATATATATATATAATTTATTATGCTTAAGGTAAGTACAAGGTACTGTTAAAAATGGTTGATGGAATCTGCTTCTACCGAGCTGAAGTAACAAAACATGTATGGAGTACATATATGTGTAAACATGGTTTGTATCTTTTAAATACATTTAAAAAAATTATATACTGAGTGTACCATTGTTCTATACCTGCTGCTGTGAGTATTTTCAACTTATATAAGGAATTACTACTTTCTAATTATGTTGAAAGGTGAATACTAGATAGGTCTTTAAGAGTTTATTTGTGTGAAAAGACATGAAGTATTCAAAAACTAGTGTGATAATGGTACCTAAATATACACAGATACATAGTGTTAATCTGGACAACCAATAGTATCTCTTGCATTTAACTAAAACACATTTACTATTTTGAAATGGGTAAGGTGAATAGACATATTCTACATTTTTTAGTACTGCATTTTACTATAACAGCCTGAGTCTTTTCCTATAGTTATAAGGAGTGTCTGGTTTCAAAATTTAAGAAAACTTAAGAACAGGATATTCTTATAAGTAATTATATTTATATAACTTTATAAAGGAGTAAAACTCTACTAATGGAAGAAATTCTCCATCAGAGAAGTGGCTGGAAGATGAGTCCATAGGTGTTGTCATCGTTCTAATTTGACAGGCTTTTTAGAAGAGATACTTCTTCTTAGACAGTCAAAGTAGAATGATTTAATTAGGAGGGGTCTTTCAAGAGTTGGAATACGAAATGTTATGAACCAATCTAATCTCTTCTTTTTAAGTCACATGGTTTTGCGTACGCTTACGGAGCGTTTACGGTGCTCCTACGATGCGAGTGTGAACGACATACTTCCGCGATTTGCGTAATTGCTTTTAAAAGTAATATATGCCTATTATAAGTTAAAATAACTAGTTTAAAGATTATCCCAGATAATGTCTTCCCTTAAATGTACATTAAATACATAAATATATGTTTTTGAACAATTAGAAAGTTTTGCGGCGTGCGCGTACGGAACGCCGTACATGTTGTCACGCGGAAGCGTTGATACGAAGCACAACATCAAAGCGTATCTATATCATGTGCACGTGTTTGCGCAGAGGACGATTTACGTAAAAAGTATGGTACAATCGCGTATCAAAAAAATGAAAAAGGAATTATATAGAATTTTATTTTAATATATTGTACAAAAAAGTGTAATTAATAAAAAAAATTGGAAAGTAGTTTTGTTATTATTTTACATAAAGAATATGAAGTATAACTTAGAAAATAATATAAATATAAATATGTATAATAAAAATATAAGAAATTAGTATAAAAAAAGAAATATAATAATTAATACATGTAATAATTATCTTTTAAAAAAACCTTTGAAATGCACTGAAAAAAACATATGTTTCACACACGTTATAGTTAGGAATGGGCATTTAAAAAACCTTTGAAATTCACTGAAAAAACCATAGGCTTCACACACGTTATAGTTAGGAATTAGCATTTAAAAAACCTTGCAAAACCATTAAAAAAAACATAGGTTTCACACATATTATAGTTAGCTGGACATTTCACTCGTACAAAACCATTGAAATTCCCCCGTTATAGTTAGTTCAGCTAACCATAACGTCCGCCCGCAATGCACCGCTGATGACGTCATATACTACATCCCTCATGACATGGTCAGTGACATCACTGATGACATCACTGATGACATCTCAAATGACATCACTGATGACATCATTCTTGTGAAAGAGTGGCACACCTCCTCTTACTCTAATACAACCTTTGATACACACATTGAAAAATAGAAACTGCAATTTTCAAAACAATGGAGATATCAATACTAGTTAGAACAACCTATTCAGTAATTCCAAAATCTACATACACATCCACTCATTCACCAAAAGTTCTATATAGTCACTCATACATGTACTCACTCATCATATGTACTCATACACCTATACATCCTGTTACATACCTACACTCATACATAGAGTTACTCACACACATACTTACACATGCAAATAAACTTTCAAACATCCATTTGCTTGTATATATAGCTATACACACACCACTACACTTATTTGTACAGAAATGAAAACATACTTACTCTCTTAAAGACATACTTAGTTATATAGGAACTCTTCCAATCTCTCACTCTCATATATACTCACTTATATACACCAATACTCACATATAGTAGTTTAAAACATATGTACTTAGTCATAAAGACAGTATTGAGACAGTCATTCACTCACTAACACACCTATACACACACTCATCCATCCATAGAGTCCTGCACATATGCTGTCTTCAAAACACATAAAAACAGTGAGTCACTCATTCATACATCTATGCGCTAAGTAATATCCCCCACCGAACCATATAGACACTCAGACACTCATACTGATACTCAAAAAAACAACTAATAACCTATATAGACACTCATGTAGCTACTCACCAACCCATGCAGCCACTTATTCAAAAAATGTGTGAGACTGATACAGATATGTACATATTTAAACATTACTCACTAACCCATGTATTTACTAAGATACAATTAATCAGTCAGTTATACAATTAATAAAATAAATCATCCATTTAGATACTTATATACCCATTTATACTTCCATTGACCTTGAGATATACATATATAAAACATATTTAAATTTCAGAAAGACACACATTCACTGGATGATGTCATCAGTGATGTCATTTGAGATGTCATCAGTGATGTCATGAGTGATGTCACTGACCATGTCATGAGTGATGTAGTATGTGACGTCATCAGCAGTGCATTGCAGGCGCACGAGTTATAGTTAGCTGAACAAACTATAACAGGGGAATTTCAATGGTTTTGTATGAGTGAAATGTCCAGCTAACTATAACATGAGTGAAACCTATTTTTTTTTAATGAATATATATATATATATATATATATATATATATATATATATATATATATATATATATATATATATATATATATATATATATATATATATATATATATATTCCTCAGCAAGTTCAATGAAGTGCACACTTAGGCAGGGATTGCAGATCCAGAAGTAATTAATCGTTTCTGTATTGCGTTTCGACTGTTGCAGAGTCTTGATCACACATAGAATCACAAGTGAAGCATGATTGCATACCCTGTTTAGACATCAAAAATGGACTACACATACATATATATCTCCTCGCAACGTGTCTTGTCGCAGGGTGAGCACTATGGTGCTGGTGCCATCGTCGGGATCAAGACAGTATCCCGTCAATAATCGTAGAGCAATTATTCCAAAAGAATGATGGCACTCCACTCAGGGAATTTTCAAGATTTTATTTCATCCCAGAATGCAATGCATGTCATATGTGTATATAATGTGAAATGGAAAAGGGACCAATTGTCTGAATACTTGCCATGATCAAGAACGCTCAGTTCGAAACGCGTAGGCGATCACAGTTGATGAAATAAATCTTGAAAATTCGTGGAGTGCCATCATTCTTTTGGAATAATTGCACTACGACATATATATATATATATATGTTGTGCTTCTGGCTGCCATCTTAGAATGTATATACAGATACATAATAAATACTTGAACCAACTTTGGTCTAACGTGTTACTCTTGATACACACAAATCATATATTTCATCAAAATATGTACTTTGCAAAATGCATAAGGCAAGACCTAATCAAAAGATAACTGAAAAGACAAAATAGTATCAGAATGTATGTTGGCCATCTTAAGACATGTAGAGTACATGCTATGTCATCCCAGAGTAGGACACAGCATCCTGGGAATAGAAAACATTGCCCAAGTTCCCTGCATATGCCACACATGATAGCGCTGAGGGTTGGTATGTATCCCTTTTATGAAGTCTGGGTTGTACATGTAATAAAACATAAGATAAAAAGTTAGTTTCTGAGCAACATGGACTAGACATACAGACAGCTGTCAGAATGCTGTGCTCCTGGCGGCCATCTTAAAACATCAAGTAGAAAGTACGGTATTCCCTGTAGTGCAAAGATGTGTAACAAATATCTCAATCAAACATGAAAAAATTGTCGAAGACAAAGTGTCAGGACTAGTGGCAGCCCTCCCATGGTATCTCAAGAATGTGTAGTTCTGAGAACATATACAGTATCCTGGGTAAAGGTAAAAGGCACCTGAAATCTCTGTATTGCCAACTAGTGGTCCATCTTTAGGCAATAATATTCACATTTACACGATCCAAATGGAAAAAAGTAAGAGATAGAATTTTCACTATTTAGCAACATCTGGCACATATGAGTTAACCCTGCTAGGCCTTCCCCACCACTTTTTTTGGCTATTTGGGGTAGTTTTCCCTTAGGCCCCCGTAACTTTTTGTCCACATAAGGTATCCATGCCACATTCACTTCCTTTTCTTCCAACATCATGTGGATTTTAAAAGTACCCAGGGTTTGTGGAGTCCCCTGGAGGGGATCCAGAAATTAGAAAAAAATACAGCTACATTTTGGGAGGTTTTAGGAAAAATTGGGAAAAAGTGCAGCAGAAGAAAACATCTGTTTTATTCCCTGCAAATGGTATCAACAAAGGGTGTGTGGTGCTGAAATCACCATCTTCCCAGTTTTCAGGGACAGACAGACTTTTGTAAGAAAACCAACATTTTTTACAAAGTTTTGGCATTTTACTGGGGCATAACCTATTATTGCTACTTTTTGTGCTTTTAACCTCCTTCCAGTTAGTGGTAGAAATTGGTGTTAAAGCTATAATGGATCCTGGACAGCTGTACATGTATAAAAAGTAGACACAATTCTGTATTCAGTAAGGGGTTATTTGTCTAGATCCTTCATGTTTTTTTATAGAAACTAACAGCCATTTGTGCCAACGTTTTCACCTGTAATTCTTTTAAGTATGACATATTTTTTAAAGCAATACACCGTTACATCCGCTGAATCCATCTGGTTGTGGAGATATATAGGACTTATAGGTTCACTAAGTACTCTAGGAAACCAGAGCCAATAACTGAGATGCGCCTTGCAATGGTTTATAATTGTGGGAAACATCATTTACAACGCAGTGTTTACACCGCACTACCTTTACAATGCTGCCATTACAACGCAAGTCGTTACTACGACTTGCGCTGGTTGGCGCTGTTGGATAAGGAATATTGTAATTTTATATTCCAACACCTTCCCTACTGTCACGTGGGCTGGTGTTGGAATATAAAATTATAATAATCCTCAATCCGCGCACACCAACGCAAGTTGTTGTAACGACTTGTGTTGTAATGGCAGCGTTGTAAAGTACAGCGATCTTACATCCATCATTGAGTACCAAGGGATATATAACAATTCATTTGGTAAAATATAAAGCGTGAAAAATAGGTGTCAAGGACACCTATGTGTTTCCGAAATAGGAACAAAATATAGAGTTTAGTAGCAGTAGATATTTGCATATCTCCGAAATTGTGGGTAACTAATACTAGCATGCGAATCATAGGACATTTTTCAGAGAGAATTCTTTTTTTACACATTGTCTTACATTTGGAGGGCAGAAATGCTTAGAAAGTCAATAGGTAATAACAGTTGCTCTACAATTCTGTATTCTCCTAGGTCTCCCAATATAAATGGTACCTCACTTGTGTGGGTAGGCATAGTGCCCACGACAGGAAACGGCCCAAAATGCAACATGGACATGCCACATTTTTACAGTGAAAACAGACCCTTTATTTGCACAGTTGCTAGCTGTGGATTTTGAACCCTAGCCCAGCCGGCACCTATGGAAACCTAGCAAATCTCTATATGTTTTTTTTAACTAGACACCCAGAGTATTCCAGGATGGGGTTACTTGAGTGGCTCTCACCAGGTTCTGTCACCCAGAATCCCTTTCAAACCTCAGACTTTGTAAAATAAGCACATTTTCATCACATTTCTGGGATGGAAAGTGCTGGAATCTTCGTGGATCCATACAATTCCACCCAGACTGCATTCCCCAAAGTCTTCCGATAAATATGATGTGTGGATAGGCCAAGTGCCTGTGACAGGAAACAGGCCAAAACGCGATGTGGACATACCACATTTTTACAGAGCACCTAGCTGTGGGTTTTGAACCCTAATTCTGCCGGACCCAGGGAAACCTAGCAAACATATACATTTTTTAAAACTAGACACGGGCACCAAGGGGGAACCAGGAGGGGTGGCTTGTGTGGCTCACACCAGGTTCTGTTACCACCCAGAATCCCTGGCAAACCTTAAACTTTGTTAAAAAAAATACATTTTCCTCAATTTTCTGTGATGGAAAGTTCTGGAATCTGCATGGATCCACAAACTTCCACACACCCCGAATTCCCCAAAGTCTCCTGATAAAAATGGTACCTCCCTTGTGTGGGCATGCCAAGCGCCCACGATATGAAACGGGCCAAAACATAAGATGGACACACCACATTTTCACTGTGTAAACTGACCCTATTTTTGCAAAGTATCTAGCTGTAGATTTTGAACCCTAGCTTTGCCGGCACCTAGGGAAACCTAGCAAACCTATATATTTTTGAAAACTAGATACCCAGGGGAATCCAGGATGGGGTGACTTGTGTGGCTCTCATCAGGTTCTGTTATCCAGAATCCCTTGCAAACCTCAAACTTTGTAAAGGAAAAACAATATTTTCCTCATATTTCTGTGATGGAAAGTTCTGGAATCTGTGTGAATCCACAAAATTCCACACACGTCACATTTCCCAAAGTCTTCCAATAAAAATGGTACCTCACTTAGGTGGGTAGGCCTAGTGCCTTGGACACACCACATTTTTACAGTGAAAACTGATCCTTATTTTACAAATTGCCTAGCTGTGGATTTTGAACCCTAGCTCTGCCAGCACCTAGGTAAACATAGCAAACCTATACATGTTTTCAAACTAGGCACCCAGGAGAATCCAGGATGGGTTGACTTGTGTTGCTCTCACCAGGTTCTGTTACCTAGAATCCCTTGCAAATTCAAACTTTGTAAAACAAAAACACATTATCCTCACATTTCTATGATGGAAAGTTCTGGAATCTGTGTGAATCCACAAACTTCCACCACCCGGAATTCCCCAAAGTCTCCTGATTAAAACGCTACCTCACTTGTGTGGGTAGGCCTAGTGCCCGCGACAGGAAACAGCCCAAAATGCAATGTGGACACACCACATATTTACAGTGAAAACTGAGCTTTTTTTTTCAAAGTGCCTAGCTGTGCGTTTTGAACCCTAACTCTGCCAGCACCTGGGGAAACCTAGAAAACCTAACCATTTCTGAAAACTAGATACCAATGGGAATCCAGGGGGGTGACTTGTGTGACTCTCACCTGGTTCTGTTACCCTGAATCCCGTGCAAACCTCAAATCTTTTTTAAAAAACAAGTTTTCCTCACATTTCTGTGATGGAAAGTTCTGGAATTTGTGTGGATCCTCAAATTTCCACCCACCATGTGTTCCCCAAATTCTCCTGATAAAAATGGTACCTCACTTCTGTGGGTAGGACTAGTGCCCGCAACATGAAACAGCCGAAAACGCAACCTGGCCACACCACATTTTTACAGTAAAAACTGACCCTTTTTTTTCAAAGTGCCTAGCTGTAGATTTTGAACCCTAGCTCTGCCGGCACATAGGGAAACCTAGCAAACCTATACATTTTTCTAAACTAGACACCCAGGGGAATCCAGGATGGGGTGACTTGTGAGGCTCTCACCAGGTTCTGTAACCCAGAATCCCTTGTAAACCTCAAACTTTGTAAGAACAAAACACATTTTTCTCACATTTGTGTGATGGAAATTTCTGGAATCTGCATGGATCCACAAAATTCCACCCGGCCTGCCTGCCTCAAAGTCTTCCGATAAAAATGGTACCTCACTTGTGAGGGTAGGCCAAGTACCCGCGACAAGCAAGGGCCCAAAACATATTGTTGGGACATCAAAATTACCTATCACAAAATGAACTGGTTTTGCAAGGGGGGTCACCTGGTTTGTGGCCCAGGGCTCGGTGGCCATCTAGGGAAACCTACCAAACCCAACCATTTCTGAAAACTAGACACCCGGGGAGTTCAGCGAGGTATGGCTTGTGTGGACCCCACAACGCTATCCTACCCAGAATCCCCTGCAAACCTTAAATTTAGCAGAAAAAAAATAAATGTGTTCTCAAATTTCTGTGTGGGAAAGTTGTGGGATTACTTAGCTGACACAAATTTCCTACCACCCAGCGTTCCCCAGGTCTCCTGATAAAAATGGTACCTAACTTGTGTGGGTAGGCATAGTGAGCGCAACAGGAAATGACCCAAATCCTACTGTGGAGACTTCAAAATTACTTATCATAAAAAAACTTTGTTTTGCAAGGGGAGTCACTTGGGAAACCTACCAAACCCACACATTTTTTAAAACTAGACGCCCTGGGGAGTCTAGGGAGGTATGGCTTGCATGGATCCCCCAGCGTTTTCCTACGCATAATCCCCTGATGCATTTACATCATCTCTACCCGTTTCCTCCACAGGAGCTGAGTGAAGCACTGTTAATTGCTCCCTTTGTGTGAGGTGGCCTTTGTCCCTGCTTCTGGAGAGAAATGTAATAAACATGGCACAGCAGGGTGACAAAAGGCTTGGTTTCCGATCCTGAGTTCAGGAAGAGAAATATGGCAATCCTGGATGAGTCAAAAGCTGTACCGATATCTTCAACCGACCCCTGCCCTCACCACGTCTTCAACAAGGCCGACGCTGTCATCGCACCCCACCTGTGGGACATCATCAACACCTCCTTCGACACCGCTACCTTCCCGGAGAACTGGAAGCACGCCGAACTCAGCGCTCTACTAAAGAAGCCATCAGCCGACCCCACCGACCTCAAGAACTACCGCCCCATCTCGCTGCTCCCGTTTCCTGCAAAAGTCATCGAGAAGACCGTCAACAAGAGGCTGGCCGCCTTCCTCGAGACGAACGGATCCCTCGACCTCTCGCAGTCTGGTTTCCGGGCCAACCACAGCACCGAGACCGCCCTGATCGCAGCCACCGATGACATCCGAGCCCTGCTCGACAACGGAGAAACAGCGGCCCTCATCCTCCTAGACCTCTCCGCGGCCTTCGACACTGTCTGCCACCGTACCCTAGAGCGGAGCCTCATCAACGTCGGAATCCAGGAGAAGGCACTGGAATGGATCATCTCGTTCCTCGCCGGAAGGACACAGAGAGTCCGCCTCCCCTGTTCCGATCAGAAGCCACCGAAGTCATCTGCGGCGTTCCTCAAGGCTCCTCGCTCAGCCCAACCCTCTTCAACGTCTACATGAGCCCCCTCGCAGCCATCGCGCGCCAACACAACCTCAACATCATCTCCTACGCCGACGACACCCAGCTGATCCTCTCCCTCACCAACGACCCGCCACCGCCAGAGCCAACCTACACAAAGGGATGACAGACGTAGCCAAGTGGATGATGAACAGCCGCCTGAAACTGAACTCGGACAAGACGGAAGTCCTCATCCTGGGATCTTCACCCTCCGCCTGGGACGACTCCTGGTGGCCCCCCACCCTAGGCAGCGCACTCAAACCAACAGACCACGCACGCAACCTGGGCTTCATCCTGGACTCCTCCCTCTCCATGACCAGACAAGTCAACGTCGTCTCCTCGTCGTGCTTCAACATCCTGCGCATGCTACGTAAGATCTTCCGGTGGATCCCCACCGAGACCAGGAAGACAGTCACCCAGGCCCTCGTCACCAGCCATCTGGACTACGGCAACTCCCTCTACGCCGGAACCACCGCCAAACTCCAGAGGAGACTCCAGCGGATTCAGAACGCCTCAGCACGACTCATCCTGGACAACCCCCGTCGCAGCCACATCTCTGGACACCTGAGAGATCTGCACTGGCTCCCGGTCAACAAGAGAATCACCTTCCGTCTCCTCACCCACGCACACAAAGCCCTACACAACCAAGGCCCAGGATACCTCAACAGCCGCCTAAACTTCTACGCTCCCACACGCCAGCTTCGATCGTCCGGCCACGCCCTCGCCGCCGCCCCCCGCATCCGAAGAACCACCACAGGAGGAAGGTCCTTCTCCTACCTGGCCGCCAAGACTTGGAACTCCCTCCCGACCCACCTCCGCCTGACCCAGGACCACCTTGCCTTCAGGAAGCAGCTCAAGACCTGGCTGTTCGAGCAGTAGCGGACCCCCCCTCCCCTAGCGCCTTGAGACCCTCCGGGTGAGTAGTGCGCTTTATAAATGCTTTGATTGATTGATTGATTGATTGAACTCTCAGATTTAGGGTTGGCATACAGGATCCACCCCATTTTGATACATCACTGGTCTCTGTAGGCCAAAGGGAAGCAAAACTGCACTCAAAGGTAGTCCTCCCCATACGTGTATAATAGACCGCAGACACGACAGTAAACCTCAATGACTTTCCCTATGAGTATAAACTAACATTGTGGGGCCTACCCAAGGTCAATATCCAATCCTACAGAGTACCCGCTGTGCCAGGCTACCTATGCACAATTACCTGGCTGCCTATAACAGTCGTTTCAAATGCACTGCCCTCACATATGTGCACACAAACATTTGTTAAAGTATAACTAGCCATTTGCCCCTCACCCGTGCTGCATCGCAGCAGCCTTCTCTTAAAAGGCGGACACTAGCGGTAAATACATGCAGTCCATTTACTGTGAGGGTGCCGTGGGGGAGTCACCAGTTGTGAGGCTCACACACAGTAAATATGTTAAAAAAAGGTGATTAAAAAGCAAAATACCTAGGTGAATTAGATGGGCAAAACACATCACATCACAGAAGGGCTGCACACCAAAACAGCATCATAGGATTGTAAAGTTCTAACTGGATTCTAGTGAAAGAAACACTCAGAAAGACATTTAGCCCCATGGGGATAAAAGGCTCTATGTGTCAGAAGGTGTACTTTGAAGAAGATCCCCTGTTTTACCAGCAATCAATTGAGAAATTTAAGATGGTGTGGAATATAAAATAACAAGCATGAACATTGCCGGCGCCATCTTGCCTAGCAAGAGCCTCTGCGTGCGCGTAAGCGGCAACCATTTTAGACATCACGGCCATCTCATACTCTGCTGGTCACCTGTGTGTCACCCTGACCTCGCTATCATCCCCCAGTGCTCTGACTAAACCTGAACAAATGTACTGGGGTTGTAAAACCTTGTCATCATGGAAAAGCCCTGGAGTCACTTACCAAACCTGTTTGTCCTTTCATCCTCCATGCACAGGCAAGCCCCATTGATAGCCTCCTTCCCTGCACCTGGCCACTCGATCCGGTCCCAGGCACTAACCAACCCCTGTGGACATTGTTAATTTCCTACACATGGCAGGGCTTGTTTCACCAAAAAAGGGGCCTGACTTAATCAATAACCCAAACCCTTAGATCTGACCGATCCCACGTGTTTTTAGATCTTGTTGGAATGTCCAGCTGCGAGATAGCGATCATCTGTTACATCTGGGTGGGGGATAATTGCTGCTAGGTTTGTGTGGGAACTAGCCTAAGGCAGGGATTCCAAAGATGTTTAACCATGCAATAAACTAATGCAAATGTATATAAAAAGCCGAACCACAGAGATGCAGTTAGAGCACCTCCTGACGATAGCCCTGGTGTCTGATGTGATGTGCTCTCCTCCAGAGAAATAAACCTGTTCTTCGCCTTCCAGTTCCAGTGCCTGCCTCGTTATTTTGATAGCTAATATTAAGGTGAATTAGAGGTGGTTTGAACTGAGCGGTATCGAAAGTCTTGGGAGTCCCGCTGCTTTTCATCAATTGGCGCACCAACGTCGGGCCCATCAGAGACACGTGGGTCCAGTGAGAGAGGTCCTAACGACGGAGTGAACAACTAACCAATTGGGGTTAACCTGCCTTGAGAGGACTCTCGTCTGGCTGCCGATCAACCTGAACTTCACCAATTCCGAACGGACCACTCTCTTGAGTGACATACGGTCCTGACTGGGACCTTACAGGAACGCCGCATTGTTGGAGTGACAGGACAAACGGGTGCCGGAAGGGGACGAGGATGAAACTGTCCACAACGGTCCGGGTAAGGTCGTGAAAAATCGATTCTTACTTATTATTGATTGATTGACTGGTTGAATAAGTTTGACCGAATCCTAGTATTCCCCTTAGTTGAGACATTACCTGCGTGCAAACAAACAGAGATTAGGAATCCTCTCTTTCTTTGCAGACAGCGAAGGACAAGTAATGCAGCCTTTTTGCCTAAATTTGATTTGAGATATTTATGTTGACCTTTGTTACGTCATGCCTGTCTTCTCAAGATTGTTTGATTGTTTTTGGCCGGACGGTTTTGTTAGAGGTTAGTCATATGGCACCGCCGGAAGGCACCCCTAACAAAGACATGTACGTTAAAAATGAACTAGCCTCGTGAATATTGACGGATTGATTGTTTTGAACAGAGGTTACTATTTACAAATAGTAAAGGGCAGGTAATGCAGACTTTTAGTCTGAATTTAGGATAAAATTGAGAGATTTATTTTTAACGATATCCATCATGCCTGTCTTTTTAAAGTTGTTGGAAAATGGTTGTTTAAGCTCGAATGGTTTGTTAGATATAAAGTATGGTATTTGTCCCATAATGTATGGATCATTGTGGAACAAATACGCAAAGAAGAAACTCGATCTTCAATGGCCAGTAGAATAAGTAATACAATTCTAAAAGAAAATGTAATTAGTTAAAAAGATGCAGTACACAGAAACAATGCTAAAAGAATAATATAGATATGTTTCAATCTACAACATAAGCACTTTGTAAGATCCTGTCGTTTAGATATGTCAATGAAGAGGATAGTAAATTCAGCCTCTTTTACTTCGCAGCCCCCTTGACGGAACAAAAGCACACATGTTTGTTGAACATTTTTGTACTACTATTATATGGTTCCCAAAGGGAGCACTTTAACCAGATATTAAGTGACTGTGAACCCCAGATGCATTCTGGTTCTTGAGGTCCTAGACATCGACATTTTTATTTTGCACACCACGTGTCTCACCTACCTTCCCACCCACGTTCCCAGTGCTTAATTTGTCAGTTTTAATTGACATACACTAATACTCGTTTGCAAAATGTATTAGCTCCTGTGCTGTGTGCACCCCGCCCTAGGCTAAAGGGCTTAAACTGTCCCATTAGGAAGTAAATGCATAGGCATTGTAAAAAAACACCAGCACAAATTAAGCGCTGCACGTTCCACTCTAATAATCTTGCCGACTTTCAGAGAAGTTTTTCCAAACGTTCCTGAGCCTTACCAGGGGTATGCCATCCAGTAAAACATTAGACAGAAGTAAGGTGTAAATATATTAAATGAAAAGAGAGATGCGCTTCCCTAATTGCTTGCATTGCCAAAAGCTGGGCTTGGAGAATAATCACAAGAAAAGCTCATTTTAAGTGCCGCCATTTGATGTCCATACACAAATCACATGACCTGAATGAACATTTAACACCATCGCTGCTTATGGTTTTCCCCTTCTGTCCTGGGTCCCGAGTTATTCCATTGTTCATGACAAGCTCAGCTCATTATGAGCACAGCTCAACCGTGCCTCATGACGAGCTGAGCTCGTCATGAGCATCGAAGGGGTTAAGGAAAGTCTTGCTCTGTTTTAACAACCCACAACCTCCTAGAAAGAAAATGTTATCTGTTTAGATTGTGACATGGAAAAGTTTTCTAGCCATCGCATTTTAGGAGTCAGGGCAAGGCACATATTGCTGGTTTTAGAAAAGCACAGCTTATTTTATGTCTTATAGAATGGTGCACCCCGCACAAGCCTTTAAGGCATGTCCTAGTCAAGTGGTCACGGACCCGATGGGTAAGTCAGCCAGCCCTGGCAGTTACAAATCTGTAGTTGGCTAGCACGACTGTGCCCACACTTTTTTTGAACTAAAGTTGCACTGTTTTCCCCAATCCGCCCCAAAAAAAAGGATCTCCATGCAAACATTAAATGAATTTTGTTAGTGGTCTTGCCACTGTAACAAAGATGCACACCCTTAAAAACAATGATACACCCGATGAAACTTGCCACCTCCTATAGTTTCCCTAGTTTAAGAATGGGGACAGCCCCAGACCACTGTAGATTTTTTTTTAAATGAAAGCATTAATACATCAAACTCCCCTACTTTATACTGAATACGTCTGGCATCCAACCTTTTCCTACAACGCGGTCTGTAATGCTGCACTTTGAATAATCCATGTAGTGAACGATTCTACCATTAGTTAACCTTGCCGCATTGAATCTTTCTGGGCTTCAATACCAAGGTGCCGAAGACTGCATCTCAGAGATGAGTCTGATTCATGGTGGGTTAAAAATCTTCGTCATCACGTGTATTGCTGTGTTTTAGATGCTGGCCTCTCGCACCCTTTTTCTTTAGGTCATAGCGGTGTTTCAACTGAAGGTTGGAAAGGCTTAGCACACTGTCCTTTAGGCCAAAATAGGCTAGTGTTATGAAATTGCACTTTGTATGTAGGTACTATCTCTGAAAACGCGAAACGTTTGTATAGTATGTATGTGTGTATGTGTCATGTACGTATGGGCCCCTATGAGAACGCTTTTGTATGGCTGGGTTGCTAACAAAGTGACCAAATGAGATGTGAAAAACAGACCCGAACTCGGTACCCACATGTGAAAGACAAATAGATTTTTTTTTAAAACTGTGACACATTTCTTGCTAAAAATGTGTCCCCTGGAGGCCAGTGAATGGGAGGGCAGTTTACATTAGGAGCCTGAAGGTTTATTACAGTCCAAAGAGCCCGGCTCTAGCAGGTGTCACAAGTGGGCAACATTTCACTTTTCCTAGGAACGCTTTCTATTCTATTAAGACCAAAGTCACTCGCATTAGTGAGAATGATGAATTTTGATTTATGAACTGACCAAATGAAGAAGTGAAGGGCCGCTGGGCTTGGGTTCGTGCTATCTCCCACCAACTAGAAGTTAGAGAAATTGTCATGTTTGAGATTTACCTCTTCTTCTTCCATCCACATAGAAATATAAGAGCTGTGCCATTGCACATCTGACTGGCATCCCTACTTTACGCATATACATCAACTCCAATTCCAATTTATTTTTATTATGATTTGGAATTCTGTGGAATTCCACATAAAATACAGAATAAAAACAGCTTTTTCTTACAAATCAAAGAGATAAAACACAATTTCACAATTACACCTATCGATACAATATAGTTAGCCTCGTAAATCTGGTTTACTAAAAACATCAGTTGTTAAAATACAAAGTTTAATACCTCATTTTCAATAAATTTCAACTGCGAGGGTAAGTAATCTAATACGTCACATTGCAGGGCAAAAGTATCATATCAATCGGCTTTTAGTCTAAAAATCATCGATTATCAGCAAAGACAAACATTTCGAGAGACAAAGGGTGTTAAAAAAGTTTTTTTTTTTTTTTTTTGTTAGGAGACGATCTTGTCAAGAAGAAAATCGAAAATAGCAGCAATTATTTTCAACAGTACTAACTAAAGTGCTAATGCATTAATTAAAGTGCAAATGCTTTACTAGTACTTTGTGATGCAACATACATAGTTAATTAACATTCCTACAAATATGATCTGAAGCAGTAAGGATTGAATGGTATTATTATTTTTAACGGTCTATCAAAGTGCCAATAGTGCTTCAATAAAATACTGATACAAAAAATGATTACACACAATATTTTTTAAAATATCTACAATTCACCCATACCCATTCATTTTTCTTTTAATAAACATTTAAACATTCTTTAAAAAAGCAGAAAATTTTAAAACACATCAGTTCGGATGGGGGAAACATAAGAAAATTGCGGGCCTGTTCTGCCGTTGCAATGTTATGCTGTAAAAAACCATGCCTTAAATATTTACGGCGAATTAGATGGAGTGCTGGACACACTATTAGGACATGATTAATATCTTGTACACCGCCATTGCATAGATTACAGCGTCTTTCATTTTTGGGAATACCCTCCCAAGCACCTGTCACAATCCTCAAAGGAAGCAGGTTCAATCTCAGTAATAAGAGCACTCGGCGTGCTCCATGATACAGGTTCCAAAGTACATATGGCTGCGGTTTTTTGACAATAGAGGTCCCCATAATGCAATCTAGCCTTCCATTCGCATTACATGTTTGCTGATCTCTTCTACTTGAGATCATATATATAGATTTTTTAATAATAAGCTTTAGTGCTGATTTATCTAAACAGAGTACTTCTTCAAAATCAAGATATACATCAACTCAGGTTATCACTGCTAGATATTAGGGGACCCCACTGTAAGTATTAGTACGACTGTACTTGTGTCTAGCTATCAGAAAGAAAAGTAAGTATTTTCAGGACATCTGCTTAGATCTTCTACTGTTAAAAGAGGAAGGAAGGAGCCTGGCCCCTGGGTAAATTGAAATGAACTATGAGATTTGCGACGTGCATGAAAAAGTCCTTTTGTGTAACTAACTCTGCGTTTTTCTTCGTGCTTGGTACATGTATTGTCACGTCCTATTCCGATTTGTGTGTATACAAAGACTGTGCGTTTTGTGTTTCTCTTTGGTTTATGTGCTTAAATATCTGAATTGTCCTGTACTGTTCTACGTGGTAAGTGCACTGGATAAACTTGTCGAAGTGCACCCTCACTCTCTCTCTCTCTCTCTCTCTCTCTCTCTCTCTCTCTCTCTCTCTCTCTCTCTCTCTATCTCTCTCTCTGAGCCTACCTACGCTGCCCAGGAATGACCATGCTGGGATCAATTCCATAAGACAACTGGGTGGACTCACCCTTAGCCGTTCACTTCACAGAATGCTGTGAATTCGCTTTTGAATAAATGACGACACTGTACCTCACCAGTACACGTCTAATTTGCTTTAACACAACAGTGTTTGAGCAAATTGACAGAAACAAAATACCACATTTTACCATGTTACTACCCCTCCTTTCTGTAAAATTATGGAATTTAATTGGCTAAAAATGAAAGGACGGGTAAGACGACTGATGTCCCCTAATCTGGCACTTAAAACGTTACGTTAAAAGCATTTGTACCGCGCACAGGGAGCTATATGTCAGTAGCTTCTGTTTTAATGCCTTAAGTGGCACCTCCATCATCGTTCATGTTACCACACACATTGCACATAAGTAGAGTGACCAAACATCCCCATTTTGCCAGGATGGTCCCAGTTTTTAACAAGCTGTCCTAGAAAATTTCAAGAAATGTAGCTCATGTCCTGGTTTTTAAAGATAATCAACTAAAATTGGTGGGAGGTGTTTTTCTCGTTCTACAAAACAGGGATAGTTAGCAGTTGTTTCAAGGAAACAATTTAATTAACAGGCAGGCTACCAGGTTTAAAAATCGCAATTTATGTATGTTCTTGCTGACCTTTCTGTAACTCTCTGCTAAGCAGCGCGCTCAACGCTTGAAGTAAAATTGTAGTCCTTCTTCCAATTTTGTGAAATGTCCTTGGTTGTTTTGGCTTTAAGATTCTGGTCACCCTACATATAAGTTGTATGGACATCGCAAGTCCTTCATTAAGTAATGAAGTAGCTAGGTTGTAAAGGATAATGCAGAAATAAGAATAATGTTTATCAAAAATTATTTGAACTAAAGTGAAAGGAATGTTGTAGTAAGCCCTGCTGAATGGGTACTGAGGTCTAGATGTTTAGTTAAAAGTAAGAAACATTGACAGGATGGGACAACGCTCAGCCTGTTTACTATTATGGTGCACAATACGAGGAAGGGTACCTGTAGGCCCATGATAACAACGCATCACACTTTTTATTGTGGTTAGCAGATCTTGAAGAAAATGTAGCCCTGCAGGAACTTGTTTTGTAACAACGGGTTTTTGCTGGAAAAGTTAGTTTGAATTTGACAGACTCTATGATTAATAATTTTAGATTTCCTGCCACCGCCATAATCGTGAAAGAAATAGGACACAAAAGATAACATGTATGCTGGAAATTCCCATAGGTGTTTGTAGACCTGCACAGCAGTAAAGGTTCATGAATGAATAATATACACAGATGTAAAGATTCAGAGTATCCACGCTATCTTCCTTTTTATCACAGAGAAAGAACGACGTTGCCCTGCAACGTGGAATATGGATCCGAGCTGGACTCATAGCTCCATCGCCGGTGCTCAACAGCTCCAACGCTAAGATGAACAATGGGAGCCTACCAGTGATGGCTCATTGTAAAAAGACACTGGAAAGAAGAGCTCTAACAAACACTAATGCCCTGACCATCGATTATAGTAGGTTACATTTCTCTCCCAATCACCTTGTATTCGTTATGCCCCAAATGGACAAGAAAAAGTTTTTTTCTGTGAAATTCTACATCACTTGCATTCATAGTGTCATTGTATTAATGATAGCATGGGAATGTCATACCATATGGAAGAAAAAGTAAACTGTATATCACAAGGATTATACAAACGCCAGTTGCCATCATGAATATACTTATTAGTTTTGCCCCCCCGCCACAGTCCAGTTTTCAAAAGTGCACGCAATGGTCCCTATCCTTCGAAAAAACTTAATATGATAAAATGGTTTTTGTGTTACAAAGAATTTATCACCTCATCTAGGAATTGTGCTCATCACCAAGTTTAAATTGTGGTACAGCGAATACCTTTTTGTATACAACATCTCCCAGTTCGTTACCCTCACTGCATAAGTTATTGACAAATCTGTTTGTACTGATAACAATCTTCTTCTCCTACTTTCTGTGTATCTGCCTTCCTGTGCGACCTGTATGCCACCAAAACCTACAATAATCAGCCCAACTACACGTTTAGCTATGAGACATCTCGAAGGACTGGGGTTGTAAAATATCAATGTTTCTCTTGGTCCCAGTACTGACAATATGTGGTTGTTGTTTGGATGTACACTGTATACCACATTAGTGTGCCCTTAAATAAGTACCTTGTGCCCCAAGATTATGGACATTGGAATAGACTAGCAAGCTGGCTAAGTTATGTTCAAAGGGAGGAATGTGGAATATAAAATAACAAGCATGAACATTGCCGGCGCCATATTGCCTAGCAAGAGCCTCTGCATGCGCGTAAGCGGCAACCATTTTAGACATCAGGGCCATCTCATACTCTGCTGGTCACCTGTGTGTCACCCTGACCTCGTTATCATCCTCCAGTGCTCTGACTAAGCCTGAACAAATGTACTGGGGTTGTAAAACCTTGTCATCATGACAAAGCCCCGGAGTCACTTCCCGTGCCAACCCCGTTTGTCCTTTCATCCTCCATGCACAGGCAAGCCCCTTTGATAGCCTCCTTCCCTGCACCTGGCCACTCAATCCAGTCCCAGGCACTAACCGACCCCTGTGGACATTGTTTATTACCTACACACGGCAGGGCTTGTTTCACCAACAAAGGGGCCTGACTTAATCAATAACTCAAACCCTTACATCTGACCCATCCCACGTGTTTTTAGATCCTGTTGGAATGTCCAGCTGCAAGATAGCGATTATCTGTTACATCTGGGTATGGGATTATGCTGCTAGGTTTGTGTGGGGACTAGCCTAAGGCAGGGATTCCAGAGATGTTTAACCATGCAATAAACTGATGCAAATGTATATAAAAAGCCGAACCACAGAGATGCAGTTAGAGCACCTCCTGACGATAGCCCAGGTGTCTAATGTGATGTGCTCTCCTCCTGAGAAATAAACCTGTTCTTCACCTTCCAGTTCCCAGCGCCTGCCTCGTTATTTTGATAGCTAATATTAAGGTGAATTAGAGGTGGTTTCATCGAGCGGCATCGAAAGTCTTGGGAGTCACTCTGCTTTTCATCAATGGTGCAATACAGATGAACATTTAGGAATCTTGTGAAGCAGACGAGCTGTGGCATTCTGTATGGTTTGCTGACGATTGAACTGGATGTCCAGTAGGCCAAGGTAGATAAAGTTGGCATAAGCTAACCTTGTCATGATCATGGCATTGACCACGGTTTGTGCGAATCTAAAGGGATTAAGTCAAGAAATTTATTCAGGGAATGAAGCAAGGTAAACAACACAACATCTGAAGACGAAAGGATAAAATGTTATTGAACTTCACACCCAGGTTCCTCACGAGGGTGGCAGACTATCTGGCCATCAGTTTTCCAATCAATTGTCGCCAGCGGAGCCGAATGGTAGAATTTCTGCTATATCAGAATTACATTTCAAGTTATTCAGCCTCATCCAGTCAATGACTCTAGAAAGGCAGGTTTTAAAGATCCGCATATGAAATGGCCCTGAAACCAAAGTACTCAACAAGGGGAGTCAGGAGGGTCATATAGATATTATACAAATTCAGGCTCAAAGAGGAGCCCTCAGGTACCCCATAGTTAATGGGGTTGCTTTTGGGAGAATAAGGTGTGATCCAAACTGATGCAGTGTCACAAACACCCACATCGCTTAACCACTACAGTAACACTGTATGGAAAACAGTGTTGAACACTGTCGACAAATCCAACAGAATGAAGGTGGAGTTCTGACGCTGATCCAGAGTGGTTTTAATTGATTAGACATCTCCAGTAAAGTGGTTTCCGTGCTGTGTTGGGGGTCTGTCGGGGTCGGAAGCCCGACTGGCTTGGATGTAAGGGATTATTTTTTTCTAAGTAATCTGAAAGTTGAACATTTATATGTTTCTCAAGCATTTTGGCTGCTGAAGGCAGGAGCGATATTGACCTAAAGTTAGTAATAATAAAAGGATTTGCTGAAGGTTTCTTAAGTGGAGGAATCATCTTTGCCTGCTTCCAAGCATGGGGACAACTGCAGTCTCCAGAGAAGTGGTAAATAACCAATTAAAACAGGAATAATGAGATCCGGCACCACAGGTAGGATGGCAGGACGGCAGTCCACTTTAAGGGTGGGCATTGTCTGTTCTAACTTTTTATAAACATCCTGACTCAGGGAGATAAATCAGCCTGGGGTCTTTTAATCTTCATCTCAAACAATCTGTGTGTTCTGAATGTTCAATTTGCAAGCTTTAGACTGAAGAAAAGATTTAAAGATTTCATGCCAGAGATTCTTCACCTGGTTAATTCTTTTCATGACCAAAGCAGCCTGTGTGGCTTAATAGATTTCTGATGGCCTTTAAGAAACATTTTGTATAAGATCTTGTCCAATAAAGCATATTTAAGGTGCCATTTTCTTTCTGTTTGCAGACCCCTTTTTCAGAGGCAAATGGCTGGAGAAAAACATGGAGTCATAGGACTTGTTTGTGGGCTTTGGACTGTTTGATAGGAACAAGACGGTCAGTAGCTCAAAACACCCATTTATTGACAGTTTCCAAATTCTCTTGAATGTATAAACAACGCAGGGTATCAGTTAAAAATGTGGACTATTCATAAGAGTCAATCTTACTCCAACAATGGACTAGTTTGATTTAGACCTCACTTTGCAAAGAAGGCATAGAAAAGTTAAGACCAGCCAAACAAAATAAGAGCATTGTCTGACTAAGTCAACCCTAAAGGAGCCTCAACTGACATGGGAATGCAATTGATGCCCACAGTATATGGAAAACATTAACTCAAGTCACCTCAGTGAAATGAATGCCCACAATGTGCCAGGAATTACTACCAATGTACCAGGGTGAACATTATTGTAGGGTTAGTCCCTATTGCAATACGGAGGCCCACAATTACCAAGACAAGAATTACTACTGTTGCGCTAGGATTGGCATTTTACCATAAGTGGCATCACCCCATGGATGTCCAAACGTTGACAAGAATACTTGGGTTGTGCCAGCACCAGCATTTTGCCAGTACTAAGCAACTAGCATCCGGCCATGGATACGCAAAAGTTGTCTAGAAATATCACTTTTATGCAAAAGCCAGACTTTTACCAGAGGTGAGCAATGGGCATTGCCCCATGGATATCAAAAAGTTGCCAAAAATTATTAACATGATGTGAGGGACAATATTTTACCATGGATAGGCAATGAGCAGCATTGTCACAGGGATTCCGTGCTCAGACAGAACTGTGCATAGAGGCTTGGAACCTCAGTGAATTAGGATGTGCCAAAAGTCACCTTAGTACCCAAAAATCCCCTACCAGACTAGCAATCAGTGTCTCATTGGTCATCATAAACTCCCAATGCTTAGACACTTAGACAAACCAGAACATGGACTTAGTACACCTCAGGTAACATAGAACACATGAACACTCTTTCGTTATACAATCATTTCAATACAGAACAAGGAGGACATGTGCATATTTGAAATGTTTATTCACTAATGCAGTGTTCTCAAACGCAGTATCTTAGCTAATACAAGCAAACATATTATAAGAAACAAAGTAATCAGCATAGTCACCAGTCCATAGAACACAAACGGTAAAAGCATAGTATTATGCTAAAATGAATAGGGTTTAACAAAACCTAATTCTCACCCTCCCTAGCTAGTATATTATATTATATCTAAGAAGGTCTCTTGTGGGTTTTAGCAGAGCGGCCCCATCCCTCAAGATCCTAGTGGTAAGGGATCACATCATCAGCAACCAGCTCTTCTGCATGCGAATCACAATCAAGTGTGTTTGTATGCTCTTGTGCAAAGCAGTATAAAATGCGCCTAAAGCCAGAACTTGGCTGCAGCTGCATGTATGTTATATCTAGGAACATGCTAAGATCAGTGTTTACAACAACCACAGTGAGGAGATATCCTTGAAGGTTTCAGCACTCACTGTACAGACACAGCTCGCCAAGCAAGGCTGATATCAGTGTAACAACCTATTATTCTTGTATGAATCAAAAACATTCTACTAGGCTCAAAGCTAAAGCAACAACTATGTGTCATGTACAAAAGCAGCAGAAAGGTAAAATGGCGATTAAACTCCTAAAAAGCTCATACTAACTTAACACAGCATACAGTATATATATCTATATATCACCCTCCCTTGATCCGAGCACGTATCAGATAAGATAAGAAAAGGGACTCAATTGTTGAAAACAGAGTTCAATAAAACGTTCAGTTCGAAATCAAGTAGGTGAGGAAAAAAATAATTTAGTCCGCCCAAAAATCCAAAATCTCACCATCATGACGATGTAATGTCCACTGTTAGTAGAGCCAATAGGTCTTATTAAAAAATAATATACATCATAATTCGGAAGAAATTTTTTTATGAGAGAAAGAAAAATCACGACATCAAAGGCCTCAATAGGAGTCAGCCCAAAACTGAGTATGCGAAATAAGCAGCAACCGCTTCCAAAAGGAAGTCACTGTTATCATCCGAAAATAACTCAGCCATCCAATTTAATAGTGAGAAAGAACATACATGCTCTTCAATAACCGTAGCCTCTAGTACCATCAGAGGAAAACTCGGCGGGTTCTCAATGAAGCTGTGTGCAAAGAAATCTTGCGCCACTGTGAATATATTCCTTTTTTTTTTTTTTTTAAACTTATTTTATTGTTTGCAAGAAATGACAAAAATTCATAGGCGATCCATTCCATAATTAACATACAGTTAAAAATTCTTTACAATGAGGAATGAAAACATTATACAATATTTCATAGATCAAACTTCACATTGATTCTATAATTAATATACTAAACTACAATAACAGAAAAACACAGATTGGGCCTATTCACAGCACTTGATCATCAAAAAAACTCTTCCAAATCATTTCCTTTTTCCGAAGGGCTTTAGGACCTCTAAGCTTAGCTAGAGAGAACTCCATAGTTCTAATTTCATATACCAGAGCTAGCCAATCATCAACTTTGGGGGGTTCTTTAGAAATCCAGACCCTGGCTATAATTAATCTAGCACATGCTAACAAAATCGTTAAAAGATCTTTATTGGGACAATTCTTATCTTGAATATCTAACAAAACCCATTGTGCCGTAAGATCCATTGAGTTTATATGGTAAAATTGAAGATAGTAAAATATACGGTTCCAAAAATTAGAGAGTGCAGGACAAAAAAATAACATATGTTCGATTCCGGCCGCGGCAGTATCACATTTAGCACACTTGGATTTATCTGTCAAGGAGTTACCTTGTGACCAGCTGGATATCCTTTGTGGTGTATAGTATAGCTCCGTAACTGTCCTATATAGTTGCATTTTCAAGTTGGAAGAGTGAACTATATCATTTAAGTGGGTTAGGGCATTACCAATGTGAACTGAGTTAATATTTTGATTTAATCTACGAGACCATTTAGCTGCAATTTGAGTTATGTTTTCACCCTTCTCCTTAATAAGCCATTGATATCCCCATTTAATCAGTGATTTAGTTTTTTCTGAATAAATACCCTCCAGAATTTCAGATCGTCCGACTTCCATTATCTTCAATTTGTTACAAAAAAAATCTCTAAGTTGTCTATATTTAAAGTGCATATCATCAGTGAGCCCATTGGTAATTTTTAAATTCTCAAAATCCATCAAACCATTGATACCATACAGGTCTCCTAGTATATTTATACCTAGTCTCATCCATCGGTTACCCAAACCATCCGAAAAAATGTCAGGAAGACCAGGATTATTCCATAGTCTAAGCTCAGCGTTATAAAATGAGCAATTGCTAATGTGCAGGATTTTGTCCCAAATTCTAATAGCATGCTTAGCCGTCTTAAATTTTACTCTTTTGAAGAACTGTGAATATATTCCAACGACCCAGAACTCCATGCATCGCTGCAAAGGCCACAATCCCTCCGTCAGAACAAAGCAATTCATGAGTAACTAAGGGACTCATGAGATGGTCATAATCCACTTCAGGAGACACCAAATTGCAAAGACACAAATCCAGGGCCCAATCGAAATCACAGCTCAGGCAATGAAACACAGGCTGGTCACAGGTGAAATAGGAAAATTGAAACGATAATCCATACGATGCACTTAAGGTGGCAAGTGGCAGCACACCATAGTATTAAAGCATACTTTGCGAAACAGTGCTAACTGCTCCCGTTCGTTTGCGAACACAGGACGGGCATCCATTTTGAATTAAACAAAATAGCAACAAAAAGCCAGCAGCCAGTGCCAGTAAAACAGGAAATCCACCAAATAGGCTGGAAAAGATCGAATGGAAGAAAGCAGAATGACTCCAAATATCTTTTGGAAAGAAGTCACTAGACCACTGCTCACTACTTTAAAAAAATGAGCCAGCCCCGAATTGGAGGACGCGTTAAAGATTGTATGAATCAGCTCACCAAAATGTTTAGGAATGTCAGTATTTAATAAGGCATGCACTTCTGTGCGGGTGTTAGCTACATGAAGGACAAATGTTTCGCGAGCAGATGTCAGGGCAAATTCTTTTTGTGACAATAAGGCTCTTATTCTGCTCATTTATTGAACTCTGACTTCAAGGTCGGAATTCTCGGCCAGATGGAAACATCCAGGTTCCCATGCGGGGGTGGATACAGCACATTTTTACAGAAAACCACAAGCTCACTGACTGTTACAACATAAGCTATGCCTTTCAATAACCCACAACAATCCTCATTATTTAAAAGTAAATAACTCCCGCTTGCTAATAAAGTAAAAGGCGGGACAATAGCAGGCACCGGTGTACCTTTTAAAACACATGCCAAATTAGGGCGACCTTGGTTACAGGAACCATGCAATTGGATGTGCCTACCCATCAATGATTGATCTGGTGTTTCTGTACACTCTTCTCCTTTCAGATAAACCTCTTTCCAGTCCCTAAGGCATCTGTAAGTGAAAGGGAGAGACCAGGTTTTTAAACAATTTCGCGTAGGCTCTCAGCCTTGTAGGCTTCTCCGACCTATGTGAAACAGTGTCAAATGAAAATCTGGATTCTCTGGCTAAACAAGTTTGCAAATCAGGCATTGATAAGTCAGTTGGGTAGGTGTAGTCTGTATTATCAAGGTGAGTACCAGGCAAAGCTGAGGTTCCGTGACGGTTCCGTGACGACTTGAACCCGTGTTTTCAAGTTTGTCGGAAATACATAAAATTAGTATCAGCGAACCGCAAATGATCCATTTAGTATATCCTAGTGTTTTCGCTACGCTACGAGCAAGAGCACTCCTTCCATTGACATATTTCTGATATACCCATGGCATCCATCTTAGATCGTGGCCGCCATTTTGTGTTTCCTTGCCCTCACATATGCAATAGCCTCTGATCATTTCATTTACTCCACTTTGATTAAGGACACGTAGCCTTAGCCGGAGATTCACCTCTTACATGACACGTACACCTTAAACCAGATCACGCTGAAGCTGCATGACTCGACAAAGGCTGCCTCCTCTGCCCGAGGCCAGCCCACCTGAACTGGTTTTCCTGTCCATTGTACCTGATCATGATTAGGCGGCCGAAGCCGGTAGCCTTGCCCATTTACAACCCACAAACATCTCTTATCCCGCTTTTCTATCTTCTGCACCTGGCTCTGTTCCTTTCCTTCTGGGCCTTTATTAGGGGGAGGTAACGAACTTTACGATGAGGCGGTCCGGGTCCTGAATGCAATATTGACAGGGGATTGTGATGAACTAGTGGGAACCCCTCTTCGTAGATGTTTGGTATCAGATTTTATCGACAGTTCCTGTGTAACGCCAAATATTTATTGTTTAGAGACACAAAGGTTTGGGAATGTACCGACATGTGAAATATTTGCCTAGAGCACAATTTTTAGTATATAAGGAGCGACCCACTTTGTACAAATCGAACAGTCTCCTAGATTCTGCCCGTGTGTAGATTCTGTGACTTCTGTGTCCCTGCAGTAATAAACCTTTGGTCTTTGACGCCACCATCGAGAAGCCCGTGTTTCTGTTCATTTGTGCACCAAGGCAGGTGGGACTCCGGGGTCTTTGGGTGTTGTACCCTGACACCTCTGGACAGAACCAAAAAGTCCAGAACTCCAATTGGCGCCCAACGTGGGGCGACGTCATTCGGTACCGGTCCAAAAGCCTGAAGAGTTCGAGAAGCTTCGTGTGAAGATTCCTGAGGGAGGCGCCCCACTTCATCGATCCCGGCATATCGCAAAAGTGGCCCTGAAGTTCTCTTCCACGAGGGTTCCCGTTCAGGACGGCTGCAGTGGGCCGTTGCCTTGACCGTCGCCCTGTCTTGGACCCGAAGTGGTGCAGTCCTTAGTACGGCGAAACGTGACGGGTTTCTCCTTGGTGACGTCTTCAGTGCCTCAGTTAAGTATTTAGTGATAGCTAGCTGGTTACTTTTGTGAGGATTGTTAAAAATCCTTGATCGGTTCTTGGTTTGGTTTGGTTTTGTAAGATTATCATTAGTTGTTCTGGTTACGATAATCTATTTGGTTCAGTTTTGGGTATCGATACATCAGTTCGTTTTTGGTAGGCCTAAGTTCTTGGTTCGAGTGCACAATTTGTTCCGTGTTTGTTTGTTTTGTGTTCCGGACTGAAAATGGTAAGTCGGAAAATGTTGTCTTGTTTTAGTTGCAACAGTGACTCACGATTGGAGGACTCCTGTCTGGTTCCTCCGATTGGGACTCCCCTATATGACCTATATTGTAAGTATGGTGTGGGTCCTATAACTTATAATGAGATATGGGTCCGTTATTGTAAGAAGGATGGTGTCCTTAGTTGGCCACTGCATGGTAGTTTTGAGCAAGAGATTCTCGACAACTTAGAAGCGAAATTATTTAGAAAGAAAGCCCGGCCGGCAATGTTTGATTCCTTTCGTTATTGGCGGAAAGAATCCAAACAGAGAGAAATGAAAAGGTTGAAAAAAGAGCAAAAAGAACTAGAAGAGTTAACTCTAGAGCAAGCGACTAAACAGTTGCAGGCTAACGAGTGTGAGAAGGCCATAGATGTAGCCATTAGAGAGCGTAACTTAGCGATTGACAAGTGCTATCCTGCCTTGCCATCGAAAATGGCTAAGATACTGGAGGACTCCGAAAACGATCCTCTGCTATCTTATCTGTTACGGTCGCCTCCACCGTATGCACAAGGTGCTGCGGCTCCACTTATACCGAATGTTCAATTGCCGGTTGCTGGACAACCTGGTGTTCTTGTTCCTCAGAATCAAGTTCCTGTACTTCCTGTGATGAATGTAAATGTTCCTACAGCTCCTCCTCTTCCTGCACTGCCCGCTCCTATACCTACTACTGTACCTATTGGTCCTCAAACTATTTTCCTCGATACTCCTACTGTTTCGTCATCTATTCCTACCTCTACTGCGTTCTCTATGTCTGCGAGTGTACTAACTCCACTTTCTGTTCGTCGAAGAATTACTGATTCTGTTACTAATATGCTGTCGCCTATATATAAAACCTTGATTAAGACTCCTACTCCTGACTCTGTTCAGAGACGGAGTCAGCTTCCTAGTACTGAGGAACGGGGAGTTTTAGACTCCACGGCTCTCAGATGGATTACAAAAGTTAGAAGATATAGTACGAAAGATGTGTTAGAGACATTTATGCAATGGGGAGAGCCAACGCAGCGATACGTCTTCGACGAGATGTGCTCGTTGTTGCGTGAGGAAATAGAAGAAGACGATGTCGAATCAGATTTGGAAGATTTAATTAAGATTCAAAAAGAGTTTGCTGCTGGAATGATAGTGGGCGATAATATAAAGGAAGCGATGGAACTCATTTTGAGTTTTAGGATTGATCCATCTCTTCGTTCCCCGAGAGATTTAGAGAAAGGTAGAATGAAGCTAAGTCGCCAATATCCTATGAGGGAAGTTCCTCCAATTTGGCGCGAAGCAGTACAACGTGATGATAATGCGGGTATTGCAGCTGCTCCAGCACAGTTCCAAAGAGTATGGATACATATTCCGTGGAAGCGAGCAGAAGTGTTAGCAGTGAAACAGGCCTTGCCAGATCCACGTAAGAATCCAGCCGGATATTACAAGGAATTGACGCAGACAGTTGAGGCTTGTATAATGAACTTAGCCGACATTGATATGTTATTTGGTAATGTAGTTCCACAACCAGTGTGGGCTAAAATTCGTAGAGAGGATCACCAGGTTGCTTTAGGTGGTGATTGGGCAGCTATCACTGCAGCAGATGCTCAACAAATAGGTGGTGCGAAACCCGAACCTTTGATCGCTAATCTGCCAGGTAGAATAATTGATTTAATGAAGACTCTGATGCCAGCATTGCGTGTTAATTGGGATAAATTATCCGCATGCAAGCAGAAGAAAGACGAAAGTGTCTCCGACTTCTTCACGAGGTTCGAAGAGACTTTTGTAGACCATAGTGGTCAGGATATGAGCACTGAAGGAGGACAGAGATTGTTTGTCGATAAATTTGTGCATAATTTGTTACCTGAATTATGCAATAAATTGAAAGACTCAGAAAGTGCGTGGGCTGTATCTACGACAGCGCAAATACTTGCGACTGCACAGTACTACGAAAATAGGGATAAAGAGGAAAAGGAAAAATCAGAGAAGAAAACGAAAGATTTAAAGACTAAAGTTCTTTTACAGCAGGCGTATCCGCCTCGCACGAATCAGACTAATATGCAACAGAATTCGTATCAAAAGACAGATTATAATTCGACCAGGCCTCAATACCAGTGGAATCAGTGTGCGTACTGTAAGAAAGAGGGTCACTATAAAAATGATTGTCAGATTTTAGCGCAAAATAATGCGGCAGCAGCTCAGAGAGGTCGTGGTGGTTTTGCACAGAATTCTAGAGGTCGGGGACGAGGTGCTATGCCTCCACAAACTAATGATCGTCCTTCTAATCACTTTGATCAGCGAAATGTACAGTCAGCTCAACAGAATAGATCTCAGCAATATCTTGTTGAGGATTATTGTGAAGTTGAAGAGGGATTTCAACAAAATGGGTACTAGGATAGCCATGGACAGAGAGAGGGAGTAGTATCGGTTCCAGTGGATCAGAGTGGGCCTTATGTCGCAGTAGCAACATCAGGTGTAGTCGAACCGTTTCTGTTGGATACTGGTGCCGCAAAAAGTTCTATCATGCATGCGAAACTCCCTGGCGCACCTTTGTCTGGCTCAACAAATGTTTCCGTAGGTTTTTCAGGCGCCCCTGTGTACAACCCGATATCTGGTCCTTTGTCTATTTCTGTTGGACCGTGTCAATTGAAAGCACCCTTAATTTTGACGACAGGTTGTAATGAAAATCTGCTTGGTTTAGATTTGTTAAAACGACTATATGCTACATTGTACTGTTCTCCGGAAGGAGTACAGCTTACTTTGGGTAAAAGACTCACCTCTCCGATGTACTTGTCAATGGACAAACTCCCGCCGGAGCTACGTTCACTCCCTGATTCTCTTTGGGCGACTGGTCCCAATGATGTAGGTCTACTAGAGATTCCACCGTATGTAGTAACTTTGAAAGCGAATGTAAAATTTCCAAGAATTCCTCAATATAAAATCTCAAGTGAAGGAGAACGTGCACTTTTACTGATTGTGCAAGACTTGATTAAGAAGGGTGTAGTTGAAGAAACTAGAGGAAATGTCTGTAACAGTCCTGTATTGCCGATTTTGAAACGAACTGACCCTACAAAACCTCCAGTTTATAGGTTTGTCATAGACCTTAGAGAAGTTAATAAGATTGTAATTCCGCAGTTTCCTGTAGTGCCAGACATTACTGCCTTGTTAACATTGATTCCTGCCACAGCTACGTGGTTCTCAGTTATAGACCTTAAGAATGCTTTCTTTAGCATTCCGATAGCTGAAGAAAGTAGGGATATTTTCGGCTTCTGTTTAGGAGGTCGCAGTTTCAGATTTAAACGCGCTCCACAAGGCTACTGTGAAAGTCCATCTATTTACAGTCAAGCTTTAAAAAGCCAGTTAGATTCTTTTGTCCTTCCTCCAGGTTCTGCCCTAGTACAATACGTAGACGATCTTTTAGTGGCTGCCGATGACAAGGAAACTTGCAAAGCAGCTACAATTTCGTTATTGCATCATTTGTCTAATTTGAATCATAAGGTGTCTCCTTCCAAGATGCAATACTGCTGCCAAGAAGTAACCTACCTAGGTCACCTCTTATCAAAGGAGGGAAGGAAGTTGACCCCAGAGAGAATAAAAGCAATTACGCAGATGAGTGTTCCACGCACACAGAGGGAAGTACGTGCCTTTCTAGGTATTACCTCTTACTGTAGGCAATGGATCCCAAATTTTTCACTTTTAGCAAAGCCATTGGTAGCTTTGACTGGGAAAAATGTTCCGAGTCCGGTGCCATGGTCTGATGAATGTCAAGAGAGTTTTGCTGAATTACGAAAAGCTTTGTGTTCAGCTCCTGTATTGGGTACACCTGATTACAGTAAGCCATTCACGCTCTACGTTCACGAAAGAGAAGGTTGCGCGTTGAGTGTCTTGACACAGAAGTTTGGTGATAAACAACGCCCTTGTGCGTATTTCTCATCAACATTAGATCCGGTAGCTAGAGCATTGCCTAGTTGTTTGAGGGCTACAGCGGCAGCTGCAGCTTCCATTCGACAATCTGCTGGTTTGGTGATGAACAATATGCTAGTGGTCATGGTTCCTCATGCAGTGGACACACTCATGAACCGAACGAAGACACAACACCTTACTAGTGCGAGATTATCTGGTTACGAGCTGACGTTATTAGCGAGTCATATTCAGATCAAAAGATGCAATGTATTGAATCCAGCAACATTGTTGCCGACTGATCAAGAGTCGAGTGATTCTGAGCCACATGACTGTTATTTCAAAACGGAGGAAGAGACAAAAGGACGTATCGATTTAAAAGATACTCCTCTATCCGACCCAGATGGTACGCTGTATGTGGACGGGTCATGTTTTAAATTGGAGAATGGTGATGTGACTGCTGCCTACGCGGTAACGACTTTGAAGACGATTGTGGAGACTGCAAGAGTGAGTCAGAATTCTGCCCAAGCTGCAGAGTTAATAGCTCTTACGAGAGCGTGTGTTTTAGCTGAGGGAAAGAGAGTGAATGTGTTTACAGATAGTCAGTACGCATTTGGCGTGGCCCATAGTTTTGGCCGGTTGTGGAGAGAAAGGGGTTTCATTACGTCCCATGGGACTAAGATTCAACATGGTCAGCTAGTTAACGACTTGTTGGAATCTCTAACCTTGCCGACTGAAGTTGCGATTGTGAAGTGCAGTGCTCATAAAGCAATCACGGATGATGTTGGTCGGGGAAATGCCTTTGCTGATGAAACCGCTAAACAGACAGCTAGAGACATGATGAGTAGAATGTATGTTGCTACGTCTGCAAGATGGATTGCTGAGTCTGGAATGTGTGAGGACACAATGGAAAGTGTGAAAGAGATTCAGAAAGAAGCGACTGAGGAAGAGAAACGCGTATGGAGAGAAAGTACGGGCAAATTGGACTCGAATGGATGTTGGATTGATTTGACAGAACAGCAGCGTTGGATGTTGCCTGATGCGTATGTGCTTGCAGTAGTAACGATGGCGCATGGAGTGGCGCACATAAGTTCTAAAGGGATATGTAAAATGTTAGCTCCGGTTTGGAAGAATGAGGGAATCAGTAAGTGTGCAGAGAGAGTGGTGAAAAATTGTATGGTGTGCTTGATGCATAATCCTGGCAAGGGAACTCCAACTCCAGCTGGTCATTTCGCTCCTCCTTCCTGTCCCTTTGAAGTGATTCAGTTAGACTTCATTCACATGGAACGCTGCAACAATTTAAAATACGTCCTGGTGGTGGTTTGTGCTTTTTCCAGGTGGATAGAAGCATACCCACTAAAGGACAACACTGCTTTATCAACTGCCAAAATTCTTCTCAAAGAATTTTTCCCTAGGTTTGGAATGCCACGGATTGTATGGTCAGATAACGGAAGTGAGTTTATAGGGAAAGTTATGCAGAGTGTGTGTGCTGGTCTAGGATTGAAACAAAAATTTCATAGTGCGAACCATCCCCAGTCTGCTGGTTTAGTCGAGGGTTACAATGGCACCCTCAAGCTTAAAATAGCCAAAATTCAAGCATCCACAGGTTTGGCTTGGCCAGACGCACTTCCTTTGGCCTTGTTATCAACGAGAGCAACAGTGCATTCTAGAATAGGGCTTTCTCCATATGAGATTGTATTTGGCCGCCCGGCAAATGTCTGGGGTGTGCCAAGGCCTAAACAATTCTGCTCCATTGAATATCCTATGTTGATAGACTATCTTTACGACTTGACTGCTAAATTAAGTCTTATTCATCAACAGGTCTTTGATGCTTTGCCAAAACCTCCGGAGAGTCCAGGGCATCAGCTGAAACCCGGCGACCACGTGGTGGTCAGAAATTTTGCGGGGACAAAGAATCTTCAGCCTCGCTACATCGGCCCCTTCCAAATCCTGCTGGCGACGAGGACAGCTGTACGTGTTGCTGGTCGCAAGCACTGGATCCACGCTTCTCACGTAAAGCGTGTTCCACTGCCGCTGCCCTACGACGACTGGGTGAAGAAGGGAATTGGTGCCTCCGAATCTGAAATAACTCCAAAATTTGTCCCTTTCAGCGATGCCGATTTGATTTCTGACACTTTGAAACGTGACTATCCTCTTGAAAAGACTGCTTTGAACATTGAAAATTTGTCTCCAGCATCAGAAGAAACTTTGCCATCTGCGAACGCAAACTCTGCAACAGCTGCTAGTGATACACTATTTTCCGATCAAACAGTACCAGCGAAGAAAAGATACAACCTTAGAAGCCATAAAAAGGACTAATAAAGCAGGCAACTGCATACTGTGATTTTGATATATTTATATATATTTTGAACTTTTGCCTTCAGCCAGGAAGTTTGCTATTGTCTATTGTTTTTTAAAATTGCCTTGCCGTCTGGGTAGCCGTAGGGTCGTGGCTGTGTGCCTAGTTTGAATTTGCAGGGGTCTGACACAAGGTCGATCTTTCTGTTGGTTCTGGGAACTCCCAGGGCTGACAGAGGCATTTTCATCTACGTACACATCATCAGTGGTCGCGAGCGGATTGTAGAAGATGGAGCTTCCTGCGCTGCAACGAAAGAATGTGATTTACGTTCGCAGAAACAGACTAAATAGAATTCTTCACAGCAAATGTTTCTTGATGCAATGTGCCGTTACATTTTTGATTGTTTTAGCAACATTGGTGGGTGGAATTGTCTTTAGCATAAAATTGATTTTTGTGCCAGTATCTACAGTACCTCCCCTTGATCCTGCTATTTCTACTGTTTCCTCTATACACTCTTTTCACTCATTTCCAGAACATGAGCAAGCTCGACGCTCAGAATTCACCAACAACACTTTTGTACAGCTCTTGCACCAACACCAACTGGTAGTTAACACTACAGACTGCTGGGTATGTGGCTTGATACCTCACACTATGGATAAAGGTATTCCATATCTGGTTTTGCCTTACAGCTATAATGGATCATTTCAGGCTTTCCAAACCATCTTTGCTTATGCTCTCGAAACCTATCCTCCACGTCCACCACGTTCCACTAAATATAACTCTGCCAACAAAGCCTTAGTCCAGGGAATTATTGACATGGTCAAGGACGTCAATAATACTCCATCATACCCTAGAGACGAATTGCGAGTATATTTAAGTTGGAATACTTCAGAGTATCGCCTTAGTTTAGGAGAAAGCAAGCGTAAAAGCTCAACTCCAATCTGGGTCGTACCTCACCGAGGTCAGGTCTGTTTGCAAGGTAATGGGAGAAATCCGAGAGCTCAGCTAGGGAGGAGTGAGTGCGTAGAGACTTATGTGTTTCCGGCTAACTCTTCCCCTGCCTTTCTTACTGCTAGGGGTACCTATTTCATTTGTCGAGACAGAGCTTATACATGGTTGCCTGCCGACTTCTCAGGATCATGTTATATTGCTCGATTATTGCCTCCGACATACACTGCTTCACCTGATTACCACAGAACAAGAGTAGCGAGAGGTGTCTTCAGCAAGGAAGATACAGCTGGTCAGGAAGCTGGAGACTTCTTCAAAGGCTTCCTTCCGTTCTGGGGGCCTATGGCCAATAGTAGAAACATACGTCAGCTAACACGGGTAGTTGAATCTACTATTACCGAAACTGCTGGTGCCCTTAGCAATCTGACAGCTGAGCTTCAGGCGGATAGGCTCATGACATTGCAGAACCGTATGGTTCTAGATGTTATACTTGCAGATCGAGGTGGGGTATGCAGAATGATCCAATCGAGCTGCTGTGTCTTTATTCCTAATAATGCTCCAACAGTTTACGAGGCGATCTCTAAGTTGCACAAGATTTCGGACTCCATACATGTAGACAAGGGAAACTGGTCCTTTATGGAGTGGGTTTGGACTCTGATCTCAGCGTGGGGATGGAAGGTTCTAATGGTCATTGGTGTCATCTTAATATTACTATTCTCATGTTGTCTGATTATCCAGTGTGGTCCTGCTCTGTGTAGTCTTTGTGCTACAACCTGTTTTAGGAAACCACCTGCATTTGGAGAAAAGACACGAGAAAGGATGATGATACAACAACATGTCACTGACCTGATGAGCATAGAACTAGATTCAGACATAGATTGAGTAATTGCCTATGTAAGGGCAAAAGGAGGGTCTGAGGTTCCGTGACGGTTCCGTGACGACTTGAACCCGTGTTTTCAAGTTTGTCGGAAATACATAAAATTAGTATCAGCGAACCGCAAATGATCCATTTAGTATATCCTAGTGTTTTCGCTACGCTACGAGCAAGAGCACTCCTTCCATTGACATATTTCTGATATACCCATGGCATCCATCTTAGATCGTGGCCGCCATTTTGTGTTTCCTTGCCCTCACATATGCAATAGCCTCTGATCATTTCATTTACTCCACTTTGATTAAGGACACGTAGCCTTAGCCGGAGATTCACCTCTTACATGACACGTACACCTTAAACCAGATCACGCTGAAGCTGCATGACTCGACAAAGGCTGCCTCCTCTGCCCGAGGCCAGCCCACCTGAACTGGTTTTCCTGTCCATTGTACCTGATCATGATTAGGCGGCCGAAGCCGGTAGCCTTGCCCATTTACAACCCACAAACATCTCTTATCCCGCTTTTCTATCTTCTGCACCTGGCTCTGTTCCTTTCCTTCTGGGCCTTTATTAGGGGGAGGTAACGAACTTTACGATGAGGCGGTCCGGGTCCTGAATGCAATATTGACAGGGGATTGTGATGAACTAGTGGGAACCCCTCTTCGTAGATGTTTGGTATCAGATTTTATCGACAGTTCCTGTGTAACGCCAAATATTTATTGTTTAGAGACACAAAGGTTTGGGAATGTACCGACATGTGAAATATTTGCCTAGAGCACAATTTTTAGTATATAAGGAGCGACCCACTTTGTACAAATCGAACAGTCTCCTAGATTCTGCCCGTGTGTAGATTCTGTGACTTCTGTGTCCCTGCAGTAATAAACCTTTGGTCTTTGACGCCACCATCGAGAAGCCCGTGTTTCTGTTCATTTGTGCACCAAGGCAGGTGGGACTCCGGGGTCTTTGGGTGTTGTACCCTGACACCTCTGGACAGAACCAAAAAGTCCAGAACTCCAAAGCACTCAATAAAGGACTTGAAACTGCAGGCATCTCGAGGGCCACCTCCGGTGCATGATCCGAAGCAGTGGCCAAAGCACTATCGAAGGACATGAGACTGCCGGTGTCATACTAAGAAGAATCGGCCACTCTGTGTATTTTGACATTGTCAATGAAGATATACCTGTTCTCTTTACGACCTGGAAGTGGTGGTAAAATGACTGTTCTTGTGCCCTTTACTCCAAGCACGGGAACCGGAGCACGGTGTGAGGGACCAAATTCCTTTTTGTTATCAATCTTCTCCCGAACCAGTTCTCCAACTTAGGGTAGCCAGCCAACTACCGGGATCTGCAACGCATCATCCGATGTGGAGGGCAAATGTTCCTTTGCAAGACTGTCTCTTGTCTCTTGTAGAGTCTGTAAAACATTGCAATGTTCATCTACGTCAAAGGAGGAAGCCGAACCGACCGTGTCTAGACGGTCAAGGTCCAGGACATACATCTTGATACCAAAGAGCATTTCATATGGGGTCCGCCCACCCAGAGACCTTCTAGGGAGATTATTAAGAGCACGCTGCATGCCATTGAGATGGGCCAGCCAATTCCTGCCAGTGCCTATAACTCGAGCTGTCAGTGATTGCTTTAAGTCACAACACTATTACACTCAGGTCGGTATGGAGACGAAAACTTGACTTGGACCCCCATCAAAGTCATGGCATCCCTACGCGCCTTAGAGGCAAAAGCAGGACCCTGATCTGAAGGGAAGGTACCACAGGCAAAAATCCCTACAAAGACACGCAAATCCCTGATGACAGTCCATGAATCAGTGCTGCGATGAGGTCAGACCCAAACAAAGCGTGTGCATGAATCAACTGCTACGAAGATGTACTTATACGCAGTATCAGAAGAAAAAGGACTGCAGTGATCTAAATAAACACAACCAAATGGTTTATTAGAAATGAACAACTGTGTTTGGGTTGGACACGTAGCAGTTGAAGGCTTAATCTGCTGGCAAATGTCACATTGAAGGACATAGTCACGCGTCTGTTTGTACAGTCCCCGCCACCAAAAACGTTGTTGCAACTGAGACACAGTAGCTGAAACGCCCGCATGCGCAGACGAAAGCCCTTCATGGGCCGCTGTGATCAGTGAATGTCTGCGATCTGAGTTGGGAATCAACCTCTCCCCAACTTCAGGTATTTTCACATAAGGAACCTTATCGGGACTTAAGTGGTATGTGTACTTCGAAGGGAACCCGGTAGGATATTTATCTCTCTTCTCAGTGGCAGCAACAGCCGCCAAGATATCATTATCAATTAAGCATGGGCGAATTTTGCGAATCTGGCGTTCGCGAATTTTGAGAATTTGCAAACTCGCAATCCGCAAAATCCGCGAATTCTCGCGAATTTGCGGATTTTTTTGTGTTCGCAAGGATTTCTGCCAGTTCGCAAGGATTTCTGCCAGTTCGCGAGGGTTTTGTACCAGTTCGCAATTGCGAACTTACATGTCGGCTCGCAACGGTCACGATTATGTTGTTTCTATGTCTGGTTCATCATCACAGGTTCCCAGAACCCTCTGTTTCACCCCTGCCACCCTCTGTTTCACCCATGCCATCCTCTGGTGCATCAATGCCACCCTCTGGTTCATCATCACTGTAGATTATGGGGGGGAAAAGCAAGCACACCTGCCTGCTTCAACTGACATGAATTAATTTGGGGTTGATTTATTAATGTGTCACTGTTTTAAAATTCCAGTCTGGCACCTGCTTCCTTATCTGTAATTTGCTTTCTGTTGCAGTGCAATTTTTTTTCCAGGACCTTTGTGGCCTACTTTTAGCTATTCTATGAGCCTGCTGTGAGGGTCAGAGCAGGGTCATATAATTGTTGCAACTAGCAACTGAACTCTGGAGGGGCCCTTGTCAGGAAGCACTACAGGGAATGGTTACTAATGATGAGTTTGAAATTTTGAACCTGCTGAATGCTTTTTTTGTTTTCGCAAGGATTTCTGCCAGTTCGCAAGGATTTGTACCAGTTCGCAATTGCGAACTTACACCGCACGCAGCAAAATTGTATCACCAAGAAAAAAAAATCTGCTGCATACGAATTTGCGGATTTTGCGGGAAATTCGCGGATCTCGCGGATTGCGAATTTACCGAAAATCCGCAAAATCCGCGAGCGTAACGGATTTTCCGCCCATGCTTATTATCAATCTTACTTTTGGACCGTGTGACAGCTGCAACTAAATATGTCGATACCGCTGATTTTGCTGCTTCATCTGCAAGCGAGTTGCCGACAGCGTGGACTCCAACGCGCTGGTGACCGAGAGTATGAATTACAAACACGAGTGGCAACTGCTCTTTAAGCTCAGCCACTCGGACCCAGATCATTTTATGTTTTATTGTGCTACCCTTGGAATCACAAAAGTCATTCTGAATCCAAAAGAACAAGTTATCATTGTAAGATTGGACACAGTAGTAAGAATCACTTACGATAAGTGTTGTCACACTAGGATCAGCGTACTCCAATGCAAGCATCAGAGCACGAATCTCTGCTAATTGTGCGGGGCAGTACCCTAGAGTCTGCGTGTGCACGACTCTGGACTTGAACTTATCGTTCACCATGGCACCTACCACAATAGCGCAAGCGGAAACGTAGGCGTGTTTAGAACCATGCGCAACCTGCGCCGAACCATCAGTGTATATGATGCAATGGAAATCCTTCAAAGGCCGCATAGCCAAAGGAGCAGGATGAACAAACTCATATTGCAAAAACTCCTGCAACCGTAAGGAGGCATCAAAAATGAACGTGACATCCGGAGACGTCAATGATACAGCCCATTGTATCCACGAGGGTGCAAAACTTTAGAATTTGTTACACTGGCTTTCGTAACTGCTTCTAAAGCAGGACACGGGGTAATAACCAACATGCGTTTTCCCCGTGACAGAGCGCGTTCCTTTAGAATCGCCATCTGCACAGCCGTCAAAACTTTCTCCACAGTGGAAAATCGCGTTTCAGCCGAAGTGTACAAGTGTGACTTGTAAGCAATAGGTACTGTATCTCCTTCGTTACAAGTAAGGTATGTGAAACTCACCGTCCCAGGGATGATTCTTATCACCAGGTTGGTGTGATTATCAAGAGTCAATAAGTATTTAGAAGCAAGCAGATAAGCCTGCAAAGATTGCAGCATAGCTGAATGCTCAGGCAGCCAGTTTGATTTTGTAAAATTTGGTTGTATCAAAGCATACAAAGGCTTGATACGCTGGGCATATTCAGGAATGTATGTCCTCCCAAAATTTAAAAATCCCAGCAAAGACTGTCATTTTTTCAGAGTTGTCGGAGCGCGCAATTGTGCGCATTTCTCCAAGAAGTGAGGAGCCAATCCTCGACCTTCATTGTTGAGCTCGTAGCCCAGGAACAACACTGTGTACTCTGCAATGTGCGATTTTGCAAAGTTGAATTTGTAACCGAAGTCCGCAAAGCTACAAATTAAGCGGTCAATGCAACACAAAGGCTCCCACAGTTCGTCATCCATGAGATAAATGTCATCCACATATGAACAAGCATCTGGGTCAACCCTCTCTAAGAGAAAGACTATGCGGGTGGCAAACACTCCAGGACTATTCTTGTAGCCCATCGGTAAATGTTTGAAATGTTTTTTGACACAGCCGCAGGTAAAGGAGGTCCATTGGGAACTAAGACCATCCAAATGGTGGGCATAAAAACCGTTGGAAATGTCAAGCATGGTTTTGAACCGCTTACGCACGAGACTATCCACTAAAGCAGAGCCGTGAGTATTCTGTACTGCACAGGTACGGCAATGCGAGTTCAAATGCCGGTAATCCAATACCAAACGATACAAACCGTCAGGATTGGTCACAGTAAAAAGAGGGTTATTCATTGGTGACACACAAGTTTCAATAACACTGTGGTATTCTACTTGTTAAAGAATTTCCGCAACGGAAGCCTTCGCTTCGCGCTTCAAGGTATACTGAGGTTGAGGCTGAGGCGTAGACCACAAAGGAATCTTGTGGTGAGGTGAAAATGTATGCTATCGACAGTGGGTACAGTACAGAGCCGGCGCAAGGGCTTTAGCCCACTCTTCTGCAAAATTCAGCGCATGCTCCTTCGAGACTGTGTGTGCGAAACTAGGGAGGATTACCTCCTCCCCTCTCGGAGCTGCGAGCACAAAAGGTGGGGGCCAGTCAGGCTCCGCTAACAAAATGCCATAGGTAGTCGTAAGATTCTCCCAAAATACCCCTTCTATGGTGCTTTGAATGTCACCCTCAATGAATAAGACTATTTCATAGATCCTGTCAGGGGGAGCTACTCTAGTGTCAGCTGTCTCCACAACAACATAACGGTCAGTCGCTGTCACCTTCAGTAGTAGACGCAGAGCCTCTCGCACTATGGTAATCTCCGCTGCGCTGTTCAGCAAGGTCAGAGCCCATGTCTGATTCCGAAGCTGGGTTCTCACTATCTGTGGCATATCTGGGTGCTGTTAAAGCAGCAACTTTATTTTTCTGAAACTGGGGTCCCTTCGGTGTAGAATCGGCCTGCTTGCCTTTGCCGTCCTTCGGGCGGGCTGGTCGTGTCCTTGCTGGCCGCCCGACCCCTGCCGCCTCCTCCACCAACGGATGAAAAAGCTGATGACTCCTGAAAAGAACGAGGAGAGCGATGATCAGAAACCTGAAAACGATAAGGTGATTTTATCATTGCGTGATCCCGCAAGTCATTAACACGTTCTGTGGGCGCAGGCAATGGAGACGCAGGATGAGACTTCTGTTTCTGTTGTTGTTGTTGCTTTCCCTGCTTTTGTTTTTTAGGCCAATTTTGTTTTTTGGTCTTGGGCTGTTCGTCAGTTTCCGACTTCTGCCCTTGGGGTTGTTTTTTCTCTTTAGTAGAAAAAGGCTTGAGACCCCTACTATTGCGTCCCACGGTTTTATAAGCCGCCACAATAATACTCGCCAACTGCCAGGGTTTTTCGGTCTCGGGAATCGCCTGCAAAGCATTGGCAACCTGAAAGTTCACTGCATCTCCCTTGACATTAGCAAGTATGAGATCGGAAACCACATCAAAGGTGCCACATAGACGCATACCCAACTCAACCGCAGTCTCAGGTCCGTGTTCATCCTGAACACGTTTAAGGACCGTCGGCAGGACAGTCATAAACGGAGTGCCGTAACACCTCGCGTAGACTGCCGCAAACGTTTTTGACAGGTTTAACAGTCACCGATTTCGGGGGTCAAATCCTTCGGTGAGCTAATTGTCAGAATCCTGTGTTTTTCACCAGGAGACGTGTTAGGAAATACCGCTTCCAATTGGTCAAACTTTTCGGCAAGCCAAAAAGGAAATTCATCCTGTTCTTGGGGATGCTTGCCCATCCCTGCGTTGACCATAACAGGACTGAGCTTCATTCCACCCTGCCCGGCAGGAAGCGCTGCACCACCCGGGGCCCCGCCCAGGAGAGTGCGGGTAATGTATTGCACTAAGAACCTAATCACGCTAATTGCGACCACATGTAGTCGTCTTAACTCAGCTACGTTACATGCTCCATGCAGAGGATGAGGTGTAAAACCAGCCAAAACAGGCCAAGTTGCACCCGGAATGGACAAAGGACCTAACCTCGGAGCTGCTAAAGTATGGGGTAGGGCGTCATTAAACCAAACTCAATGCTGCCAAGTATCTATAGGAATCTCCTGTGCCCTATACGGAGCATATTCCTGTGGCACAGCCGTGGGAGTGTACGTGTCGAACACACGCATATCTGCGTTCATAGCTGGGAAGGTCACCCATGAGTAAAAAATCTCATACGGGTAAGCCACCTCTGCACTCACCACCATTTTCACGGCCAAGCCATCTTCGGTGATATTATAATTCTGCAAATGATTGCGCACCGCAATGCGGCTATCTTGCGCAATGTCCACCGCAGCCATAGTGACACAGAAAGAAAAAAGATACAAAGGAAACTTTGTAGCACAATTGGGTAGTAACTCAATGAAACCGTTTTAGAAAGATTCAAGCTTGAAAGGACCTATACACATACAGGTAGGTTTGTCCGACACCACTGTAGTGAAGGTGTTAAGGACCAAATGATGTACTACTCAAGTATCATGCAATAAGACCACCAACGATTGGGCACCATGCCGCAGGGAGTCCGTGCTCAGACAGAACTGTGCATAGAGGCTGGGAACCTCAGTGAATTAGGGTGTGCCAAAACTCACCTTAGTACCCAAAAATCCCCTACCAGACTAGCAATCAGTGTCTCATTGGTTATCATAAACTCCCAATGCTTAGACAAACCAGAACATGGACTTAGTACACCTCAGGTAACGTGGAACACATGAACACTCTTTCGTTATACAATCATTTCAATCCAGAACAAGGAGTAAAAGAGGACACGTGCATGTTTATTCACTAATGCAGTGTTCTCAAACGCAGTATCTTAGCTAATACAAGCAAACATATTATAAGAAACAAAGTAATCAGCATAGTCACCAGTCCATAGAACACAAACGGTGAAAGCATAGTATTATGCTAAAAATGAATAGGGTTTAACAAAACCTAATTCTCACCCTCCCTAGCTAGTATATTATATTATATCTAAGAAGGTCTCTTGTGGGTTTTAGCAGAGCGGCCCCATACCTCAAGATCCTAGTGGTAAGGGATCACATCATCAGCAACCAGCTCTTCTGCATGCAAAGCTCCATCAAGTGTGTTTGTATGCTCTTGTGCAAAACAATATAAAACGCGCCTAAAGCCAGAACTTGGCTGCAGCTGCATGTATGTTATGTCTAGGAACGTGCGAAGATCAGTGTTCACAACAACCACTGTGTTGAGATATCCTTGAAGGTTTCAGCACTCACTGTACAGACACAGCTTGCCAAGCAAGGCTGATATCAGTGTAACAACGTATTATTCTCGTATGAATCAAAAACATTCTACTAGGCTCAAAGCTAAAGCAACAACTATGTGTCGTGTGCAAAAGTAGCAGAAAGGTCAAATGGCGTTTAAACTCCTAAAAAGCTCATGCTACCTTAACACAGCATACAGGCTATAATATCTATGTATCAGCATCCCACGAATGCCCTTAAATTGCCAGAAGTAACCACCATTGTGCCAGGTCCAACACATTACCAGGATGAGCTATGGCAATCATTAAATTGATACCGACACATTACCAAAAACTGTCACTATTGTACAAGGATCAGTATTTTACCAAGGTGGGAAATGGGTATCATCTAACAGATGCCTAAACATTGACAAGAATCAAAAATATTGTAGGTGTGATCCTAGCGCTTGGACGCCTCCGGGCAACAATTCGCGCTCTATAAATCTGCAAGTTTACAAGTTTACAAGTTTACATGTTCTATTACATAGGGAATATGGAAATTGATACTCTGACACAATTGTATTGATGTATGATGCTTACTTAATTCAAAAATATCAATAAAACATATAAAAAAAATAATTAGCCTTTTGAGTAAAGGCCAACCTTTCATCATCCTATGAGTGCCAACATGTTGGCAAGCAGTACCATCGCTTTGCAAGGGGTAAGCGCACTGGGGAGGGGCAGGATGCGGCAGGGGGGAGAAGTTGACAGACGACAGGATAGGTGTAATTTATTTATTTAATTATGCCTATTCCGTCGTCTGTCGACTTACCCCCCATCACCCTACCCAGCCACGTTTACCTGTGCCGGCTGCCACTGCCCTAGGGGTGACTGATATGTATTACAAAGGTAGTTTTGGCATTGGAGTTATTTTGCCAAGTTGAAGTGACAGTTCATAACTCGACACAGGCTGTAATAGCAGGCCTGAGATTTGTTTTAAAGGACTACTTAAGTGGGTGGCAACATAAGTGCTGCAGGCCCCTTAGTAGCAGTTAATTTACAGGCCCTGGGTACAAATAATAATACTTTACAAGAGACTTATAAGTAAATGAAATGTGCCAATCGAGTGTAGGTCAATTTTACCATGTTTAAAGGGGAGAGCACAAGCACTTTAGAGATAGATAGCAGTGGTTAGCAGTAGTAAAGAGCAAAATCCTAAAAGCCAACAAAAATGGGTTCAGAAAACAGTGAAGGCAAAAGGTTTGGGGCTGACCCTGCAGAGAGGCAGGGGTGCAGGAAGCGTGGAGATGTGCAGGATTTATCCTCCCAGATTTTGAAGTGTGGGGGACACAGAAGACATGGGGGACACAAAAGTCAGCCCCCTGTGCCTCCTGAGCCCTTCCCTTACTGCTGCCTCGAAACCACACTTCAAAATAACAAAAAGGGCAATCAAAGTACCTCCCTGTCCAACACCTGCATGCTTCCAGTGGTGCCAGAACTGGGTGTGAGAGGTAACCTGCAAAAGTTTAACATTAGAATTGGTAAGGTGGTGAGGTTTCTTTTTTTATCTGTATTTAAAAGAGTGAATGGTTTAACGCTATTAAGAACTGAACAGCTGCTTGTCACAAATTACATCTAAATCTTAGCAGAGTCTCTTCACATAAAAATATAGGACAGACCTCTGCCTTTTAAGTAGAGTTTAAAAACAAGTCATGGTACAAAATTATATTGAGGAATGCATACAAGCTAAATCTGCTACAATAGATGGACTGACTATTTTGCGCCCCATTTAAACCATCTCCCTCCCTTACATTTAGGAATATATGCATCACTGGAGACAATTTTTTTAAAGTTGTGGAGGCAATGCCCTCACGCAGTAGAAGGGAAAGTGTTCATTCCCTACACTCACTATTTCAGGATGCAGGTATATTTCAAACTTCATATTATTCGCTCGAGCGGAATTCAATGGCCAACACACCCACTGTGAACATTGTTCCAGCTCTACTGCAGATGTCCACTGCCAGATAAGGTATTATTACTGGAGTGTATCCATGTATACTTGAACAACACCTGAAGTTCAAACAGAAACAGCATTCAAAATGAATCAGACGAGACCCTCAGAAGAGATGTAATATCAAAAACTATGTTGTCCCTGTTCAACTATAAGCGTTGTTAATGTGTTTCTGAGATTGATCTTTTGTGTACCCCTTTGTATACGTATTTTATTAAATCGTTTTGAATATAAAATATCAAATTACAATATCGGCTATTGAAGAATTTTTTTTAAAGCAATATTTCCTTCTTGGATTGATTTTTCAAATTGTTATGAATTGTATTATTAATGTCATAACTTGACATTGAGTTTTTCTACAAAATCAAACATTTGAATAAAATTCTTTGCGGGCATTTCACACTTATGATTTCAACTTTCTAAAATTGGCATTTATAAAAATAATAATGCTAAATCCAACTTTGCCATCAAAGATGATTTATTATTACTATTCCAATGATATGGAACATGACAGCTCTACTCCTTCTCAATCAAAAATTACACTAATTCAATGTAATAAAGAATTCCCAATTTTAACCTATGAGAGGTACAGTAGTGAAAAACAAATGTAGGTTTTTTTACTACCAGGACATAAAAATCTTACAAGTACAAGTCCTAGCTTTTACTTACATAGCACCCTGCCCTATGTGCTACCTGGGTCCTATCTTAGGGGTGACCTACGTGTAATAAAAGGGGGAATAAGGCTGGGCAAGGGGTTTTAAATGCCAAGTCGACATAGCAGTAAAACTGCATATATAGGTTCAGCAGTGGCAGGCCTGAGACATTTTTTAAATTCTACTTGTGTGGGTGGCACAATCAATGCTGTAGGCTCACGAGTATCATTTAATTTACAAGTCCTGAACCCAGGTAGTGCAGTCTACTAGGCACTTACAGATGTATTAAATATACCGATAAACCAATATTACCATGTTTTGGGAGAAGCGCATGCACTTCAGCACTGGTCAAGTGCTCAGAGTATTAAGGCTAGCAAAAAGAATCAGTAAAACAAGGAGGAAGGTAAAAAGTTTTGGGTGACCCTTCCGAGAGGGTCATTTTCCAACAACCCCCAACCTCCATCTTGTGCAATGCTAGAGCAAATGGGAGCAGATGAATATGATAAAAATATGATTGCTCATGAACACACAGTGTGTCAATTGAGAGGCTGGCAATAATTATCTATTTTCATGGTTTCACAGTGCCCCAGCACTGTTGCTATGATGGAGGTGGTTCTTCTGATGAAAATGAGATTACGGTGGTGGAAAATCCTGCAGTTGGGAGCTGTGCCAAGATTTTAATGCAGTGTTTATTAGAACATACTTGTAGGGAACTACCATCTTTTGTGTGGTGTAGCCCTAGATTTGTGCTTTGACTGTTTTTGCTGGCTGTAGAACTATGTGCACTCTACTGCTGCTAACCAGTGGTAAGGTGCCTGACCCTCTTTTAAACGTGGTGGAATTGGCCTTCTCCTAATTAGCATGTTTAACTTATCAATATGTCTCTAATATATGGTACAGGTTGTACCCTAGGCCTGTAAGTTAAATGTTACTAAGGAACTGCAGCACCAACTGATCCATCACCCACAGACAAAGAAAACTTGACCTCAGACCTTCCATTGTAGGCTCACTGTAGCAGTGTAAAAACTGAAATTCTCCTCGTCAAAATAAACCCTTTTGATAGGTCAAAACCACCCTTTTCAATATTAATCAGCCACCCCTTTGTAAGCTTTGTTGACTAGAAGGAAGGATGCATGGTGTTTAGAAGTAGGACATGTAGAACTTTAATGTTAACAAGTCTTTACAGTAACTAGCACTCAAAAGCTACTTTTCACGGTGGCAGATCTAGCCATCCAATGCAGAAAATCAGAATACAGATGAAAATGCTTATACTGTATCTCAGGAATAGGACTAAAATAATTAAACAACTGTTTTTAATATTTATTATAAACCCAATTCAATAGGAAGTCATATTTTTAGCAACCCTTAAGGAAAAGAAATTTTTAGAAAGTTACCTTTTGCCTGCCTAAAATTCCTGCAGGCTAATTTACATTTGTTCTCCAAGTTCCCCCAGCCAGGGATTAGCATTTGAATAGGTGTGAAATTCCTCCCAGGAGCTACCCAACAGGTCAGCTGTGACTAACATTGTCAGCCCGAATGAGCAGAAAGGACTCCCCTGAAGTTCATAGATTATGCAGGGTGAGGGCTGTGAGCATGGTTTTTAACATTACATTGTCAAATACTGCTTGAGTGTGAAGTCCTGCTTGGCAGGTCTGCTGGGTTTTTCATATAATACTTAAGGCGACTTCAAAGGGCAAAACAGAGTGCCAAGACAATTCTTGTGTATCCACTGTGTGGTTTCTGGAAGTCCTTGTTTTTTCCTTACCAGAATTCTGTCTCGTGGGTTTACGTATAACACTTGTGGAGCACTTCAAGGGGTAAAACAGGATGCCTAGACAATTTGTGCATCCATTGTCTGGTTGCTGCATCCCTCTACTTTTATCCTACTGGACTTCTGTCTCTGGGTTTAATGGGGGTTAAGTTTCTGCCTAAACTGGATTTTAGATATGGGAGGACATATTAGGATTACCATAGTACACAAAATTACCATATACATTAGGATTACCATAATATACTCCCCACTCACCCATAGCCCTCAAGTGTAATGTGATTGAAGACTTATTCCATCTTGAAAATAATCAAACTGAGTAGATTTGGTCCCAAGACCTTTTACCCTATTGTTTAGAGCATGCCCAGGAGTCATTCCCACCCACTAGCTTGTCCTAGGCTTAAATGTGGCACCTCCAGTCACCCTCTTCAGAGTGCCCTTGGACCTGAGTAAAAATAGAAGAGGACTTGATCTGCTATCTGTAACCTGAGCGTTCTGAAGGGCTGCCCAGTGCTAAAGTGAACATCAGGAGAAAGAAGTAGATTGAAAGTGTTGTAAGACTAGCCTCCTATTTAAGCTGATCCAGCGCCCTAATAGAAAATCTGTCTCAACAACACAACCCTACACCATGATACTCACCATTATTCATAAACTCTTCACAAAGGCCCATAAGTAACTGAGACAAATGTTGGGCAACTGAATCATGTGACCTAATTAATCGGAATTATTCACAAGCTATATACAAATTATATACAACTGCAGTTTATCATCATCATAATTATGAATATAACGGAAACATTTAATTAAGTCACTTAGGTGAATGGATCAACTAATGGTAACTAGACTAAGAATAAACAAGACCAGCTTGTCATTTCAAAATCTATTTTATCATTTTATTTTCAAATAAAGAGCATTCTTAGAATTAGAAATCTTTTATTAGCAATTTTTGAAAGCATCTGTTTAATTAAAGTATAGGCACATTAGACTGTCATTTCAAACAGATCAGCTTGCAGAGAATTAACACAGAAAAACTCTCATTCCCTAAAATCTATTTCCCTGACTAAACTCAATTAAACCTAAAAGGAAAAGTCATTAGTTTTATTATCCTTACGTGAGTCAAAAGTCCGACAGCACTTCATGCCCTTCAGGATTCAGGAACGAGCAGCCAGGCTCCTCCCAAGTGGTCAGGTTTTATACCTTTTCTCTAGCTAAAACTTACTAATCTACACTAAAAGAATACTTTTTCTTCGTCATTCAGCTTTTCCATTGGCTGACAACTGTCAGTCTAAGTGAGGTCATGACTTTCTTCAGTTCCATTAATTTGTTTACTGATGGATATCATTGTGGTAAAAACTTTCCACTTTGTTAGATGTGCTCGGCTCATCTCGACAGGATTCCAAACACCCTTTTAAAAGCTAGGCCTCAGGCCTTTTTCACGAAAACTAGTACACAAAGAAACACAAAACATTAATTAATTCAAGTAATGAAGAATATTCTGTTACCTACACCCTTGCTAAATATTAACCCATTAGTTTATGTTACCTAGCTTTAAGCACATAAAAGCAGCGTTTATAAAAACCTTCTTCACATGGGCCTCCAGGATTCTCCACAAGCCTTTGCCACATATAAGACATGACATAAACAAAAGCACATTTAAATAAGCACATGCCATTAATTAAACAGCCGCAATTAATATTGACAAAACAAAATAGACAAATTTAGTTCATTATTTTTAAACGTACTTGCGAATGCAACAAAGTGCACACATAATGTTAAACCCTCATGTCGTCAATGCATTTTACTCTAGATTGATTAGTACATATTCGTGCATAAAGTCATTAATATGATTAATAATTATGGAAGTTTAACTTTGCGAGTCAAAAACAAAATTCATTTCTGAAACTCGCTTCATCAACTCCCTCATCTGGTGATTTTAAAATCACCAACATTTTACCAAATTTTAATTTCTGAAGACATCATGTTTTGAACACTCTCTGTGTTAGTATTTCTAAACTCCTGTCTCAGTAGTTTGCCTACAACTCTCATATTGTGCTCTCCGTAACTCTTCCAATTCTATCTCCTTCTCCTGTTCCTTTCTGAGTTTATAAATCCTTTTCTTTTCCCTCACATGCTTCTTTCTCTTGTGTATCATGCAACTGATTTTTAACAAAAGTGTCACTATAACTATGATTATTACAGGATAAAGTATTTTGCCAATGATTGAACTGCCAATTTCTCGAAACCAGTTTCCAATTGCTGCAAATCTTTTACCCAACCGTTCTGTAAAATTGTCATCTTCCAGGGGTTCTATTTCAGAATGAAATTCCGTGATGTTTTTGATAAGCATCTCTATATTCTGGTTCTATTCTGGGATATATGTACAGCAAAGCTGAACATGCAAAATCCCACAAACTCCTCCATCTTTTGCTAGCAGAATGTCTAATGCAAGACGGTTCTGCATTACCATGCTTCTCGTGGCAACAAGTTCAATGTTAACTAATTGGAAACCACTTGCGGTGTCTGTGGACAATCTATCTACAATTGTGGAAACTTTTCTGATTTTAATTGCATTTAGGGTTATTCCCACCATAGGAATTATTGCACCAAATATGTCACCCGTGATTTCTGAAAAACTTTCCCTCCTGTACCTGTTCAGGTTTTTGGCAATTTCAAATTAACCTTCTGCATTTCTGTCCACATGGAAAAATTTTGGAAAAACTAAACCAAGATAGCACATCCCATACCAATGATCTGGGAGGCTAAAGTAAGCTTTGTTCCCACAGACAAAATAAATTCCAGGAAAAATTGGGTCTTTGCCACCTTTAAATCCCCAACCCCCTATGATACGATAAGTATCCTCACATTGACTTGCACCCACAAAAAAGTTATCATATAAAGTATTATCTCTCCTAACACAGACTTTTCTACTAACAGGTTCATCTATGTGAATAGCAGCGTAACTATTTCTACCATTAAGCTTCTCATCCTCAATCTGCCAAAATCTGGATTTGGTTTGTTTCAGCATCTCATTTCTCTTGTAAATCGTCCTTCTCTCCTCAACCAAATTTAGAAAAGATTTTTCTTCAGCTCTCATTTTGCAGGTTAAATTGTTTTTAAAAGGGTACTCATAGGTCAGTTCATTAGTTACTAAAAAGAATTCCCTCATCTGCTTAGCAGGTCTAACTTTGTTCAAGCTATTTACAACTTTCAGATTAGCAAAAATGTCATCATAATCTGAGTAATAATACTCCAGACGACCTGTTTGATAGAACAAACTAGCCATAACACTGGATGTAATGTCATAAGTAAGGGGCAGCATATTATATTTAACCCCCTCTGAAACAGAAGCAGGAAGCTTTACACAGACATAACAGTCCTTCACATCCATAACTTTTACATATTCTGACAATAATCTTGAGAAGGAATTAGTAGAAAAATCACCAACAGATCTATCTTGATGGATCTCTGGTTTGTGCTCAATAACTCTATTAGTTTTGCCTGCTACATCATGAACAGCTTGTTTAGTTTCAGCTTTACTTGTCAAGTTAGCTTTATCATCCTCTTTATCAATTCCAAAATGAAAGATGACTGCCAAAATCAACCGAACCAAAATAATTAGGATCACACAAATAGAAGACATTTTACAACATCTTCTAAAAACAGCACACCTAGAATTGTCAGTATTAGGCATTCTTTTTCTTTAATGAGTTTTTTCAAAATACTTAAATCAGAACAAAAATTTAAAACAAAAATTAAAAATACTTTTTATATACACCTCCCCTTTTCAAATTTCTTTTTTTAGTAACCTTCTAACAGCTTTTCTTCGACCTTGCGTCTTACATGTGTTTTTCCAGCTAACACAATTTCTTCGACCTTGTGTCACCTAACACAATTTCTTCAGCCTTATGCCAAAAATAAACCTCAACCTAAAAGAAAACAACACTAATCATTGTCACTGATTTATTCTAAATCCTCCTGACTACTGCTACTGATTTCCACTGCTGGTGGAATTATAACATAAGTCCGTTCAGGGGACTTATACTTTTGGTTTGGCTTTAATGGTCTTTTTCCCCTACTGCTAATCACTTCAATTTTCTTTACTGCTTGATTTTTCTTATCAGAGTCACTTTTTTTGACTTGATATCTCATTAACCTGCTCTTTTGACTTGTTCACTAATTTGAATTTTAATATTTTCTCTTGGCCAATTATCTCCTTTTCTTATGAATTTCTTCTCTGGCTCAGTTTCGTTACATTCAGTTTTCCAAGTTCTTTTTCTGAATTTTCTTATTTGAGAATCTTCATCACTCTCCTCTGAATCAGTCTCAGAGACTTCAAATTTATATTTAGGATCTTCTTTACTTGGCAGTTTCACTCCGTTAGGAACATCATCCTTGTAGCTGGTACTCAGTAATTCGTCTTCTTCTCCTTCTGGAATTACTTCTAAATTCCCAGTTTCAGAATTCTTGTTCCTGCTTTCAGAGCGTTCAATCTGCTTTTCAATACTTTCCTGATTTTGATTCTCTTTTGACTCATTCAATGCCTGATCCGCATCTGAATCTTCCAGATGTTGACTCTCTTGTTGATCTTCAGAATCTGAATTTTCTTCAGGTTCTCTCACAGAGTGTGAATCAGTTGTCGTGTCACTATCCTCATCAGAATTATCAGGATGTGGTACACGAATGGTGTGACACGCATGCACCCACCTTTTCAAACCTTTGCATTTAACTGCATTTGTTGTGACTAATATCACCTGTCTTGCTTTTTGCCACCTGGGTACTAAACAGTTTCTTCTCCGGTGTACTTTTGTCCTCACCCAATCTCCTAGCAACAGATCATGAGCTTGCTCCTTTTCTTTTGAAATCACATTAGTTCCCACCTGATGGAATACAGAAGTCACCACATCAGACAAGTTCTTGCAATATTCCATAATTGCACTTTCATTAATGCTAAGAACTTTTCCAACTGGTACAAATGCTTGTCTCATTACTCTCCCCATAAGAATGTCATGTGGACTTAAACCTGTATTTTTATCTGGTGTACTTCTCAAAGACATAAGAACAAGTGGAAGTGCATCTGTCCACTTCACTCCTGTAGCCAGGCACAGCTTGGCTATTCTATTTTTTATTGTGCCATTAATTTGTTCTACAACACCTGATGCTTCTGGTCTGTATCCACAGTGTAGCTTCTGCTTAATGTTCAGGGCTTCACAAATCATTTGTAGCAATCTGTTTTCAAAATGTGTACCACGATCACTTTCAATTGTAACTGGAAATCCATACCTAGGTATGATCTCTCTTAAAAGCAATTTTGCCACAGTAACTGAGTCATTGTGACGTGTGGGGAACGCTTCCACCCATCTTGAAAACAGACAGTCAATCACTAGGACATACTTTAATCTATTGTGGGGTGGCATGTCAATGAAATCCATTTGCAACCTGGTAAAAGGACCACCCTCCCGTCCGATGGTTCCCATGCTCACAACTGTTTTTCTGTTTGGATTAATTTGTTGGCAGATCAAACATCTCTGGCAAAGTGACTCTGCAATAATCCTAAATTTGGGATTAAACCATGTTTGCCTAAACAACCTGATCATAGAGTCTCTTCCTAAATGTCCTGGACCATGGTACATCCGTGCCATGTCAACAATCATGCAATTTGGCATTACAGGTCTGTTATCTTTGTAAACTCAAACCTCATCTTCCTCCCGCTGTCTACAACCTGCTTTTAACCATGTGTCTTTTTCCTCATCATCTGCCTCATCTTGTAGATCTTTTACTCCTTGCCATGTCTCAACTACAGATGATAGCATGAGCGAGTTCAAAACATGATCATTGTCTTTTTCTCGATTAATTGAAAAATTGTTTTTCGCACAGTACCGTGCAATCTCATCAGCGAAGGAATTACCTTTAGTAATATAGTCCTCGCCCTTTTTATGTGCTGCGCATTTTACAACAGCAATTTTCTCTGGTAACTGAATGCCATCAATCAATCTTTTGATCAATTTTGCATTCCTGATTGGTGTTCCCGCATAAGTTAAATAACCTCTTTGAGACCAAAGCTGGCCATAGTCATGGACTACGCCATATCCATACTGACTATCAGTCACTATGGTAACCTTTTTCCCTTCTGCTCTTTCACATGCACAAATTAAAGCAATTAATTCTGCTACTAGAGCTGAACGAATTCCTTCAAGAGAAGAACCCTCAACTACTCCTGCAACTGTACAGACAGAGTAAGCTGCTCTCAGAATGCCCTCATCTGTTCTTAGGCAGGAGCCATCAACAAAGTAAACAAAGTCTGATTCTGGCAAAGGTACATCTTTTATGTCTTTCCTCCGTTTGGACAGTAATCTACAACATCTAAGCACTCGTGATCAACATCAGTCTCATTTTTGATTTCAGTAGTAGCACCATCAGGCAACAATGTGGAAGGATTTAAATTCACACATCTTGCAATTGAGACATTATCTGATCCCAGAATAACTTTTTCATATTTGGTCAATCTATTACTTGTCAGGTGCTGTGTCTTGCTTCTGGTAAGAAAAATTTCAACTGAATGAGGAACATACACGTTTACAGGAAACCCTATTATGATTCCTTCACTTTGTTCAAGGCTTACACTTGTTGCAGCCACTGCTTTTAAGCTACCTGGCAATGCTTTTGCAACAGGATAAAGAACAGCTGAGAAGTAAGCTATTGGCTTTCTCAGTTTTCCATGTCTCTGAATCAGAACTGATAATGCACAACCTTCCCTTTCACTGCAGTACAGCTCAAATTCTTTCTCATAGTCTGGCATGCCCAACGTTGGAGCTTCACACAAACTCTTTTTTAACTGTTCAAAAGCCTCTAACTCTGTTTTTGTTAGGGTGATCGGATCTTTTATGTCTGCTTTTGTCAGTCTCTGCAGTGGTTTTGCAATTACTGAAAATCCACTAATCCATTGACGACAATAACCTACCATTCCTAGAAACATTCTGACTTGCCTTTGTGTCGTTGGAGGTTGTATTGCTCAAATCATTTTTATTCGTTCAACTGTCACTTGCCTGATTCCCTTTGCAATTCTGTGACCAAGATATTTTACTTCTTCTTTGCAAAACTGTAATTTTGCAGGTGACACTTTATGTCCTTCATCTGCCAAACGATTCAAAAGGGTTATGGTGTCTGTTACACAATTTTCTCGTGTTTTTGCAGCCACTAGAAGGTCATCAATGTACTGGACCAATGTTGATTTTCCAGGTAAATCTAGATCTTCCAAAGATTTCTTTAACAACTGATTAAAAATAGATGGACTCTCAGTATACCCTTGAGGGATACGACACCAAGCTAAGATGCGATCCTGGAATCTGAACACAAAAATGTTTGGACTCTCTGGATGCAGTGGAACTGTAAAGAAAGCATTACATGGGTCAATGACCGTGTACCATTCTGCATCATGCGGAATCTGATATAGAATTACCGCTGGGTTTGGTACGACTGGGCAACATGGAATAACTATCTAATTAATCTTTCTCAGGTCCTGAACTTTTCTGTAAGTTCCGTTTGGCTTTTTGATCCCCATAATCAGTGAATTACATGGGCTGCTCTCAATTTCTTTTAAAACACCTTGTTTTATGAATTTCTCAATCACAGGAATGACACCTTCAATAGTTTCAGCTTTCATTTTATACTGAGGAATATTTGGGAAATCTATTCCTTGTTTTACAGAGATTTGCACTGGGTCTACATGTTTCATCAAACCCATTTCATCTCCAGTTAAATCCCAGATTTTTGCATTAACTGTCTCTTTCAGTTCTTCAGGTAAATTATTTTTATCAAAAGCAGGAAATAGTTTATTTTCTTCTTCAACCATTAGCATTGTTAGCTTGTACAGGCCATCTTCTTCCAGAGTTTGGAGCTCAATACCATCCGGTGAGCAATACATTTTACAATTCATCTTGCACAAAATGTCCCTCCCTAACAGGTTTACTGGACTGCTGTTACAGACTACAAATCTGTGTTTATCTTTGAAATTACCAATTTCAATTTAAACTGGTTCTGTTAAATCTGTTTTAATGTGTTGATTTGCTACACCTACTACTTGGATGGACTCACCAGAGAGAGGAAGGTTTTCAATTTCCACTGATCTAACAGTAAAACGGGTAGCACCAGTGTCCACAAGAAAAGTGATTTCTACATCATTCGCTTTACCATTTACAAATGGACCAGACTGATCTACCTCAAGAGTGGCTCCAAGCACACACTCTTCTTCCTCTCTCAGGCACCGTCATGAGTAATCCTCTGAATCACTCCCTTCATTTTCTTTTAACCAAAATTGTTGAGAAACATTTGACACATTCACTCTTGGCGGTCTATTTACCTGTTCACTTCCGCAGAATCCCATTTCAGGACTGAATCTTTGCACATTCACACAGTTTGGGAGTGGCGGTTGTGGAATTTGGCTCTGCTGATTCACTAACTGTCGCTGTAGCTGTTGCTGCTGACTTATTTCATTTAACTGTCGCTGTAGCTGTTGCTGCTGATTTATCTCATTCTGCATCTGTGGATTCAATGATGTATTTTTGAAATTTCTGGGCGGATTCTTACATTCACGCTTCCAGTGTCCAATTTCGCCGCAATTAAAACATGGGAGCTTCTGCTTGAGCTCTTCAATATTCACATTACATTTTTGTTTGTTAAAATTTCCTTTAAATTTGCCTTGATTCTGGTGAACATTTTTATTTTATAAGGTTGCTATATGCTGTTCAGCTACCTTCACCTGTGCCCACATTGCTTTTTCCTTAAGCTTCTTCTTTTTGGCATCTATCTCATCACTGCAGTATTTTGTTTTTCTCAGAATGTCATCAACTGTTAATGATTGCCATCCGACAATTCCATTTCTAATCATGTCACCAATTTCAGGTCTCAATCCATAAACAAACCTGTATATGAAGTGGCTCATGTCTTTCTCACTTAATTTTTCATAGCCACTATATTGTTTAAATACCAGCAGTAATCTTTCATAAAATGAATGTACTGACTCTTTCGGTTCCTGGTTCGTTCTGTCAATTTTAACACAATCTACTTCTTTTGGAGGAATTTTATTTTTCAACCTCACAATTACTTTGTCATATAAATCCATGACATCTGCTGAAGGAGCACCTGTTATTTTATTTTGAGCTGGTTCTTCTTTGGGCCAACTTACAGAAATTTTACATTCTGTACAAAGATCTGATGGGACAACAATGTCAAAGAATCCATCAAGATCAATCCACAGAACTTTTGAAACCTTAATGAATCTGTCTACCTGGCGATACCATTCTACTGGCTTTTCTCTCAGCCGAGGAAAATCATTTGTGAACAGTAAAATGTCCTGTCTTGTCCAAGGGACATGAACATACCCTCCACCAGCTATTTCTCTCATCGGAAATTCATTTGCGACTTCCCCTCTTTCTCTTTTTTCTTCTCTTTTCTTTGTCCATTTCACTCTCCATTTACTTATTTCACCTAATCTTTTTAGGAACACAATCAATTCTTTTACATGTGTTATCCTACCTGTGGTGTTCAAATTTTCAATGTCTTTTTCAGAAAAATCCACTCTGTAATGCTTTTGCAATTGTTTCTGTCTAGTCAAATCTATTTCTAATTCAGCAGCCACTTCCTCAAATTGATCATACTTGTTTTTCGTTTTCCATGGTATACTTTTAAACTGTCAGTTCCAATTGTACCAATAATTAATTCTTCCAAATCTGCTTTCAATTTTGCATCATCAAATTGTTTAAATTCAGGAACTTGTGGGGTCTGTGGAGTCTGTGTTAAATCTGTTTTATTCATGCTCTTTTCTGGAGATCCAGAATCAGAACCTGCAACAGATGGTGTCTGAACATTTGACAAACTTTGATTAAAAGTTAAATCTGGCATTGTTTTTTCTCGATGCATTTCTGATAAATCAGAGTAAAATTTTTCAGCCACTTTCTGAATTTCCGCATTTAATGGAACAGTCAGAGCTGAGTGTCTATTTTCCCTTTGGTCAAAAACTGGTACAACAGGACCAATTGTTACTGGTACTGTTACTGCTTCCATCCCTTTAGTTAATTGCTGTATTATTTCTTCTTTTGCTTTTAAATATTCCGAAACTTCTGGTATATTCCCAAGTCTCTCTGTTCTTTTTACATTCCTCTGGAATTCATTTCCCTGTTCAGGAATCTCAGGATAATTTCTGTTTACTCTTGGAGTATTTGAATTACTTCTTGTCCCTACTCTTTCAGGCAATCTTAAAAATCTAGGTGAATTTTCATCAATTTCTCTTGGAGGTGCACTTGGAGAGGTTCCTGAAGAAACTCTCGGGGTAGACTGTGAAAAATCTGGCTGATAGGGTGACGGATTATGATTTGTAATATAAATTTCTTCTAAAACCGCATCATCTAATTCTTCATCAAGATGACCTCTCTTTCGGGTATTCTTTTGACCTGGTTTTTCAGTAATCATCTCTCTTACTGGGTATAAACCATCATACATATCTGCTTTTCTCCAACATCGTACTCTATCTTCATGAGTTTCCCTATTTATATTTAATTTGGAGCCTCTTGTTAAACCTCTGGTTTCTCGTTCGAGTTCCATCATTTCAACTTCCCATTCAACTAAAGCCTCAAATTGAGTAAGTCTAGGCTTTGGCACAAGAGCCATCTCTCCAAGTTATTCAATTTTTTTTATATTAAATGACCCATCTTCTGGCCACGCTAATACGCCATCATCTTTGGTATATTGCATCCAATTTTCAAACCAAAGAACAGTATAATAACCATATTCACCTTCCATATATGCTGCGGGTGTTTATGAAGTAATTTTCCACCACGCGTTTCAATTTTCTTATCGGGCTGAATATATTTTTCAATTTCTGAAACCATGAAGGCTTCTTTTCCTCCTTTCCGTACCAATAACTCATGATTTTAAAACTATTCCGCTTAATTTGGAAAAGATCGTAAGTATTCCTTGTTGTTCCGCTACTCTCGCCAATCCGTGTGTGAAACTCACCAACAAGCCAATCAGGTTAAGCCACGTCACTACCTTGCTCAACTAATGAAAATACTGTTTTCAGAAAAGACCAATCAGCTATCAGCTCGTTTCAGTCACGAGAGCCAATCAGTGCGCTTGCTGTGACGTATGTTAACCAATCACAGCGCAAACCCTGTGACGTATACTGCCGCTGCAGCTCCGCTCCGTAAACTCACCCCTCCTTTACAAAATATTTTCACAGCGCATTTTAAAACAATTCTTTTCAATGAAATTCAATTAGTAACTACAGAAAAACAAACCATTTGTCTGTTTCACAAAATAAAGTGACAGTTTTTTCTCAATCAATCGAGTATTCTTTCTTATGAAATAGACAACGCTATTCTCACAAAATCATTTATACACATTCAAACGGAAAACCCTAACCATACATACGTGAAATCTTTGGTAGGACTTTAACCTGCCAATAGAAAATCCTCATTCGCCAGTAAGAAGAGACGACGCTTCCTTACCCTTCACACAAGCTTGGAAAAATCCCATCACTCTTTTCACAGCGAGTTTTAAAACAGGCTCTTAGTCCCTATACTCAAAGCTACAATTTCATAGTCAATCCTCACTATACATTTTACCTATCACACCTAATATCCCTAAACTTGTGCTGTACGTCCACAACACTAGCGATATGTCAATACCACTATTTTGAAACAGAACTAATGCACTGTGTAACCTAACTTGTCACACTACTCTTGCCGGCTCACTAGGAATTTTTTCACTGCTGAAAAAGACCTTTCGACTACATGTAACAAGAGAACAAACTTAACATGATTTAGAAATGGATCCTATGTAATTACCATGTAACATGTCAGTTACCATAGTAACCGAACTCTGCTACCAGAAAATTGATCCAGCGCCCTAATAGAAAATCTGTCTCAACAACACAACCCTACACCATGATACTCACCATTAATCATAAACTCTTCACAAAGGCCCATAAGTAACTGAGACAAATGTTGGGCAACTGAATCATGTGATCTAATTAATCAGAACTATTCACAAACTATATACAAATTATATACAACTGCAGTTTATCATCATCATTATTATGAATATAACGGAAACATTTAATTAAGTCACTTAGGTGAATGGATCAACTAATGGTAACTAGACTAAGAATAAACAAGACCAGCTTGTCATTTCAAAATCTATTTTATAAATTTTATTTTCAAATAAAGAGCATTCTTAGAATTAGAAATCTTTGATTAGCAATTTTTGAAAGCATCTGTTTAATTAAAGTATAGGCACATTAGACTGTCATTTCAAACGGATCAGCTTGCAGAGAATTAACGCAGAGAAAAGCTCTCATTCCCTAAAATCTATTTTCCTGACTAAACTCAATTAAACCTAAAAGGAAAAGTCATTAGTTATATTATCCTTACGTGAGTCAAAAGTCCGACAGCACTTCATGCCCTTCAGGATTCAGGAACGAGCAGCCAGGCTCCTACCAAGGGGTCAGGTTTTATACCTTTTCTCTAGCTAAAACTTACTAATCTACACTAAAAGAATACTTTTCTCCTTCATTCAGCTTTTCCATTGGCTGACAACTGTCAGTCTATGTGAGGTCATGACTTTCTTCAATCCAAAGTTGGGCCTTTCTAAAACGTCTTTGTCCATTGTCCACAGGCGACATTAGCTTCCAAGGATTTGCAACATCTTATTAAATAACAGTTCGCTGCTTCCTCAGCTTAGCTGTTCTGCGGCTTCCTGTCCTTGAAGTTATTCAACTAAAGGCACATCTTGCACAGGTCCATTAATTTGTTTACTGACGGATATCATTGTGGTAAAAACTTTCCACTTTGTTAGCTGTGCTCGGCTCATCTCGACAGGATTCCAAACACCCTTTTAAAAGCTAGGCCTCAGGCCTTTTTCACGAAAACTAGTATACAAAGAAACACAAAACATTAATTAATTCAAGTAATGAAGAATATTCTGTTACCCACCCCCTTGCTAAATATTAACCCATTAGTTTATGTTACCTAGCTTTAAGCACATAAAAGCAGCGTTTATAAAAACCTTCTTCACATGGGCCTCCAGGATTCTCCACGAGCCTTTGCCACATATGACATGTCATAAACAAAAGCACATTTAAATAAGCACATGCCATTAATTAAACAGCCGCAATTATTATTATTATTATAATAGAGGCTTTTGTAGCGCGCTCTGTTACTAAAATGATAGTATCCTGGCGCGAGAGAAAGGGAAGACAGATCAGAATAAATCCAGATTAGAGGGACATCCATTAAGAAGTGATGTTAAAGAAATGGGGGGCATATTATCAAGAACGGGCGTTACATTATCGCCGCTTTTATCGGCAGGAAAGTGCCGATAAAGCGGCGATAATGTGCTTGATAATATGCTTTATGAATTCCAATCGAAGCCCATGTTAGATGTCTTCACATCTAATATGGGCTTCGATTGGAATTCATAGAGCATATTATCAAGCACATTATCGCCGCTTTATCGGCACTTTCCTGCCGATAAAAGCGGCGATAATGTAACGCCTGTTCTTGATAATATGCCCCCGGGTTTTTAGGCCCTTCCTGAACACCATAATGGATGAAGATGTTCTCAAATGGAGAGGAAGGGTATTCCAAGCTCTCGCCGCTCTGACAGAGATGGATTGGCCGCCGAGCCTGCTGTATTTAAACTTTGGCACATTCATTTTGAATGACTTGGAGGCGAGGAATCAAATAGGCCGGAAGTCCGCAGAAGAGGCCATTCGCACAATCCAATCTGGATAGTATGAGAGCGCGAATGACCGTCTCCTTGGCCTCTCTCGGAAGCAGAGGAAGAAATCTGTGCAATGTTTTGAGAGTGGAGAAGCAAATCCCAGTAAGTTTTTTCAGATGGTCCTCAAATCTAAGGTTGTCACTAAACCAGACTCCTAGGTTTTTTGCAGGTCCACCGATGGATTTGGGGCATGGGAGATCGGTGGGCCAGAGAGAGTCACTGAAGTTATCTGGAAAGGAACCATACAGCAAGATTTCAGATTTGCTCTCATTACATTTAAGTTGGGCACAGGCCAGCCAGCGAAAGACCGATGATAGACAGAATTGAACTCTCGACGTGTCCAAGTTGTTTTTAGGCCATGTGAACAAAAGTTGTGTATCATCGGCATAGGCCATAATTTTTGCTCCCATCTGTTCCGCAAGATAAATGAGAGGGGTCATATATATATTAAAAAGCAGGGGGCTGAGGGTGGAGCCCTGTGGGACACCAGTTGTAAGTTTTTTGGGAGAGGAGGAAAAAGGCGGCATCCACACTTGCTGGGACCTGTTATCTAAAAAAGATGTCAGCCAGCCAAGAGCGGAGCCAGTTATGCCTATGGCCGCTAATCTGGTAAGTAAAAGGGAGTGAGGAACCGTATCGAAGGCGGCAGAGAGGTCCAATAGAATCAGAGCCGCTCTGCCACCTCCGTCCAGACATTCCCGGATAGCCTCAGAAACCTCAACTAAAGCCGTCTCTGTGCTGAAAGCAGCTCTAAAGCCTGATTGCGCTGGGTGAAGAGCCTGAGAGCTTTCAACAAATTTATCCAACTGTGTGAATGCGACTTTTTAACATATCTTTGCCAGGGCCGGCAACAATGATATGGGCCGGAAGTTAGCGGGGACCCTAGGGTCTAAGCCATTTTTTTTAAGAAGTGGTAGCAGTTTGGCCTGCTTCCAACATGCCGGAACAGTGGCAGTGGAAAGAGAGAGGTTAACAATATGTGTCACCTCATGGCCAACTGTATTAGCCAGGCCCGCAAGGACTCTGGCAGGGCATGGGTCAGCGGGGGATCCTGATTGTAGAGTAGCAAGAATTTAACAACGTCTGTTTTATCAACTGGAGTAAAAAGGACAAACTGATCCATAGGGACAGGCATAATGGGGGGTGGAATAGTCATTGAGGATGGAAAATTATGACAAACAGTGAGTAAATCGTCTTGAATTTTAGCAATTTTGTCCACGAAGAACACAGAGAGTTCTTCACACCATTTGGCCGAAGAGGTTAAAAGAGGTTGAGCGGCACATGGAGAAACAAAGCTTTTAACAATAGCAAAGATTTCCCTGCTATTGTTGTTAGCCTTGGTTATACGCCCATCGTAGTATAGACTTTTTGCCGATTTTATCGCTGCGTAGTACTTCTTTTGTGCCGTCCTCAGTTCTTTCTTAGCCTCAGGGAGATAGGCTTGTCTCCAACGTCTTTCAAGTTTTTTACAACCTGATTTGAGATAGCGGAGAGTATTAGAGAACCAAGGTTTAGAAGGGGTAGAGCGCACTCTACAGACACAACCTGTTTTAATTGAAGAAGCAGCTCCACCTACAATCCATGAGTTGAAAGAACTCACGGCTGACTCAATTTCAGAGGGAAGTGTAGGGCGAGAGGTATCTAGTTGATCACAAAGCGTAACTATATTAATTTTCTGTGTATGAGCAGCTGATTGATTGGTCTCAACGGGGCGGGATAGGGACCAAGTGAACCTAATCAGCATATGGTCAGACCAGGTTACTATTTCAGGGTAAGACATATTTATATCAAAGTTAGTGCATACTAGGTCAAGGACGTGACCCCCTGAATGAGTGGGAGCCTTAACCCACTGTTTTAGCTGGGCCATCGCAAAAGCATTGTTTAACCGAACTGTATCCGGTAGATCTAGATCATCCACATGAATATTAAAGTCCCCCAAAAGGAGATATCTAGAGTATTTCAGGGCCCGTGGGACTATCATGTCCTCTAGTGCCTCTAGAAATTTACTTGCATGGCCAGGTGGCCGATACACCAAAGTTCCACCTAAGGTAAAATGTGCCCCCAAAGAAAGAGAAAAGTGGAGCACCTCAGCATCAGCTGGGGGGCCCAAGGGATCAAGAGAAAAAGTCAATTTTTCTCTGAAAATGGCTGCTATGCCACCTCCTCTGCCTAAGGGGCGATCTTGTCTAGTGATTTTAAAGCCACGTGGAATAGCGAATTCAACAGCTGGGTTGCATGTCTCATTAAGCCACATTTCTGTGACAAAGAGAAGATCAAACTCATTGTCACTTAACAGTTCAAAGATGTCATTGGAGTGCTTGACCAATGATCTAGCATTGATCAAGCCAGCCCGAATACATGCTGTATCGATGGGAAGCTGGGTAGGACCAGTTAGAGTAGGCTGAAAGCGAAATTTGCATACTTGACAAATACGCCGGGATTTATCGTCCGGCTCCCATCGGTCCCTGCAGGGGCAAGAATTTGCACTAAGTGCTATGAGATACTCACGGGAGTAGCAGACACAGGAGCTATCAGTGGATGGAGAAGCAACAGCAGGGGGACTGGCGCTGGCCACGTCCGGGACACGGATGGGCACAGACGGGCCCTCCTTTGGCGCTCCTTCGGCGCGCAGATGGCGCGCCCGCTGCGCGTGGCCGCTGCGCGTCCTAAAGAGCATGGCTAATTATAGACAGAAGCCCCAACCTCCGCTGGACCGCTAACTCAGGTCCGGCAGGGTCCGACCCACACCAAAGATGGCGGCCGACCTAGCCCTCCACAGCAAACGGCACGTGAAGCCGCGGTGGAACGGGGCTTAGGGGGACCACAGTCAGTAAGAAGCAAATAGCGGTAGGTTACTGAATGAGCACACAATATTAAACACAATTAAAGTTAAAAGTATTTAAAAGTTTTTTAAAAAGCAAATCAATTCAAATGCATCCGAAGGAATAAAGTACAAGCAGAGGAGAGCCCTCGCAATCTGCTCGCCTTTCTCGAGCGTTGTGCCGAGGTACTGCCACTGCCTCTACACAAACGCGCTCCCCAACGAGCATCAGGTCTAATTATAGACAGAAGCCCCAACCTCCGCTGGACCGCTAACTCAGGTCCGGCAGGGTCCGACCCACACCAAAGATGGCGGCCGACCTAGCCCTCCACAGCAAACGGCACGTGAAGCCGCGGTGGAACGGGGCTTAGGGGGACCACAGTCAGTAAGAAGCAAATAGCGGTAGGTTACTGAATGAGCACACAATATTAAACACAATTAAAGTTAAAAGTATTTAAAAGTTTTTTAAAAAGCAAATCAATTCAAATGCATCCGAAGGAATAAAGTACAAGCAGAGGAGAGCCCTCGCAATCTGCTCGCCTTTCTCGAGCGTTGTGCCGAGGTACTGCCACTGCCTCTACACAAACGCGCTGCCCAACGAGCATCAGGTCTAATTATAGACAGAAGCCCCAACCTCCGATGGACCGCTAACTCAGGTCCGGCAGGGTCCGACCCACACCAAAGATGGCGGCCGACCTAGCCCTCCACAGCAAACGGCACGTGAAGCCGCGGTGGAACGGGGCTTAGGGGGACCACAGTCAGTAAGAAGCAAATAGCGATAGGTTACTGAATGAGCACACAATATTAAACACAATTAAAGTTAAAAGTATTTAAAAGTTTTTTAAAAAGCAAATCAATTCAAATGCATCCGAAGGAATAAAGTACAAGCAGAGGAGAGCCCTCGCAATCTGCTCGCCTTTCTCGAGCGTTGTGCCGAGGTACTGCCACTGCCTCTACACAAACGCAATTAATGTTGACAATACAAAATAGACACATTTAGTTCATTATTTTTAAACGTACTTGCGAATGCAACAAAGAGCACACATAATGTTAAACCCTCATGTCGTGAATGCATTTTACTCTAGATTGATTAGTACATATTCGTGCATAAACTCATTAATATGATTAATAATTATGGAAGTTTAACTTTGCGAGTCAAAAACAAAATTCATTTCTGAAACTCGCTTCATCAACTCTGCAGGGATAACAAATAAACAAGAGACCTTTCATGCAACTGCCCAGCTGCAACTGGTCCTGGCTGGATCCTGCTGTTTGCCTTTGCCTGAAAACCTGTGAGTCTCTAAGTGCCTCATCTGAGGCCATTGGGGCATTTAGAAATCTACTCCTGTGGAGAATTGGGGCTTAAAGGACTAAAGCCAGAAGGTAAAATCTTTGAACTGAACAGACTTGGTTGATGTAGCAGATCCATACCCCACCGTGGTCAGCTTCAAATTGCTTATAGGTCCCAATCTACTGCAACTATGGACTATTATTAGCACCCTGGACTTCTTGGAGCAATTTCTACATTAATTGTTTCAGAATAGTCTATTTGCCTTTTGACGTTTAGGAATTTCACTGGGAACATTGTATGTATTCTTCCATTTTCCCTCAACCCTTGTTTGCTTGGTGCATTAAGATGCAAAAGTTATGTTTTTTCACATATTTTCAAATTACTTTGAAGAATATAAAAAACCAGAAAGCATACTGTGATTTTATGACCACCTTTTTTATTAATATACTTTTTCCATTTAGAATGTATGCAATTGTATAAGTTTATTGGAAACTACGACTTGCAGACCACAGGCACTTTGTATAGGGTCAATGGAGAGTCCCAAAGGCTGCCCCCTCCCTCCCTCCACCCCAAGAAATGTAGGGGCAGATTTACAAGCCCCTTGCGTCATTTTCCCATGTTAAAAGTGACGCAAAAGTGGCGCAAGGGGCTTGTAAATCTGCCTCGTAGTTGTGGCATCGCAACAAGGCCCCAACACGTGGTGAGTGAGACTCACAATAATGACAGACACACTGGCAGTATGGTTAGCCGGAAAGACCCCGAGCGGTCTTCCGCATGTTTATTTATACCCCCGGCGCTAGCCCGCCCCGGGGTGTGCGTGCGTGCGTGCAAGTGAGAGATACAATGTATGAGAGAGCCCGGGTGGCTCTCTACATCCCTCCTTTGATTTAGTTATGTTCATGCTGCAGACGCCAGACCTCGCTTCACGGAGATGCCAAGGCAAAGTCTCTCAGATGTAGGTTGGGCCTTGGATTGGGTCTCAGACCGTACCTCCAACTTCGGGCACCTGGTGGCTCGACAACCCCAGCCGGGGTTGCCCCAGTATGTTCACCCGCGCCGGTCGCCCGTGGTTGAGCTTGCTCTGCGATGGGACTCCGTGGTGTCACTCTAGGTGGACTCGCACCGCCATGCTGGCCCACTGTTGACCTTGGCGGACTCCTGCCGAGGTCCAGGTCTTCACACTCCGCAGCTTCCATTTCCTCCTTGGCTCTATGTCCTCTCGTTGTTTCGTCTACCTTCTTAAAGCAGGACACATTCCGCGTCACTACTTGTCCATTACGCTTCACGGTTACCATTGTCCCTTGGATCTTGTCCACTCTCCACACTTCTGACTCGTACGGTGTTCGGAATTTCCATCCTGGATGGCAGTCTTTGACAACTACCAGGTCTCCTTCTTTCAAATTGGGTTCTTTGGCACGACGATGTTCACTTGCCTTTGTGTTGGTATTCTGTCTCCGGACTTGAGTGGTCTCAGCATCTCTCTCTGCTGGCACCCAAGTGCTATCGGTCGGGATGCTGTCCCGGGGTGCCCGCTTGAACAGCACATGTGCAGGAGCACACTTTGTCGTTATGCTCCTAGGAACTGGTCGAGGGCTATTTCGGGGCCCTTCCCGTTGTGCACCGCAATCCGGAGTGCTCTGTTCAGTGTGTGCATTAGTCTTTCAACTTCCCAGTTTGCCTGGGGCCACAGCGGGGTGATTTTTCTGTGTTTGATCCGAAGGTTTTCCAGGTATGACTGAAATTCTCTCCCTTGAAAGGGAGGTCCATTATCTGACTTGATTTCATCCGGGAGCCCCATAATTGCAAAGACGCGGCTCAGCACTCTTTTGACTTGTGGGAACGCGGTTGATGATATGACTTCAACTATTGGAAATTTAGAAAACGAGTCAACCAGGACAAGCATGTGTCTCCCATCCGGGAAACTGCCAAAGTCTATGCTGAGGTGTGTCCAGGGTGTTTGGGGTGCTTCCTCCGTGATTACAGGTGCTGGGGCCGGATCTCCACCTGTGATCGTGCAGGCATGGCAGGACCTTATCATGGCGTCCACTTGGCTGTCCATGGTGGGGAACCACACTTTGCTCCTTAGGTGTGCTTTTGTCTTGGCCATGCCTTGATGCCCTACGTGCGCAAGACTTAAGGCTCTCTGTTGGAGATTTTCCGGTATGACGATGAGGTGCCCTCGAAGGATGATTCCTTCATCCCCCACGCTCAGTTCATTGCGTATCTGCCACAATTGTTGTCGTGCGTGGCTCACCTCCGGCCGGAGGCTCGAGGCCCCATCGAGGAAGTGGGCCCACCGGTTTCCTTCAAGGGCCTGGCGAACTTTTACCAGTGTCTCATCTATGGCGGTTGCTTCTCCGATTTCTCTGAGCGACATATTCTCCGGGCATGCCGCCTGTGAGATCATGTGGACAAACTCCTCGGCTTCCCCACCTTCATCCATGGGCGGATATTGGGAGATGACATCCGGGTGCTGGGACAGGTAGTCGGCCGGGTTGTGGGCCCCTGGGCGGAACACGATTTTGAAATGCTACCCCTGTAGCTGGACTGCCCAGCGTTCGATGCATGGGGGTGCCAGACGGGACGACCCAGCAAAGAGGGGCAGCAGTGGCTTGTGATCTGTAACCACTGTGAATTCCTGCCCGCAAAGGTAGAGGTGAAAATGCTGGCACGCCCACTTGATGGCCAGCGCTTCCCTTTCGATTTGTGCATATCTGGTCTCAGTGTCTGACAGTGCCTTACTGGCATATGCGACAGGTTTCCACTCTTCAGATCCATACTCTTGTAAGAGCACCGCTCCCAAACCCACTGGGCTGGCGTCGACGATGAGTTCAGTGCGGCGACGTGGTTGGAAGTAAGCCATGGTGGTGTCATCGAGAAGGCTAGCCTTGATAGCTTGAAAGGCTTTGTTAGCAGTTCATGTCCATTCCCATTTGTGGTCGGCTCTGGTAAGGGCTCTGAGGGGTTCAGCAATCGCGGCCAAGTTGGGTATGAACCGACCACAGTAAGTGGCCATGCCCAAGAAGCTGCACACTTCGGTGGGGTTCCTGGGAGTGCTGGCTGCCTTGATCGCCCCCGCCTTCTTGGGGTCTACTTTCAGGCCTTCCCTCGTGAAGATGTATCCGAAAAAGTCTATCGACTCCTGGTAGAAGGAGCACTTTGCTCTGTGGAGGGTCAGCCTGCTGTCTGCAAGTCTTTGGAGGGCGCCCTCAGGTTGGTGTGATGTTCTTCTAGGGTTGCGGAATACACCAAGATATGATCACCCCCCGCAGTCCCGATAGCACCTCGCGTATGGCGTTTTGGAAAACTTCTGCTGCGGAGGAGACTCCAAAGCTGAGTCGGGTGTAGCGTTGCAACCCTACGTGGGTCGAAAAGGTGGTGATGTACCTGCTGGCCGGTTCCAACTCGAGCTGGTGCTAACCCGAGTTAAGGTCTAACTTTGAAAACCATTTCGCCCCGTTTAGATCTGCCACTATATCATCCATGGTGGGAGTGATGTGTCGTTCGCGGTTGACGGCAGTATTAGGCAGCCTCATGTCGACACATAGCCGGATCGCCCCTGGTTGTTTTGGCTTTGGTGCGACCACTAGCGGGGAAACCCAGGGTGTCGGGCCCGACACTTTCTCGATTACTCCCAGATCCTCGAGCTTCCGAAGCTCTTCTTCGACTTAAGGCCGTAGGTTGAAGGGCACCCTCCTGTGCCGGAGTGCAACAGGCCTTACTGACGTGTCTATGTGTAGCTTGAACTTTCGCCCTTTTAGTTTTCCTAGGCCCTGGAATAGCTCCGGGAAGTCCTTTACCATGAAGTCCGCATGCGCCTGGTACACCTGACTGGCAAAGAATACCAAGCCCAGGTCCTCTGCCGTGTGGCAGCTCAGCAGTGTGCCTTTCTTGCCCTCGGTGATGTGGAACTTGGTCTCAGTGGAATATTCGCCGTTGACCACCGTTGTTTGAATTACTCCTCTGAGTGGTAGTGGTTCTGTGCCCCCGTAGGTGTAAATCCTTGCTACTGAGGGTGTCAGTATGGGCTTTGGGGACATCTTCTCATATTGGTCCGAATCCATGACGTTCACGGACGCCCCCGTGTCTATCAGGGCTTTGACCTCGGTGCCGTCTACTGCTATGGAGCACATGGGCGGCGGCCTCCTTCTTGTGGATGCTCTGCTTACGTAGGAGACAACGTACACTTCGTTGTCCTCATCGTCCTCATACCTTGGCTTTCCTGGGCCTGAGTGTCCGGAGGAGGCGGTTCGTGGTCGAGGGATAGCTGTCGGATGCGCTGCGTTACTGCCCTGGCGCGCGGACCGGCTGACCTGAATTTTCTTCCCCGACAGACGGCGGCAGAATGATTCATGCGCCCACCCTTGAGGCACGTTTTTCCTTTCGCGCCGCACGTGGCAGTGGCCGGGTGATCTTCTCCGCAATACCCGCACTGGTTCCCTCTCGGCGGGGTGTTCCGTGGTCGCGCTGGCGGGAATCTCCTTTGTACTGCGTCAACCCTCTCTTCTTTGATCGGCGTCGTTTTCATGGTAGGCGGAGCAATCACTGTCGTGCGTAATGCTGCCTCCATCTCTTCCGCCCTTGCGTCAGATAACTCATGCGACCTGGCTAGAATTAGTATCTCGTCGAGCGATATGCCCGGTTGTCTAAGGATGAGCTTTCTCAACAGCTTTGATTTGCACCCCCACTACGATCTGGTCCCCTATTTCTTCCCGTGGGTTGGTGAAGGGGCATGTGCTTGCCAGCCGGCGGAGCCGGGCATAGTACATATCCACCAGGCTCGTTTAAACTTACATTTTTCAAAGTCATTATTGAGTTGGGGGTCAAAGTGTGCGTTTAAAGCTGCGACCGCAGCATCGTAGTCGTGCTCAGGCCCTGTGTTGGGGAGTGATTCAAATAGTTCGTAAATTTCGGGTCCTCCGTATAGGATGAGGAGTGACCTCTTCACCGTTCCATCCGTTTCCCTTGTGCCTTTAAAGTAGAGATTGAGCCTCCCGACCCATGCTTTCCACCTGAGCGCCGCCGTTGCCGGGTCCGCCGTCTCGCTAAATGGTGGAATGGGTGCTGTGCCGGAGTGAAGGTGGGCGGGCGCCGCTAGCATGAGGGCCCCTGCTTGGGCTTGGGCCTGTGGCTGTGGTGCAGGTACTGCTGGTGGTGGCTGGACTGCCGGAGGTGGGATCCTCCTGTCGCTACCACAGACATTGTGTGGCCTTATTATATGATGTCCTGAATCTTTCCGGTGTCGTGTTGTTATTGGGTGGCGAGGGAATTGTCCACTTATGTAGTGTCTTTTTGGTTTATCTATTTCTTGGCTCTGCCAATGCTTGTTGTACACGGAGCCACTGGGCGTGGGCGCGGTACGGGCCTCTTGTCCCTTATGGATGTGCTCTTTGCATGCACTGGGCTCAGGTAGTGCAGTGTGCCCAGGAGGCGATTTGTGTGTGCTTGTGTTTTTTTTTTTTTTTCCCCCACTTCGTGAATGGGAGCAGGCAGGTCCGACTGGTGCGCACTATAGCTCTGCGCGGTACCGCTGAGCCTCTGGGATGACGAGGTGAGAGGCGAGGCTGGGGATCGACGTTGGTTCCAGCGAGCCGTGCACTCGCTCGCTGCCAGGGAGGCGGGGCTGCAATAGGCCTCGCCGGGCCACGTGGTTTCGCCCCGTACGGAGCGTCCGCCTAACTGAGGCAGGGGAACCAGTCTCTGGCAGCGTGCCTCCGCGCAGGCCGGGGGGGACACGCAGGAGTGTCGCGCCGGCGGGGCAGAGGGAGGACTCACCCGCAGGAGCGCCGGAGAGCATGCTGACCCCCGCGAGTCCCGCCAGCTGAAGGCGCTCCTTCGCAGGAGACGCGTGGGCGGGTCTCGGGAGCTGGGGTCGGCACAGCAACGCGGGTGGGCACCGCAGCAGGAAGCAGGATACACGGTGCCACCAGGATACCGCCAGGCACGCGTGGTGAGAGTCCGGTCTCGTCGCCAATGTGGCGTCGCAACAAGGCCCCAACACGTGGTGAGTGAGACTCGCAATAATGACAGACACACTGGCAGTATGTGTCGTGACGGAAAGGTTGGGATCCGACAGTGTGGGTGACTGACAGTAGGGCAGTAGGACCCTGTGGGTCCCCAGGCAGAGTGACCAGGTCACCGGACACCAGATCCGGTGACGGGACAGGAAGGCGACAGAGGATGACCAGGACAGGGACGTAGACGGACGTGGGGACGAGCAGCTGCGCAATGCGAGAATAAAGAAATGTTACACTAACCTGCGTCCTGTGTGTGATATACATTCCTGTGTCCAGCATGGACACGACAACTGGCGACGAAGGTGTCAAGAATCGACGCGTAGTCACCGAGGAATGGTCGAATGAAGATGCCAGGAGCCCACCCTGGACTTGCATCGTCACGGAAAGTGCAGAGAAATTGAAGGGGTGAGGTGCAGCGACGCGAGAGAACACCGCGATCGCTGAGTGAAAAGGTCCGACTGAGCCCGGTAAGCGCAGAGATCGTAACCAGGAGCCCACCCTGATTGACGACCAAGAAGAAGGATTTGAGGCACCACAACGAAGAAAATTTGTCCCAAGGAGGAAAACAAGCGTCCGATGAAGAAAACAGCTCCGGTAAGGAATCGGCAGTGAAACGCGCTCGTTTTTTCAAAGGAGGGCGAACTCTCGCGAGAATAAGAGCGGCCATCTTGGGGCCAGGAAATTGAGCCAATAGGAGAAGAGAACAGCGCGGCGGCCATTTTGAAGTAAGGCAGGAGCGAGATTGGCTCCGAAATCGCGCGAGATTTCGGCAGCCATTTTGGAATCAGGCATGAAGGACCAATAGGAGCGGTCTGAGCAGCAGCGGCCATTTTGAAGTCAGGCAAAACGAGGAAACAACATAGAAAGTGAAAAAAGAAACACAAAGTGCCGATAAGAGCACAGGAGAGTGAAATAAACAAAGGGAAGTGCAAGGAAAAGAACACAAGAGAATTAAATAAGCACAGGAAAGTGCAAGAAAAAAAAATATAGAAGAGGATAACTTAATAAGAAAAGTGCCACAAAGAGCATAATAAATGAGAGAATGACAAAGTGCCGATAAGAGCATAGTCAAGAGACAATCATTAAGCACAAACAAAAAAGGGGATAACTTAAGAAAAGTGCCGCAAAGAGCACATAAGAACATTAAAGTATTGTGACGGCGGACATTAAAAGCAAGAGGAAACAGAAGAGCAGCATTTTCGAAGTCAGGCAAAGGGAAAATAAGAAGAATAGCATAAGACAAGGTGAATTAAGGAGAACAAAAAAAAAAAAAAAAAAGGAATAGAGAAGAAAAGACAGAAAGAAAAAGAAAATAAGAATGTGAAAGGTCTGAAAGGAGAAAGAAAGGAAAATAACAGTTTGAGGGAAGAACAAAGGATAAATAAAGAGCAAAAGGGCGCACAAGTGGACAAAGAGCAAAAAGGCAAGAAAGAAGACAGTGCAATAAGAAAAAGGGAAACAATAAGTGAAAGGAAGAGAAAGGACATAAAGAAAAAGACAAATCGATAAAGAGATAAGAAGAAAATAAAGAGAAAAGAAGAAAGAAGATAAAGAGATAAGAAGAAAATATAGAGAAAAGAAGGAAAAAGATAAAGAGAAAAGAAGAAAATAAAGAGGAAGAAAGAAGATAAAGAGATAAGAAGAAAATAAAGAGAAAAGAAGAAGAAAAGAAGAAAGAAAAGAGGAATATAGAGATAACAGAGAAAAGAGGAAAAGAGAAAGAAAACAAAAGGAAAGACATTAAAAGAATAAGTCGCAGGAAGGATGCAAATATAAGAAAACAAGGAAATAAAGAAGAAGAAGACTAGGAAAGCCCAGAAGAGGCTGAATAAGAAAAGAAAAGAAACAAAAGGACAAATAAGAAAGAAGTAAAAAAAAAAAAAAAAGGAAAAGCCAGAGATAAGGCCAAATAGAGGAAAAGACAGAAAAGAGAAATAACAAAGAAAAGAGGGACAAAGGTCACCAAAGAAACAGAAAAGAGAAAAGGAGAACATAGAAGAAAAGAAAACAAAAGGAAAGACACAAAGACAAAGGAAATAAAATGGGTAAAAAGGAGCAACGTGACAGGACTTTGGCGCCGGAGAAACAGCAAAAAAAAGAAAGGACAAAGACATACAATGAGCAGAGCGGACAGGCGCCACCAAGGACGATCAAGGCAAGAGACACTGTACGGCCAGGACCAAAGGTGGTGAGACAGAAAGAAAGAATAACAATATTCAGACAACCGGTTCTCCAAAGATTCACTGGCGGTGACGAAAGTGAAAGGATCGATGATAATGGCTGTCTCAAACCGACAACAAACAACAAGGAAAAGATAGCGTTTCAAGGAGCTAAAGGCGGATGAAGAAGAAATGGCAGCGGCAACTGCAGCCACATAGAAGGAGAAAGATAGAGGACAAGGAAGCGATGGAGACACTAGATCACGAAGGACATTCAGTAAATAACAGAGACTCATTGAAGAGATGTAGAGTGACAAGTTCTCTCTCTCTCTCTCTCTCTCTCATTCTTTCACCTTCATCAATATAACTGTGAATGAGGACTATGATAAATGTGTCACGAACATTTGTTTGCAACAAGGGGGGAGATGTCGTGACGGAGAGGTTGGGATCCGACAGTGTGGGTGACTGACAGTAGGGCAGTAGGACCCTGTGGGTCCCCAGGCAGAGTGACCAGGTCACCGGACACCAGATTCGGTGACGGGACAGGAAGGGGACAGAGGATGACCAGGACAGGGACGTAGACGGACGTGGGGACGAGCATCTGCGCGATGCGAGAATAAAGAAATGTTACACTAACCTGCGTCCTGTGTGTGATATACATTCCTGTGTCCAGCATGGACACAACAGTATGGTTAGCCGGAAAAACCCTTAGCGGTCTTCCGCATGTTTATTTATACCCCCGGCGCGAGCCCGCCCCGGGGTGTACGTGCAAGTGAGAGATACAATGTATGAGAGAGCCCGGGTGGCTCTCTACATCAGTGTCTCCTATGTCTCAGCAGAGAGGGACAAGACGAACATGTGCCTTTGCTAGTATCCCCTTGGATTGCCTTATTTCAGAACACGTTCTAAGGGTTTTAAGCAATGGAGTAAGAAGTGCTGAACACTAGATTCACGTAAGAAATGTCAAATGTGGTCAGATCATACTCAAAGTGACGAGCAACCGAAAACAGAGCTCATCTCTAAGCAATTCAGTCAAAGAATATTTTTTTGAAATTATTTTCACTCTTGGTTTAGCACCTTGACTTCAGTCAAACCTGCGGGCTGCGGGGAGGACGCTCGCCGCCCAGCTGGGGCCTAATGTGGAGAATGAAGGCAGAGTGCGGTCCGCAGACTGCCCACGGTGACGGCGCGCGCTGTGCTGCAACCCCTCTGATTGGCTGCTCTGCCGCTTGGCCTCATGGGATCTCTGCGGTGCAGCCATAGAGTCAGCAGTTATGAAACAAATTATGAATCCTTCACTCAGACTCAGACCCGAGTACGGAGTCCTGACGTGCTGGGGATTTCCTACCGGCGGTGACTCGATCTGAGACGGCGTAACTGAGACTGCTCACGCCACTTTACCGAATTCAAACGTGCGTGACAATTTCGAGTTCATGCACAGCTAGTTCGGGTTTACTTATGTCAGGCACGCTGAAGTATTGGGACTGTCTATTTATTGCTTGTAGGGCCATTTGTCATTAATAATAATAGCGTGCACCTCATTAGTACATGTCATGGGGTCACTAAACACACTGAATAGATTATGGAGCTGTGCTCAACTTTCTTGAATCATTTTCCATTGCAGACGGTTCTCACTGACAAATGACTTTTACGCACCAAAGTTAAGAAAAGATTACACAGCTCAGAAAATAGTAGTTGCGTTATATTATGATATCTGAGCCTCAGGCTGTGCTCGTTTCTCTGCCAGAACTAACAATGGTGGTATTAATGTTCTGAATTTGATTTACGCCTTTTAACATCTGCTGCGTACAGGGTTTCTAAATGTGAAATGTGACAAAAGTGATCGTGAAATAGAAAATAAGCATTACTCTCTACTTAACACCAGCCATTGTTTGTTTAAACAGGGTGCTATTTCTGCTTTTACTAATCTGATGGTTAGTGGTCAATGATGCGCGCTGGCAATCTTTGCATCTATATGCTTCATTGTGAGTTAAAGTATGCTTGTGTTCCAGAGTTCTCCCTCTTTGCATTATTTCCTGACATATACCCTACTTTAAATTACTATTTCCAAAACAATTCTATGTCTTAACTTGATGTCCTCAAAAATATTCTGCTTTACAAAAATACACATGCAGGAATTTGTTGAGCCTTCTCGAAACGCTTTGTCATATGTTTTTACTGAATATCAGACGTAATTCACAAACGTTTACTCCGCAAGCCCTAATCCGCAGATTGTACTCTTCATGCCTTTACTCCGCAGTTACATGTAAAATAATGCTAGCTGCCTTTAAAATTCAAGGCTACAGTCCTCAAATATGTTTTTACTCCACATGTTTTTGCTTTTTAAAATTGTATATATATATTACCCAGTGGCGGATGCAACATTAGGCCATTTGTTGAATCTCCACGAAACCTTCCAAAAAGATGCTACTTTTTGACTCATTTGTGCATAGGAAGTTCTGCGGTGATCCGTCAAGTGGAGTTTGGGATAAAAGAGGGTCCCGAAAAATACAAAATCCTTATTCATTTTCCATAGACTTCTTTAGGCAGTTGCAAAAACTGCTTAACAGAATTTCACAAAAGTTGCTAGGTTGGTGTAAATATGTTCAGTAGTTTTTGAGAAATTTGGGTTTAAAAATATTTGTATATCTGGACGGTTGGGTCCACGAGATGCTCTTGAGCGTCGCGCCAATTTAAAAATAGAGCGTTCTGATTAGCTGGGCTAGCTTTTTTTAACATCTTGCTCTCACCACAGGAGTCAGACTCAATCTTGGTCTAGAAAGAGTGCTTTTTGTAGTTTGCTGTAAATCTGTTGAGTAGTTTTAGAGTAATTAAAAAAAAAGATTTATGTGTATCTAGAGACGCAGAGGGTTCGCGAATCCGACAGATCTCATTCTGAGATCTGATTGACTGCCACCACTTCGACCAGGAAGTAGTGGCAGCCATCTTAGGACTCAAGACTCGGCCAAGTCCTAAGAAAATGGCAAAAAAAAGTGAAAGGGGACAGGGTAGGAGTACCCTGAACCCCTAGCCCTGGTGGTAAAGTTTCCCAAGGACCCCCTCCTGGGGCTAAAAAGTTTTTTTTTCTTCTGCAAATTCGTAGAGGGTTTGCAGCAAAATAAAAAAATATATAACAAGCGTGGTCTCCTCCCTTGTGTTTTCTTTGAGCCATGCCAGGTGGGCTGTTTCTCAGGGGGAACAATCATATGTATTTGGGGGGAGGGTGGCACGCATGACACACCTCCCAAGGCCAATTTCAGCCCCAGGGACCCTCCACCCCCAGGGTCTGGCCAAATTTGAGAAGGGGAGGGAGGCCACGTGGCCTTCTCCCTGGGCCGATGTTGGCTCCGGGGACTCTCATTTCCGGGGCTCGAACTTTTGAAAAAGTGGAGTTGGGCATGCAGCCTCTCTCCTGGGCCGATTTCAGGCACAGGAACTCCATTCCCTGGGGCCCAGCTGTATTGAAAAAGGGGGAGGGGGCTCCCAGCCCCCTTTCTAGGCTGATTTTGGCCCCAGGGACCACGTGCCCAAGCCGTATGCGTAATGGGGTGCTGCACAGCCACCCTTCCCAGGCCGATTTCGGCCCCGGGGACCCCATCCCCTGGGGCTAGGCCACAACTACACACCCTCCTCCCTGATCCAATAATGGCCGTCCTGGGGGCCCCATCCCACATGGCCCGCCTATGCTATGTGGACTTTTCATCTGTTTCCCTGTCCGCAATGAAGCAGGCAGGGAAACAGATGAAAAGCTCTCGCCCTCCTCCGCAGGGAACAGCATTTTTAGCTACTCACTGTGGGCGAGAGCATTGCCGACTCCTGCTGGAGGCAGGGAGCCAGTGGGGGCCTTAAGGCTCCTCCTGTGGCCCCCAACCATAGTGTGGCAGGTGTCCTGGGTGAGCACCATGTATTACATTTATATTACACTGTGGGCCGTAGTGTAAGTGGGGGAAATAGTGTTTTAATTAAAGACGTAAAAAAAAATACCTATAACTGGTATTTCTAATATTTGTGAAGTTTAAAAGTGCTGTGTAGTAGGGTACTATTACAATAACACCTAACTTTAACTTACTTCCAACCTTTGTGTTTTTTTTTGTGACTATATAAAACACAATTTATAACAACAAGTAAGAGTGACCGCTGAGCCTGTCACCAGGCTAGGTCGCCCCCACTGCTGCCTGCCTGCTACCTGCTGCCTGCCAGTTAGCCTCCACTCTTCCAGTTTTTTGCCGCTTGGACGACCCAGCCGTCGCTGAGCCGCCCGCCCCAGACTCTTCCCGCCGCTGCCTCCCTGCGGCCCGCCCCCCACCAGCCCATTTGCTGCCCCACTCCCGCCACCCAGCTGCTCCTCCCTCCCGGCTCCTTACTTAAGGGGACCGCGATCCCGGAGTAGGGAGCGACCGCTGAGCCTGTCACTAGGCTAGGTCGCCCCCACTGCTGCCTGCCTGCTACCTGCTGCCTGCCAGTTAGCCTCCACGCTTCCAGTTTTTTGCCGCTTGGACGACCCAGCCGCAGCTGAGTCACCCGCCCCAGACTCTTCCCGCCGCTGCCTCCCTGCGGCCCGCCCCCCGCCAGCCCATTTGCCGCACGCTCCCGCCACCCAGCTGCTCCTCCCTCCCGGCTCCTTACTTAAGGGGACCGTGATCCCGGAGTAGGGAGCGACCGTTGAGCCTGTCTCCAGGCTAGGTCGCCCCCACTGCTGCCTGACTGCTACCTGCTGCCTGCCAGTTAGCCTCCACGATTCCAGTTTTTTGCCGCTTGGACGACCCAGCCACCGCTGAGCCGCCCGCCCCAGACTCTTCCCGCCGCTGCCTCCCTGCGGCCCCCCCCACCGCTAGCCCATTCGCCACCCCGCCACCCAGCTGCTCCTCCCTCCCGGCTCCTTACTTATGACGTCCTCAGAGCGACCATGCAGCGGACGCGCGCAGCGGGCGCGCCGATTGTGCACCGAAGGCAAGCCCTTCTGCGCCCGTTGACGCCTGGACCGCGCCCAGCGCCAGAAACTCTGGATCCCAATGATGCCAACGTACCCGATGAACCTACGACGCCGCCACCCTCCACGCACTCAACACCGGCCGGAACCCCACCTGCTACCTGGCCACCCAGAAACGCACCCACGGACCCTTCACTTGCCAGGAGTGCAAATTCACCTGAGTCCGCCCAGGACCAGCACCCGCCAAACCTACCACCAGCAAGAATCACCTCAAGTGCATCCTGCTCAACACCCGCTCCGTCCACAAGCACGCAGTTGAACTCTGGAACCTCCTAGACACAACAGCACCGGACGTCGACTTCCTCACGGAAACCTGGATGAACGCCTCCTCAGCCCCCGACATCGCCATAGCCATCCCGGAGGGCCACAAGATCACCCGGAGGGACCGCATTTATTTATTTATTTATTATGCAACTTATAACGCGCAGACTAAACCCGAAGGTATCAAGACCGCATCAACCAAACCGGAGGAGGCATCGCCATCGTCCACAGAAACACCATCCGCATCACAACCAACTCAGACGACACCCTCACCCCCGCCGAACACCTGCACTTCCAGATTCACACCGACCCCAACACTACCCTCAGAGGCACCCTAATCTACAGACCCCCAGGCCCACGCACTCAATTCAGCGAAGCCATCGCTGACTTCGCAAGCCCGCACACCCTCGCCTCCCCAGACTACATCCTCCTAGGAGACCTCAACTTCCACCTGGAGAACAACAATGACAGCAACACCACCACCCTGCTGGACAACCTCGCAAACCTCGGACTCAAGCAACTGGTGAACACTCCCACCCACTACGCCGGCCACACACTTGACCCTGTCTTCTCCTCCAGCAAGCACATCTCCTTCAGCCACTCCACTGGACAGACCACAGCTGCGTCCACTTCACCTTCAAGAAAACCACTACCCACCACCACCCGCAACAAGCCCCCCGCAGAAGCTGGAGCAAGATCACCGCCGACCAGCTCACCACCTCCCTCAGCCAGAACGCTCCCACCATCACGACGGACCCCACCGAAGCAGCTTGCAACCTCGCACAATGGATCACCGACTGCGCCGACGAACTTGCACCACTGAAGAAACCACCCAGCAGGCCCCACAGCAAGAAAGCCTCATGGTTCACGGACGACCTCATAAACTCCAAGAAACATGCCGCTCCCTGGAGAAATCCTGGCACCAGAACCAGACAACAGAGAACATGACAGCCCTCAAGAACGCCATCCGCAAGCACCACCAACTGATCCGGACCGCCAAGCGAACCACCTACAAACAGCGCCTGGACAACAACACCCACAACAGCAAGGAACTGTTCAGCATTGTCAAAGAGCTCTCCAACCCCAGCACCAGCAACAATGACATCACACCCTCGCAAGACCTCTGCGACTCACTCGCCTAATTCTTTCACCGCAAGATCGCCAACATACACGACAGCTTCGGCGCACAGACCAACGACCCAACCACTGAACCAGCGCACCCAACCGCCACCCTCTGCACCTGGAACCCGGTCAGCACCGAAGACACCGCACGCACTATGAACACCATCCACTCCAGCTCCCCTACGACCCATGCCCACACCACATCTTCAACAAAGCCGACTGCATCATCGCACCCAAACTCCGCGATGTCATCAACAGCTCCTTCGCATCAGCCACCTTCCCAGAGAGCTGGAAGCAGGCCGAACTCAGCGCCCTCCTGAAAAAACCCACCGCGGACCCCACGGACCTCAAGAACTTCCGACCCATCTCGCTCCTCCCGTTTCCTGCCAAAGTCATCGAGAAGACGGTCAACAAATAACTCTCCGCCTTCCTCGAGACAAACCGATCCCTCGACCCGTCACAGTCCGGCTTTCGAGCTAACCACAGCACCGAGACCGCCCTCATCGCAGCCACCGACGACATCAGGTCTATGCTCGACAACAGGGAAACCGCTGCACTCATCCTCCTGGACCTCTCAGCAGCCTTCGACACGGTATGTCACCACACCCTGATACAACGCCTCAGCGACACCGGAATCCAAGGCGCGGCCTTAGAATGGATCATCTCGTTCCTTGCCGGCAGAGCCCAGAGAGTCCACCTCCCCCTGTTCCGGTCAGCAGCTACCGAAGTCATCTGTGGCGTCCCACAAGGATCCTCACTCAGCCCCACCCTCTTCAACATCTACATGAGCCCCCTTGCAGCCATCGTATGCAAACACAACTTCAACATCATCTCCTACGCCGACGACACACAGTTGATACTCTCCCTCACCAACGACCACGCCACCGCCATACCCAGCCTCCAGGAAGGAATGAAGGACGTCGCAGAATGGATGAAGCTCAGCCCTCTAAAGCTGAACTCTGACAAAACGGAAGTCCTCATCCTCGGACCCTCGCCCTCCGCCTGGGACAACTCCTGGTGGCCACCTGCCCTGGGCACCGCACCCAAGCCAACGGACCACGCACGCAACCTGGACTTCATCCTGGACTCTTCCCTCACGATGACCAAGCAAGTCAACGCCGTATCATCGTCCTTTTTCTAAAAATCTTCCAATGGATCCCCACCGCAATGAGGAAGGCGGTCATCCAGGCCCTCGTCACCAGCTGCCTGGACTACGGAAACACCCTCTATGCCAGGACCACAGCCAAGCTCCAGAAAAGACTACAGCGCATCCAGAACGCCTCAGCAAGACTCATCTTGGACATCCCCCGCCACAGCCACATCTCTGCCCATCTGAAGAACCTGCACTGGCTCCCCGTCAGCAAGAGAATCACATTCCGACTCCTCACCCACTCACACAAGGCTCTCTACGACTCGGGCCCCAGGTACCTCAACAACCGCCTCGCATTCTACATGCCTACCCGCCAGCTCCACTCCGCCAGCCTCGCCCTCGCCACCGTCCCACGTATTCGCAAAACCAACGCCGGAAGAAGATCCTTCTCCTACGTGACAGCCAAGACATGGAACTCCCTCCCCACCCACCTACGGCTGACACAGGACCATCTCGCCTTCAGGAAGCAACTCAAGAACTGGTTGTTCGGGCAGTAGCAACCCCCCTCCTCCTCCCCCCCAGCGCCTTGAGACCCTAACGGGTGAGTAGCGCGCTCTACAAATTCCTTGATAGATTGATTGATTGTAAGATAATTAAGAGGAGGGAAACTGCTGGTAAATGGCAGCTGCAATGTTGCAAATGTCTGTGCTTGGTGCAAGGCAGCCTAAAGTGCCCCAGATTAGGTGGCAAGAGCAACAGCAATCAATCAATCAATCAATAGTCATTTGTAGAGCAGGCAGCAACCTCAACAGATGTGTTCTAGTAGCAGAATAACGAAAATACCGGCCAGGAGACTACACTTGAGAAAAGAGCCAGGTGTTTACGGTCTTCCTAAACTCCTGTTCTGTCTCGATTTGGCGCAGGTGGGTAGGCAGAGCATTCCAGAATTTAACTGTCCTTACTGAGAAGGACCTGCCATCTTGTCGGGTTTTGAAATATCGTGGACACAAAGGACTCATAAAGCTTAATACAGTGGTACCCGCAAACATTTTCCAAGGGGCTACAAAGTTTGGGATGTGATATGGCAGCATTGATGCCAGTAGGGTGGCCGTCTGGTGGGGAGGGGGCGGTAAGGTGGGTACAGGCGAAGCATATATCTTGATGTGAAACCAGAAAACCTGGGATTAGCCCAGCACACTTTACCAAATTGTATGATCCTAGGCCATTGTTTTATTCCACTTTTCCTCCTTTTTCTTCATTATCCAGTTTAAGAGGAGTTTGAAATACATGACTTCAGGATGTATGTAGTACAAAACCTTCTCCTGTTTTTGATTTTAATAAACTATAATGTTGTTAATGTATAATAGGAACCCAGGCCACCCAAAGATTGCATATAACAACTGACTTGCCTCTTAGTTCTCTATTGGTATTGTTGTCAGTGTGGGGAAATAAATGCTTTTAAATTCATATTTGAAAACTGTCACTTTAAAAAAGTTGTTCTCAATGTACAGATATCTGAAGTACTAAGGTGAAATGGTTCTGCATATTAATAAACTACAGATTGTATGAATTTAGAGAGACTTTATCATATTTCTACACTTTTGATGGCTTTGAATATGAAGGTGCTCCTAAAGTTAAGTGGTGCAGGACAATCTGGCTAATTCCTTTATTTAACTTCAATGAACCTTTAAATAAAGGCTTTCCTATTTATTTAATGTTAGTGCTGAGTCAAGTAAACAGCAGACCAGTGCTGCTGTTGACCAGGGGGCCACATGTAAAGGTCAGGAGGGCCGCTTGCGCCCCAGGCCGTACTTTGAGTATCACTGGCTTAATAGATATGGCACAGTCCTGCTCTCTTTCTTTCACAGAATGAAGCACAGCTGTGCTTAGTTACATTATTTCTAAGAAAATCTGGCCTAAAGTCTACTGTAACCCTTCTTTGAAAACTCTTTTTCACAATTCTACTAAACCATTGCTCAGAGGAAAATAAAGCCATGTACGAATGTGCTCTGTACCGTAATAATCTAAAGATGTTTTCATTTCCATAGAAACTAATGCCTGATGTACAAACATTAGGAATACTGATTTCCTAATTGCAATTCTCTATGAATCACAATTAGGAAATCAGGGTGCCTAATGTATGAACCTCATTGAGTTTCATTTAGGGATTCCTTGTGGGTCGCAAATTGTACACCTCACAAATAATAATGAGGTAGGTTGCAGTTTGCAACCCATTAGTGATAACAGCCATCACAGGGATGGTGGCCTGCTTAGTTCAGCATAACCATATGTCTGTGACTGCTTTTCAATAAAGCAATTTTTTTTAATGCAGCCCTTTTTCCCTAAAAGAAAATGGGAAGCGTTTAAAATGAAAAAAATGAAACCTTGAAGTTTCATCCTTTAAGAGTAGGCAGTAGTCCGAGGGTCCACTGCCTGCTCTTAAAATATTTATTATTTAAATTCTCAAAGGATAAGGGGGTCCTCAAAGGACCCCTTCCCCTTTGTGAATGGGTTACCACCAGTTTCAAACTGGTGGTAAAGTTTTACTGTTTTGACTCATCCCATGTAGTATATCAAGAAGCAACAAAATCCTCTTTTGCAGTCCATATAGCACAGCCAGCAACTCCTGGGTACAAGATTCCACCATAATATGACAATTCATCTTTTTCTGCATGAAACAGATCCACATCCATACCTTAGTTATCAGGCCCGACAAACTCATACACATCACAATCTTTTTTAATAGTTCTTCACCCTCAGTCACTTCAATCCACTCATCTTTGAATATTTTGCCTTTAGTAAGATCAGTAATGGTTGCCACTCTTCCACCTTCTTCATCTATATCACCCTTATGTGTATTTTTAATGCGCAATATCATCCTCACAAGTGATAGTGCACGTTAATAATGAACACAACAAAACATAACGTAACATAACTTTGTTGTTCCCTATCATTTACTCAAACAAGTAGGCAATCAGAATTTTGGTGCCAGGACATGGGTAATCTTAAAGAGGAATTGTAGCAATTCAAATTTAGCAGTAAAAGATTTTGCCCTGCCACATTTTTCACGAATGAACGCATCCACAATGGGGCGGTTATCAATAAAATTGAGAACTAAGGGGCCGATTACGATGGCGGGCGGACTGTCGCAGCTGCAATAGTGACCGCCCCCCATAGGTGCGGCGGTGCCGCCTATCAAATTGGGATGTGCCCGCCACACTTGTGGGCGCATCCTGTATTTTAACATTGCGGCGGGTGGGAGCACCTGTGTCAGAGTGTGAGGTCCGAGCGCACTGCCGTTCCTTTTAAAGTTTATATTTTCAATATGCCACTTTCGTCAATCTCAGAGCGTGCTAAAAAGAGTGGCGCCTCTTGTCGTAGGCGTCTTAACTGAAAATCACAATGTAGTACTTCCCACCGAGCCGTGAGAGCATCCCCTGGTGCACAGCTCATTAATCCTTCTGGCTATCCCAGAGTTCCTCCAATTTTCACTCCAAAAACAATATTTAGCTTTTTGCGAATTTATTTCATTCATAAGTTTTTCAAAAGCTCATATTTCATTCGCAATTGTATTCTTTGAGATTGTAATCAATTTCAATCCATTAGTCCAATGCATTTCGGTCATTGTTGACCTTCATCAGGGACAATCAGCTGAAACAAGGTATAGTAATGCTTGTGTCAATCATCAATAAAATAATCAAATTGCAGTTTACAAAAACCTTACAAACCAAAATTGTGTTCAAAATCGTGTTCATGCGTGATTCCCCCAGTGCATAGGTGCTACGTAACGTGAATGTAAAAAATAATGCCAACTAGGCACTCACATGTGCTCATGTTCATAAGTTCTTCAACAATGCACAACTGAAAAATAAGATGAGATCGAGCAGCGCGCTTTACATGAAACTCTTTGTTTGGTATTCGTTGTTGTATAAAAAAACAATATGGTCACAGTTATATTGACTTACATCTCGGACGAAAAACGCCTTTAGCAATCTTCATTTACTCATTCCAAATGTTGCCGGCATTAGCAAAGCGTCTGACCAATAGCGTTACTTTTCACAACAATAGTGTAGACTCAAATAGGATGATTGGCTCTGATTGGCCCGTACCCCGGTCACATGATCGAAAAACCGGCCAATGAGAGGGCTGCTATACTCACGCTATTCAATATGACACTTCACTATGTAAACAATAGAGTTTTCTACACTTCAAGTCATTGAAAAACGATAGCGATTATTACGCTGGCTTGTAGAAAAAATCAATAAAAACAATCTAAGCTTTAAAAAAAATCCAAATCATAATGTAAATGATAACATGCATAATAAACCACTAGGAGGATGTCCGAACATCCATTCGCTTAGGCAAGGCTAAGCACCTGGGTGCTTTTATCATGTTCCAAATAAAATGTCTGGAAAGTTCAAGATATCATGTGTTTTTAAAGGTAGCATGTAAATTCAGTACGATCATTGAGCCCGAATGACTTGTGGAAGTTCAATAGGTACATCCAGTTGTTTTCCCTTTGAAGGAGAAAACAATTGTTATCACGTCCTTCTGTCTTTTCTATTATTTCCAAAATCAGAAATTGCAGTTGCGACACGTTCTGTTTCTCTTCTTTAAAGTGCATAGCCACTGTCGATTTAGCGTTTTCGGTCCTAATGTTAGATTTGTTTTCATTGGGTCTTATTTTTATCTTACGTGTGGTCTTCCCCACATACACTTTCCCGCAGGGACATTTTAACATATATATGGCATTCGCTGTGTCACAGGTGGCGTTTACGTACAATTTAATAGTATGTCCTTTCATCGGATGCGTCACTGTATTACCCCTCATTATGTTATTACAGTGCCCACATTGTAGGCAAGGTCTAGTTCCTCAAAAACAAGTCTCTTTTGACCTCTTTTGTTTCAATAATTCCCCTGGTAAAGGCAAAAATAGGTTGTTGTTCGAAAGCGTGTTCAAAGTCAGGTTCCGCTCGTAGAATATTCCAATGATTTCGAATGATCTTTTTGAATTTATAACTCGTCGTAGAGTACTTCGACACAATTGTCATCCTTTCTTCTTTCACCTTAGGTCATGATTTTAATAGATCTCTTCTAGGTATACGACTCACTTTCTCTATGGATAATCTAATAAAACATTGGACTAATGGATTGAAATTGATTACAATCTCAAAGAATACAATTGCGAATGAAATATGAGCTTTTGAAAAACTTATGAATGAAATAAATTCATAAAAAGCTAAATATTGTTTTTGGAGTGAAAATTGGAGGAACTCTGGGATAGCCAGAAGGATTAATGGGCTGTGCACCAGGGGATGCTCTCACGGCTTGGTGGGATGCACTACATTGTGGGTGGCAGCACCTGCCACAATGTTAAAAAACATGTTTTCCATATGCATGTACAACGTGACAGGCACTGCGCGGTGTCTGCCACCTTGTGCATGCATATGTAGGGGGTACCATAGGTACCCCAAACGTGCAGCACCCCACCCCCCGGGGGGCCCTCAACGGGCCCCCAAAGGCATTCACCGCCTGTCTTTTTGCGGCGGAAACTCCGCCGCAAAAGACATCCATCCTAATACCCATGGCGGTGCCTGCATGGCACCGCCTCCATTACCTCATGGTACCTGGTCCCGCAAGGCAGGCGGAAAGGCCCGCCATGCAGACCATGGCGGACTGTCTTTCCGTCCGCCACGGTACCTTTCCTATTCCCACCGCCATCCTAATTTGGCGGTGTGAATATTCAGGGAGATGGCGGGAAGTCAGCCACTGCCAGGCCGGCGATCCTCACTGCCAGCCTGGCGGTGGCGGACTTCCCGCCATCGTAATCGGCCCCATAGTCCCTTGAACATTATTTTCAAAGGAACAATCCTCTATCAACAAGCCAGTGCTGCTTTCAGAAAGTATTTTTTGTTGACCACCGTGAAAACCTATTGTTTCAAAGTCTTACCAATTATTTCCTGCAGTAAAATAGCACCTAGAGCAATATTACTGGTACCTGTAATTAACAACAAATTTGAGTCTTTTGTCAAAATGTTTAATTGTAGGAATATCTGCAATTTTGCCCCTTCCACATGTGAAACTCATTAGTTAATTTTTCACTCCAAACAAATGTAGTGTATATTTCCATTAGGTTATGCATATTCAATATTTTACCAGAAAACACATAGATAAACGTTGAATAATATTTTACCAATCCAAGAAAGACTAGTACAATAAACAAATGGTCCCATCGGGGTAGAACTATTTACAAAATAAATGGCAATTCTTTGAAAACCAAAAATATTTTTTAAAAAAAAGGAAAAACAATTTTTCAAGAAATACACAGTCAGCGATCTGATCATATTGATTGTATGTATTACAGTGAACGTACATTTAGAATATTTATGGACAGTATACTGTAGATTGCTGCAGTAGTGCAAAAGTAAAAAAACGTCATGCGCAGTGTGACAAGTGAAAATGAAGTGACTGAGGACATATGATTCAAGATAAAATCACAGTGCTACAATCGCCTGTGTACCGCCTGCCTAGAATGTTATGGTTTTATATTCCTATGTATCCAGGGCAACAGGTGATTCTTATTAGATGCCTTTATGGGGTTTTAACTCAGTACATGCCAACATGGAGATTGTCGACATTTCAACCCAAAATAACATGGTTACTTGAAACAATCTAGGTGGGTCTTCATCAGAAAGTATGTGGGGGAAAACCTAGAGTTGCATGGAACTCAAAATTTCTTTTGGAAGTTTACTTATAATATGTAGATGGCGGCACAACTCGACTGTAAGCTGGAAACCTCAGCATTAATGGTGTAAATATCAGTCTCTTTAAAGTACAGTTAACAAGCCCTTCCAGTGACATCACAAATGGGCGCTATTTGAATTGCAGAATCCATGCTCGCTCTAACTGTGAACTCAAGAAAGACAACTGATTTTTATTGTTAGGATCAGCAATTGCCTTTACCAAACATTTCGGACAAAGTGGCATCATGTTCCTCTTTCATGTTTCCAAATATCAAAATGTTGTCCTGAATGGAAGTAACGTTACTTTTATCTTTAAATAAATAGTTCATTCCTCTCTGCAATAGTGCCAATGTTTTAATGTGCACCTCCCCGGGGTTAAGAAATAATATTATACTGTTTGGAGGCTTACTGATAACAAATCGGGAGTGGAAAATATGGTTGCACCCTTGATTGTCAGCAGAATATTCTGATCAGGATAGTTGGAAAGAGAACCTTAGGTGTCATATCCTTCCCTTTTTTAGTTTGTCCTTCAACTAACCTACCAAATCTATGGGTGTCTTACCACCCACCTTTACTCTGTCAAGAGGTTTTAATTCAATATTCCCCAAAACAGCTAGCATGTCAATTCTTACAACACTAATTTTGACCACACTATACCATGCCCTAAAGTAAGCAAAACTCTCACTTATTTGTCTCCCATGTTTATATTTCAATATGGTCTACCTTTATCTGGACATGCTTTTTCATGAAATTTCTTTACTTCTTTTGCCCATACCAATGTTTTTCCCTTTACACATCGGGAATAATGATCTATGCCTCTATAACCACTACATATGTGATCAAGAGCCAGACAAATGTATACCACAAAACCACACCTGAAACATACACACTCCTTATTAGCAAATGCCTCCTTGTCTTTCCCATTTACTTTTCATCTTGCACTTCTTATTCTACCTATTCCTTTGACTGGTCTCTTTTGCAAGTGGCATATGTGGAAGGGTTTTCCCGATAATGCGTACATGTTACACACAAACGAGGCCCAATCGTAATTTGTTCATGCCTGGGACTTATGGCCAAGAAAATGAATATTCTGGATGCAAAATTGGCTACAGTTACCTGCCTTTTTACCAGATCTCTGACAGTGACATTGTTTGTATGCTGCATTGCAGATACAAAAGGCTGCCTGGCTGCGCCACCTCTCATCTTGATAGAGAATCATTGTGGAGTAGAATATAAAGTGACCCGGGAATTTGGGAGAGGCAGACATGAAGATATATTGCTCGAGCGGCTATGCTAGGGCACCATTATTTGGCTGTGAGCTTAACAGTTTTCTGTAGTATGCAGGGATAGTTACAGGGCTTGGTTTAAAATAGTTAGGGAAATTACTGAGAAGCTTATTCACAAAGGTAACTAACACATGTCAGTAATTTACACATGCATCTTTACTCTTACACATTTTTAGTAACTTACAACTTTTGGCTATTCACAAAAACTGAGTTTAAAGTTACTCAAAAGTGTAGACTTGCACATCTCCAGCCAGCAACAAGGGGTGGAGCCACATTTCTAAGTGTAAGTTACAACTGCCAAAAAGAAATAGTAGTAAGTCCAGCAATAAACCAAGTATTCTATAATACCCTCATAAAATATTTGTGCTAGGGACTTAAATAAAACACCATAGGCAATACAGTTAAATACAAAATAAAAAAAGCTAAAAATATACATAAATATAATGTAATGCTAATAAAACTATATATATGTTATTTCAATATAAAATAGTTTAATAACTTTTTTAATTTAACAAATGATGTACTATTAGATTTTACTAAAATGTAAATACATTAGTTTTAATTCATTCTCTATATCATTTAATATAATTATTAGTACATAATAATTTTTTACTTTAAGAGGGAACTTATGTTTTAATTTAAACTTCAGAGAAGTACTTTTAATTTTATTTACTTTATTATTTAAAGTAAAGAAAGGCTTTGGTCAAAATTAATGGGCTCATTTCGATAGCGTTCAGACCGCACACCGATAGACCGTCGGTAGCTGTCCAACTGGCGACAGGCATTTTGATGGTGACGGTCGGACACCCATCGGGCCGAGTACAGACTGCTGCCTCAGCCAGGATCATTAATCCTGACAGGGCAGCGGTCGGTATCGTAGTCCCAAATGAAGACAGTGCTGAGGCAGGCACCGCCGTCGGGATTACAATACCCCTTTCCGAGAGCCCTCTCATGTCGGATATACCGCCATGAAATGGTTGTCAGAAAGGGACTTTGTGCAGAAAGTGCTCTATTGCACCGCGACCTGTGCTGCAGCCATTTCCTTGACCACAGCTCAAGCCACTGTTTAAAAGAGCACTTTGCAAACCCAGGCCCGGCGGTCGCATCGTAATGCGGTCGTTCGGACAGCTGCCTGCTTAATTGGCGGTCTTCTGACCGCCATCAAAATAAGCCCCTAAGTTACTAGTGCTGTAACATTTTTTGTTTTGTTTCCCATTCAAAAGAAATACATACAATATATTTACAATAATACTTCCCATACATAATTGTTTTCTAATGTTTTTTAAGTTTAACAAACCTTTTACTATTCACTATACTTTAGTAGTATCCCTTCATTTATAACTTTTGACGTAATTTCAAACCATTGTAAATTTCCATGTTTTGCCTAAAATTTTAAATCCCCTATCCCCTGTCCCCTGTCCCATCTACTGCTTATGTTCTTCCTGCTACTGCTATCCGCAATGTAAGTAAATGGGAGAGTGTTAGCAGTGGTTGGTGGTGCAGGTGTACTACAACACTAGGATAATCCTTAAGTGTGTACTGACATGGATGCCAGAGTAGAAAATGCGGTTGTCTTACTCTCTTCAGAGAGATACAGTACAGTTGCTGCAGGTTACAATATGTGCATGGCTCTCCAGCTTCTATGACCATGATGAACTATTAGCATCTGTTGATTTTCCTACCATTTGTGGTGCTTTTGAATGAGCTGGCCTTCATCATTAAACTATGTGGAGTAGCTGTTTTTCTAGCCAGTAGTGCTATTGGTCAGAAATTGTAGTGTTGATGCTTTTATTGACTTGTCATTCATGTGGTAGGTTATTAGCAGCATTAGTGTTGTTGTTGGTCTTATGTTTACTCTACAGCATGGTATTGGTGGTTACTTCAACAACACTACTAATGGCAAATTGAGCTTGAGAGACTTGTCATCCTTAATCTCCTTTCGGAGACTAAAGATGTCTTTCCCTTAGGTTGGTTAGCAGGCTTTTGCTGTGGTTGTAGGATGCCCTAATTGACAGTGTATGACTGTCGTTAAGACACAAGCTTGAAGGTAGAGTACAGGGAAGATGGTCTGTGACGGTGGTGAGCATGCCCTTGGAGATGGGTGTGGTGGTCGCAGCTTCTCTAATGTTGCTGGTCACAATAGCTTTCAGTTATCTGTGCTGCTTGTTCATGTGCTACTAATGTAGCATAATGGGGCCAATGAAGAGGATAGCTTGAACTCACTCTTCTCCATGGTGTTGTTTAACCTGTGTCCAGAAATGTAAAGAATTGTGAAACTAAAATAAAACTTTACAAAAGAAAAAGGTAGAAAATGCAGTCAAGAGTTCAAGAAATTGTAAAACTAGAAGAAAATGAAAGGAAAATGAAAGGAAATGTGGAGAGCTGCACCGAAGGGCATATTTAGAGGGGCATGGTTACTATTCTAACTCCAGTACAGTAAACATTAGGTAAAGTGCATATATGTAGGAACGTCAGCTGTATTGTTCTAGTAGAGTATATGGAAAGACATACTTTCCCTCACATTCAGTTTCTGAATAAGTGAGACTGTCCTTCACAGCACTACATATATGATTGTGCTACATTTTACAGGGAGTCGAGAGTTGGTAGAGTCTTATTAAAGTGGAATGTGTGACAAAATACACTTTGATAAGATCCTGAGAAAGGCACCCACCTTACATGTTGGTCAGTCAGTAAAGAGGATTACTTCCCTCACTCCACAACATTATCATTTTTAATCATGCCAGCAAGGGAAAGTAGTAAGAAGCAGCTCACCCATCTCTAGGCCTTTAATTTTAATATCTGTAGTATATATTGATAACACTGTGAATATAGTTAAGATGTATCCTAATATTAACATGATAACTCTAGTGACAAGAGGTGTTCTTGCATAAAAAGGTAGTAGCGAGTTAGACAGAAAACCACACATAATACACACTCGTGCAATTTAGCCTAAGAATACCTTTTGGAATCAAGCATGCCTAATAAATAAAAAGAATATTATATCCATAGAATTTGAGCATCCATATGGTTTGTTTTTATGAAAATAGAACAGATCTTCACTTATTCTTACCTAACACAGAACTCAAACGTTTCATGGTTTAGGCAAGGAAAGTGTTGTGGATAATGTTTTGAGGTAGACCCCCCGTATAGGAGTTGCTCCTTTTTAAAAAAATAACGAAGGCTTTTACTAAAAAATGTATGAGTGCTTCTTTGTACATCATATGTGGCAGAGGGGCCTTCTAGAGGACTGGAGCATCCACCTCTCCTCCAGTGGCCATCATCACCACAGCTCATGCAAGAATGCATTCTGTGTGGCATGGGCTATTTGAAAGGTGAAGAGGCAGGAGAGAATCTTGTCAGCTCCGGTCCCTGGTTGCATGTCTAGCTACATTATGCACAAGAGGTATCAGTTTATGATGTATACAGTAAATCAGATGATTAACAAAATCACCAATCAATAAATCACGTAAAAATAAAGATACAGTAGGTAACAATGACCAAGTACACAGATAAACTGTAAAACGTTTTTTACATGTAAGTATACATAAACATATTATTAAAGAGCTTTCACAGTTATGGTCAGTGAGTTGAGTGAATATGTGGGGCTAGTAATGATAGTAATAACCCAAAGTGTGATCAATAATTACAAATGGCAATATACAAAAAAACAACCAGCGGGATGTGATGTGAATTAATCAATTAATAGTACTGAGCTCTGTGTTGTATTAGCTTGAACATATCTTTATTTCTGTATAAGTCGTCCACAGTGTTTTGACCTGGGCAATTAGGATAAAGAGACTGAAGAGCCAAGTGGCGGGTAAGCCGAAGTGAGTGGTCAATAATTCAGCCAGGACATGCACTGACAAAGAGTCCATCCTCTCCAGGGGAAACGATCAGTGACAAGAACCAAGCACATGAGACCATGTAAGGTGTCTGCGTGGCGGCGGAGTGCCCTAAAACCTCCCAGTGAGGTAGATGGGTAGAGAAAGGGTTGCTTGCAAATGCTTTCAAATGCATGTGAAATGCTGAAAGCAGGGTTGCAAGAGGCTTGATGTATTTTTTTAATAAAAAGAACTATTAGGTAAATAAAATTGACTTGTCTGTAAGACATGTTTGCACAAAGTACTGCGGAATTAAAATACAGGAGCTCTGCACTTCAAGGTTAGGCCAATGAGGGTGGGTTGAGTTACTTAGGAACGGCGTTGGTCCAGTAAAAGGAAACAAGGTTAAATTATTTAGGGTACTTCCTTTGCTTGCAAATAAATTTGCTCTTTTCTCAAAACAAATGGCCCTGTGTGTGCCAATTTCTCCTGGCAACTCAAAACATTAAAAGGCGATTTGTTGGTGAATTTTCTCTTACAAGTCTAGCCGGACTTGGCAAAAACAAAAATGGGAATTAAAGTAAGATCAACTATTGAATGAAAATAGCCAAGAAACAGGCAATTTATTTTGATAAAGGGCTGTCGCCAGTACTCCTGTCACAATTCAACATCTCTCTGGACATGGAAATGAAAAAGAACAAAAAGGTATTTATCTGTACAAGTGTTGTGTTAGGTGTATCTGTGTGCAACAATGGGCCATTCAAAATAATCAGCGTTAACTTACAGCACTACTGTAGTATATCACTTTAAGATGGAACTGTATTACATAGCTACGATCTAGAATGTTGTTAATTGTATGAGCTTCCTGGAAGATCTGGGACTTGAAGAGATGTCCTGATTGCAGATGCTGGATTCTCCTGTGATGCGGGTTTAAATAAAGGACCTACAATTAATTTACTTCCAGAGATTTCATTTACCATTGCTACACAATAATAATGCGCCATTCGAAATAACCAGCATGAACTTACAGCACTACTTCCGTGGTGCATGCTTAGTATGGCTGAAGCAGGCGAGGGACGTCTCTGTTGCCTCATTTACTTTTAAAACAGAAGGCGCGGGCAGGTCAGCTGCATTTCAGGACTCCATGAGGCACTTGAAGCTGGACTGGTAAGCGCTGACCATTGGGCGACGTCTTTCAAAATGCTGAGCGTGCTCCATGGTTCTTCATTCTCTTCTTGCGGAGCTGATACTTGAAGACAGTGAGGCTGTAAGCACAATTTGAAATTCAGCCTTGCATCGTCTCTCTGGTGATGGTCCATCTGTGACGTTGCCAAGTGTTTCCTGGGCAACGCTTTTAAGCTACGGAGCCTGGCCGTGGGCAAATTTGAGTGTGCTGGAAATCGGAGAAGTGCCCAGAACACATGCTGATGCGCACAGGTTTGATGTCAACATTTAAAGAAACCTTGCTTATTTTGAATACCATTTCTTGAAAACGCTGGAGTACGATTGTGTTTGCATACAGCAACCGTTGTTTATAGTTGGTGTGCAGAGGTTTATCCAGCTTTTACTTCCTGTAAGGTGCAAGCTTATTAGCAGCATTGTAATTTTGTGCTACTCATCATTTCTGAGGAAGCCGGTGAGCGTTAAGCAGCTTCAATTATTCAGCGTTGGTGAGGAACGGCGGGTGAGAGATCACACACTAGAGTATAAGATTATTTATTTGCATGAGATGGAATGTTCTAATGCTGGTGTATGTTATGATGTGTACTGTAATGCATGATACTTGCTGTAGGTCCATTGCACCCCATGTAGTGGTTAATTTTGCATTGTGGTGGGATTACAGACAGTGAGAAAGGTGACGTCTTAATAACAAGTTACCTTTTAGAGGTGTTAAGTTTTAGATGTATTGTTTTACACCTTGCGCATGTATCTATTTGATAAGTATTTTATGTATGCGCTGTTTCCATCTTGCTTTCATTATTAATGTATGATTTCATGATGTGCTAATTTCATGTGTAAGTGTGAATTCCCACCAGTGTGCAAGTTTCCTATGCATGAGAATTGGTACTTAGGTTCTGGTATGATATACTGATTTCTTGTGTAAGTGTAAATTCCTACCGATGTGCATGTTTCCGGTGTGTGGGAATCATCATTGACGTTACTGTCATGTGTTGATTTTCTATCACCCAATGCTTTCTGTTATACTAGATGCCCTTGCTTGAGGGATGATTGTGTGCGGTGGAAGTTAACCTTTGCTTTCTGTTAAACTATATGCCCTTGCTTGAGTGATGACTTTGTGGGGTGAAAGTCACCCATTGCTTTCTGTTACACTAGATGCCCTTCCTTCAGAGATGACTCTGTGGGGTGGAAGTCACCCATTGCTTTCTGTTACACTAGATGCCCTTGCTTGAGGGATGACGGGTGGAAGTCATCCAGTGCTTTCTGTTTCACTAGATGTGCTTGCTTTGGGGGTTAAAGTCACATATTACTTGTTAGAACACAGGATGCCCTTACTGCATGGAATGGCTGTGTGGGGTGTGAGAAACCCATTACTTCTGTGGGTGGTTTGAAGTTCTTTGTTTGGGTATCTGAGGATGAGAGTCCTTTGTGTAATTTAGTTTTAAAGTTCTTTGGTTGTGTGAATTGTTTTGTTACTGTTGGTTGGTGTCCCGTGCCACTTAATTGTTGGTGTTCTGTGTTATTCCACATATCATGTTAGTCTGGCCAGTTGGTGTGGTTTGTGGTAATAGGAGCCACATGTTCTTTCCAGTATGCGTCTGCATGAGATGTGTGTGCCCCTTTCTATTTTAAATGGTGATGTAAGACGGTTTTGTTTCTATCTTCAGTCCTTTATGTAGCGACATGTTTTTCTAATGTAAATGCGTTGTTCCCATCTTGCATTCACAATATTTGTATGTGTTCTGTAAAGGGGGAAGATGTGTTATATCTTCTGTATTTTACTATGGATGTTCCCTGGTGCTCTGGTCCTTGTTGCTCAGCCAGTATAAATGTGCAGTGTGCAATGTTGGAGTGCATGGGGATGCAATAGAATGCTTGGGTGTGCGGGGAATGAGATTTTGATATCTTTTCTGATTACCTAGATACCTATCTCATTCATCCAATTTTGGATCGATTATTGACTGTCATTGAGTAAAAGGCAAACCCACATAAGTTAAATCAACCCCATAGACTGACGCAACTCTTAAAAACCACTTACGACTGGTAAAGTTTAAAAGTTTAATATAAAACCAAAGACATTTGTAAATACAATCCTCTCAAGATAAGATTCAACAAATATACAGGAACTAAAAGGAACATAAATTCCCTAAAGAATCTTAGTCTACAAAAGAAAACGATCAAAACCAATTCTAGAATTAGCAAATTGAATAGCATAGACACAAAGTGGATCTGATGCGTCATTTACAGAAAGTGAATAAACAAGTTAAATCTGTCCCTACTCTATGCTAGATGACATCCCTACTAGCAAGTCCTTATACCTAAAAAGGTGTCAGCAGTTTGACTTCCAAAGAAGTTCAAACTTTCTCAATCTCTGATGGAAACCTATGTCGAGAAGCAGTACCCTTTCTGCCTACCCATCCGCTCTCTAAGGGTCCTCGGCCTACTGCTCTCCTTCTGCTCTCTTGCTCTTCCTTCTGTTGCGTCTCTGTCTTCTCCCCGGGGTGCTGTCCCTAAATACAAAATCACAGTATGGGTGGAACGCCCCTTTGAGACGCCCACCACGTACATTTTCACGTGATCCCGCTTCTGGGTTTTTCCATAGCTTCATCTCTTCGCGTCGTCTGTTAAGTTGACCTTGCTTCTTAGGCGCCATCTTCGTCATCGTGCTGGTAACCTCATGACATTCCAGTTGACACTTTCAGAGCAAAGTCTATCACCTCAAACAGAGTTCTATTCATTACGGTTGTGATTGTAACCTCTTTTGGTCCTGTGAACAGTCACTTCTAAACAAGACCCCAAATTCCAAGCGTCCCTTATCTCACTTAAGCCATAAACTTCGTACAGATCAAAGCTATCCCCCTCTTCCTGAGAGGCCACTAAATTATATGCAGTGGACTACTCTCTTGCGAACCCTTGGTCCGTTAGGTTAAAATCACATATGATCACACCATTCTAAAATTCCTACAAACTCTTCTACACGGTATGACTTTTAACACATATATATATAATCGAATTAGTAACTTATTCATTATAATCGAATCCTTGTTACATAAAATACAATGTTATACTCTCGTTCCTACACAGTGCTATATAGTCTGCACGTTTCTTCACCTTACATTGCACCGCTTTCTCCGTTTAATAATTACATACGTATGAATTCCATTTGGCACGTTGTACTGTTCTTAAGCATTTTCACATTTCTATATTAACCCAACCTATGTATACGGGCCTTCCAAATTCTAATGCACATTCTAGAATACATACGAATACATTTCCTATTATTTAAGTTACATCGGCTAACTTTACGCTACAAGTGTTATTTCATGTTACAACTTCTAACTTTATGCTACAGGCTTGTAAATATGGTACGGACATATGTTTCATTCAAATTGCGCTCTCTCAGTTCCCCCCTTTGATGACCTCTAGGGGTCATCACAAACACCTCAATTTGAATGTCGCTTTACACAGAACTAGTTACAAGGTTCCCTCTTTTTATCGCCTCGAGAGCTCTCAAACTTTTATACTGTTGATCTTGTAAAGCAGCTAATCTCCTTTCTTGCTCTCTCATGGACCTTTGTAACCGGTTTGACCTATACCATTTGTACAGTCTAACTAAACCTAACAATGTGATTATGCAAATCAATATTATTAAGACAGGTTTCAAAATGTACCAAACAATACTTTTACCAAGATTGGCAAACCAACTTCCAACCTTTCCCATTCCATGACCTACTTTCTCCCAAACATTTACTTTTGTTAAATCTTCGATTTCTTGATGTATCTCTGTAATGTTCTGTATAACCTTCTCAAGTGGTTTTGAATTGTCTGGAATATAAGTACAACATTCCTGGACCTTCAAAGCCTTGCAAACTCCGCCCTCTTTCGCTAGCAGAACATCTAAAGCAAGACGGTTCTGAAGAACCATTGCCCTAATCGACTGCATCTCTCCTTCTACTAGCATCAATGACCTTGCAGTACTAGCAGACAATCTATCCACAACTGTAGCTAGTCTCCTAATCTTAACATCATTAAGTATTAAACCCAAAAGAGGAAACATTACTCCAAATATGTCTCCAACTACTTCAGCATCTCCTACTTCCCTTTTCGCTCTTGTCGAAGCCTTTCCTTCTATGATCTCTAAATCCTTTGCATGATATATTTTGGGGAAGACAATTGCCAAATAACATGAACCATACCAATTGTCAGGCAATCTTACATAGGCATTTCTTCCACATACAAAATATACATTAGGAATCACTTGCATCCCTTTCATGAAATCTTTCGTATAGTATTCCAACCGAAAAGCATGTTCACAACTAACTTCACCTACAAATACACTCTCATAATATGTCTTGCTTCGAGTTAAACATAACTTTCCTTTCTGCGTTCTATCCAAAGCTATTGGACCATTACTACCCTTCTTTTTGTGTGCTTTTTCCTCTTCGGTCCAATCAGTTTTCCACTGTCCTGACATTTTTAGAATCTTCTGCCTCCTGTACCTGTCATCTACTTGTCCAATAAACTTCTTCTCAATCTCTGACACTTTGCAAGTCAGATTATTTCTGCGTGCATATGAAGTATCTAATGTATCCCAAGGAAGAAAGAATTTTGCTAATCTATCTTCCTTTTTGTGATAGTCCCACTTATTCATTTGTTTATAATTCGGGACTTCAGGCAGTACCGAATCATAATTTGAAAAGTAGTACTCAAACCCTTCTCTACCATAAAATATACTAAGCAATAAACTACATGTTATCCCATATGTCAGTGGGAGATGATGATATCTGATGCCTTCATCTACGGAAGCCGGCAATTGCATGCAAACATAACAATCTTTGGCCTCCATGGCATCAATATACTCATACAATAACTTGGCATATGCGTTTGATCTAAAATTTCCCTGCGACTCGTCTACGTGTAACCTACGAGCTTCATTTGCCAGTAACGCCTTTTCACGGATTACATTGCTCTCCTCCTTCTTCCCAACAAGAGCAGGTTTCAAAGTCGTTACAGGCTTTACATCTGTTGTCTCCTTTACGCTTGTATGTCCTACTATGTATTATATGGTAACTACTGTAATAATGAGAAAAATTACTACTACTATTAGTGTACCTATTATGCATTTGGCTTTTCGGTTTGGGTTGCCATTCTCCATGTTATCAAACAATGTAGCTCTTTCTTTTTCGAGGAAAAGTTTTCTTTTTCAGGTCTTTGTTTGCTTTATTTGCTTTCTCAGTCTGTGAAGCGCTCTTCATCAATAAAAGTCTCTTTTTCACAACAATGTCTTTTATCTTTAGCAACAGACAACCCTAACCCTTCTCCGTCCTCTAAATGTAATCCCTAATTTGATTCTTCTTTCCACACGGCGCTAGGTTATCTTCTTCTTTATAGCTTAATTATAAAAATCTTTATGCATTTACAATAATTCTCGTAAAGATCAGTAACTCCTCAGACTCGATTCCAGGAGTCAACATCCATATCTCCACTGTCACAATTTGATCGAGATTGGTCGCTTGCACCTCTCTCGCTCTCCCAGATCTCTGTCTCCAGGACATCTGCTAGATAAGTCCATTCTGGGGTGGCGTATCTTCTGCAGGGCACACGTACCCTTCTTGATCTTCTCGGACTCTCAGAGCCTGAGTCCGTAGCTCCTTCGTCTAGATCTGAATCTTCAGAGATCGGGACAAGGGTTCTCTCTGGATTTGCTCTCAAGCTTGACCTTCTCCTTCTTTCCGGCCAACTAGCTTCTCCATTCCTTGTCCTCCTGCTCATTGTTCTTGGACTCGTCTCTTGATCACTTACAGCTTGTTCGGTATCTGACTCGAACTCCCAGCTATTTTCTTCCTCCGAGGCAACTTCGGTCTCACTGGTGTCCTGACCGTCATCAGCCTGTTCCGACACAGGCTCAGCCTCTTCGATCACCTCTACAGCTCAACTTTCCCTCTCTGTGGCTTCTCCGCTTTCCGCTGGATTTTCATCCGAGAGAGGAGCTGTTCCTTCCAGAGGTGCTGGAACTCTTCGGGTGTGTGAGGCGTGTATCCAGTTGGGCAAGCCTCCACACTTTACTGCAGTGTTCGTAACTAGTATGACTTGGAATGGTCCACGCCAGCGCACATCTAGACAGTTCTTCCTGACATGCTTCTTCACCAGGACCCAGTCCCCCGGACACAGGTCATGGCACAAGTCTTGTGCTGATGGAACCTCTGCAGCCTGCACCTGAAGGGACACAGAATGAATGGCATCAGATAGTCCCTTGCAGTAGTCCAAGATCAAATCGTCTGTGATGTTCAACAATGCTGCAGTCGGAACCGATGGCAGTCTCATAGCTCTCCCCATTAGCACCTCGTGCGGAGAGAGACCTGTCCTTCTATCTGGTGTACTACGTATGCTCATAAGGACCAATGGAAGTGCATCAGGCCAACTCAGGGATGTCGATGAACAAACTTTGGCGAGTCTGGATTTTATTGTGCTGTTGATTTGTTCTACAATCCCCGAAGCTTCTGGTCGATAACTACAGTGGAGCTTCTGGTCGATACTTAAGGCTGAACATAGCATCTTCACTATTTCGCTGTTGAAATGAGTTCCTCTGTCCGATTCCAAAGAGGCTGGCACCCCAAACCTCGGTATCAACTCTCTAAGCAATAATTTTGCTACTGTAAGTGTATCGCACATACGTGTAGGGTAAGCTTCAACCCATCTAGAAAATATACAGACAATCACTAAGACGTATCTGAGTCGATTGCACTTGGGCATTTCAATAAAATCCAGCTGCATTCTATTGAAAGGCCCCCCAGACCTCCCTACGTGACTCAATGTGACTGGTGTTCTTTTTCCTACGTTTAGTTGCTGACAGATAGCACAACGCTGACATACTGCTTCTGCCGCTACTCTAAACTTCGGATTGTACCACGTTTGTCTGAATACTCTCACCATGGCATCTCTACCTATGTGTGCTGGTCCATGCAATCTCCTTGCCATTGGACTAACAAGTTCGTTTGGTAAAACTGCTCTCCCATTTGCAGAAATCCAAAAATTCATCTCACCTTTGGTACAACCAGCTGTTTCCCATGCCTTTTTCTCAAAATCTGGTGCATTTTCCTGGACACACTTCAGTTCATCCCACGTGTCTACAGTGTCTAACAACATAGTCAAATCAGTTCTTTCTTGTATTCCCCCCACTTATACCTTGGTGTGAGAATACCCCTGTTCCGCACAGTAACGTGCGACCTCATCTGCGTATCGATTACCTTGCGACACAAAATCTGTATTCTTTGTGTGCGCGGTACATTTGACAACCGCTATAGCTTCTGGACCTTGTAATGCTTCTAACAATAATCTCACGAATTCTCCATTCCTAATAGGAGAACCCGAGGAGGTCATGTAACCTCTTTGAGACCACAACTGCCCGTAGTCGTGAACTACCCCAAAACCATACTGGCTATCGGTGTATATGGTGACTCGAATTTTGTTGCCTGCCAAACAGGCACGGGTCAAAGCAATGATTTCAGCTACCTGAGCGGAGTGTACTCCTTCCAGGCAGGCGGCTTCCACTACTCCGGTAATGGTACAAACTGCATATGCTGCTCTCAGCTGACCGATATCGTCTCTTACGCATGAACCATCAACAAAGAATATTTCATCAGGGTCAGTCAATGGCTCATCTACGATATCTGGTCTTGGTTTGGTGCATAGTTCAGTCACATCAAGGCAGTCATGATCTGTACAAATTTCATCACCAATATCATTAGGAAGTGGCATCAAAGTAGCAGGATTCAAGACAGAGCATCTCTTTAGGGTCACATTCTCAGCAGCCATTATGACTTGCTCATAGCGTGTGAGCCTGCTATTCGTCAGATGCTGAGTCTTGGTCCTAGTCATTAACAATTCCACAGAATGCGGAACGTACACCACTAACTGATGTCCCATCACCACATTTTCACACCTTTCAATGCTGACACCCGTTGCAGCAACGGATTTGAGACATCCGGGCAACGCTGCGGCTACTGGATCTAAGGTAGCCGAAAAGTATGCAACTGGTCTACGGGCATTTCCGTGTATCTGGGCCAAAACTGCTAAGGCACAACCTTCCCTTTCACAGCAGTAAAGCAAGAATGGTTTCTCGTAATCAGGCATTCCCAAAGCCGGGGCACGACACAAGTCCTCCCTCAGCTGCAAAAATGCCATCAAACAATCTTTGTCCCATGGTACCGGATCACTCACCCCCTTGTGCGTCAGTTTTTGTAACGGTTTTGCCTTCAGTGAAAAGTTTGCTATCCACTGCCGACAATAACCAACCATGCCTAGAAACATCCTGACTTCTCTTTGTGTTTTAGGCGCGTTCATTTTCATGATCGCCTCTATTCTGTCTGGAGACACCTTCCGTTTTCCCTTTTCAATCCTATGGCCCAAGTATTGCACTTCGGTCAAACAATACTGCAATTTACTTGGAGACACCTTGTGTCCGTTCTCGGCCAAGTGATTTAGTAAGGTGATGGTGTCTACTTTGCAAGCTTCCTCAGTTTCTGACGCCACAAGTAGGTCGTCTATGTACTGGACCAGAATCGAGTTCATGGGCAGTACTAGACTTTCAAGATTTTTCTTCAGCAGCTGGTTAAAAATCGATGGGCTTTCTGTATACCCCTGGGGAATACGACACCATGTTAAAACGCGATTTTCCAGCTTAAAAGCGAACAGATATTGGCTATCCTCATCTAAGGGGATTGAAAAGAAAGCCTGACACAGGTCTATCACGGTGAACCATTCAGCTTGGAACGGTATCTGAAACAATATCACTGATGGATTCGGTACCACTGGACAACATGAAACAACGATATTATTAATCTTTCGAAGATCCTGCACTATTCTGTATTTCCCACTAGGCTTCTGCAAACCCATAATCGGGGAGTTACATGGACTTCCCACGATCTCCTTCAGTATTCCCTGTTTAATCATGGATTCGATCACAGGCTTTATTCCTGCAATTGTCTCCGGTGTCAACTTATATTGTGGTGTTCTTGGATACTCGGCATTGGGTTTTACCATGATCTTTACCGGTTCTACCCCTTTGATCAGTCCTATTTCCTCTCCAGTAAAGTCCCACACCTCAGCTGACACTGTCTCCTTCAAGTCCTGTGGAAGCTCCTCCACCGTTAGGGTAGGGTATAGTTCCACACATCCTTGCGAGTTTACAACCTTAAAATCGGCATCATCATCGTTAGTCTGCACTTCTACTCCTTCAGGTGTGCAATATATTGTGCAATTTAATTTACACAACAGATCTCTTCCTAGCAGACACACAGGGCTAGAATCACAAATCACAAACTGATGTTCATCACTGTACTTCCCTATCTTCACTGACACTGGTTCTGTCAGAGGATTCGTCATTCTCCTATTTGTGACTCCTACCACCTGAATCGTCTCTCCCGACATTGGCAGACCTGGGACTACCGCCGATCTCAAAGTGGATCGAGTGGCCCCCGTATCCACCAAAAAGGTCGTAGGACATCCAGCCACCTCAGCCTCTACGTATGGTCCCCTCTGATCTACCTCCAGGGCTGCCCCTAGGGTACAGTCTCCTTCCCTATTCACTCGCTGTCCTGTAAGGGGATCAACGTAGTAGCATTCTTCTCCTCCTACGAACAGTGGCAGTTGTCTATAGGTTTTTCCTCCATTTGCAATCCGAGGCGGTTGAGGGAACTGAGCTCGAGGAGTCTGAGTCCCCCCTTTGATAAACTTTCCCTTCGGGACCGCTGTTCCCTTTACCAGGTTGTTCTGAACCTCATCCTCCTCCTGTTCTATTTCCCCCGTCTCGACATTATAGGGACACTCGCGTCTCCAATGTCCCACCTCGTTACACTGATGGCACCTCGTTGTCTTTTTCAGTGTCGCGATATCTACCCTTGGTCTCGGTTTTTCCTCCTCATCCCTGCTTTGATTAATCTGTTTCTTCCCTAGGGTTCCTGTTCCCTGTTGCCGCTGTCCACCCTTTCCAGCTGACTGCATCTGCACCAACATCAGCTTCTCCTTAAGTTTCTTTGCTTTCGAATCTATTTCATCGCTACAGTATCTCGCATACCTCAGGATCTCATCTAAAGGTTTGTTTTGCCAACAGATCAAATGCTGTTGAATCATTAAGCTTATGTCTGATCTCAATCCCAGGACGAACTTCGACACGAACTGTCCTATGTCTTTAGGATCCATCACGTCCAATCCACTGTACTGTTTGAATGCCTTCAGCAATCTCTCATAGAACTCGTGAACGGTCTCTTTAGGTTCCTGAGTTGTTCGATCTATCTTAACCCAGTCTATGTCCTGCAACAGCACCTTCTCTTTTAACCATGCAATTACCCTCTCGTACTTTTCCATGACTCTCTCTGATGGACCATTCGTCCGGGCATCCCTCTCGGGTTCACAAATGGGCCATTCGACACTAAGTTTGCATGCCGTCCACAAATCTCCAGGTACTACAATATCAAACAGGGTGTTCAAGTCGACCCACAGCACCTTAGAGATCTTCACAAACCTCTCTACCTGTTTGTACCACTCGACGGGATTCTCCCTTAGCTTTGGAAAAGAATTGGTAAATGCCGCTAGATCCCCCCTACTCCAGGGCACATGCACGTAGTTTCCGTTCGCGATTTCTCGCAAAGGGAAAGCTTCCATTCGCATTAGCCCTCCCTCCGGGGACCCCGCAAGTGTACTCCTTCTGACAGATCCCCTCTTGGACCATCTTTCCTCCCATTTATCCAAATTCCTCCACAATCTGATACTCAAGATCAGTTCCTTTATGTGTATTTTCAGCCCAATCGTCCTACGCTCATCTAGATCCTGATCCGTGCAGTTTAGCCTATGGTTACCCTGTAACGCTTTAGTTCGTGATAGGTCTATCATATACCTGTCTGCCAACTCAGATAATTTTTCATGAACTGACCTCGCTTTCCGAGTAACATCCTTAGACATAAACAGTATTTCATCCTGTTCATACAGATCGATCCTTTCCATTGGCAATGTGCTGTCTATTATTTCATCCAAATCTGATTTCAAACTGGTTACATCGAGCCGTTTTGCTTTTATCTCAGCTCTCAGTACCTCACTCCTAGGTGGTTCGTTTACATCCCTCTCACCCCCACTACGAGCCCTACGTCTCGGCACAGGTGAGTTATGAGGCGTCCTCCTTGCTTCTCTTTGTTCCCACCTCTCTAGATCCCAAGCCTTCCCATCTTCCCTTGGGGTATGGTGGAACAATGTTCTATTCCCCATCACTACATTCTGTCTTTTCAGCTCGGCCTCTCTAGATGCGAGATAGGATCCTCCGTTCTGTTCTAAATCACTGCTATTCCCTTGCTGTCTGGTGTCACTCAATAAACGGAAAGGTCCTTCACGGCCCTCCATGTTCCCGCGATCCCGTCCGTGATCACCGGATGCATGGCGAGACCCTTCGCGACTCCCTATACCCTCGTGACTCCAATGTCGCACATTTTCGTCCGGGGCATGGTGAGTGCACCTGAAACTATCTCGGTACTCCTGTGTCTTTCGTTCTCCCTCACTAAAGATGGGGCGAGGCACTCCCCCACATCCTGTACTCTTGTCTTCACACAATTGTCTATTGCCACCGATGGTATGGCAAGTATCTCCTTTGCTTCCTTGACTCCCTCCCTCCCACTCCGGGCTGCTTTCGCCAGCTCCGCAGTGAGAGAGGATCCTGTTATCTTGATCTCTCCATTCTGTTTCTGTTTCTATTCTTTTATTCTGAGTCTCTACGGCAGCATCCCATTCTTTCAAGTACTCTCTCAACTCCTTAAAGGATTTTGGTTTCGGTCCCCTCAGATCCATCTGTCCTCTCTGACCCCCCTGTTCTATCCAGGGATCCGTTACTGGACCCAATGGGGTACTCCGACTCCTTGGTCCTAGCAACTGCCTTTGGGAATTGATCGTATTATTCCTACTTTCCATCTCTGCCCTTTCCCTGTCCCACCGTGCCTGTTCCTCCTGCTGGGCTCCCTCCGGGTTATAGATTGACACTATAGGACCTATGGTAACAGGTACTTGTAGAGCATCTGGCAGTTGATACGACCTTGCACATTCCGTTTCTGGCACCTTCTGGACCACAAATCTTCCTACTACTCTCTGTACGGGACTAGATTGAGATACTTCTTCACCTTTCTTGGGTTCCCACTCTGATGTGGGGAGCGGTTTATATTCCCCCCACCTAGCCCCGTCCCCTTGCTGTAGTTCGGGACTTTCGGCTTCTCTATTGTACGGAGGTGGTCTGTCCATTAATAGCCTCTCTATCAGACCATCATCCGACTCGCTGTCCTCATCTTCTTCTAGAGGCTTTTTTCCTCCCGTAGCCTCTAGCATTGGGTACAGTTTGTCTGCTTCTATTTTTTGCACCCTCCACTTTTTAGCTTCATCATCCCATTTAGCATCCTGCACTGCTTTTACCGATCGTCTCACTCTTTCTTGGCGTCTATTCAAGCTCTTGTCGTGTGCCGCCCTGAACCATGCACTGAGGGCTTCGAACTGTGTTGGCCTCGGTAGAGGTCTCGTTGCTAGCATTACCGCTTTCAGTTGATTCAATGCTTCTAACCTAAACGTCCCGTATCTTGGGAACGTCAGTTCCTCATTTCCTTCTGTTAGCTTACTCCACTCGGAGATCCATAGTATTGAGTGTAACCCTACATTCACAGCCATATAGTAAGCTGGTGTGCCTTCTGGTGGGGCTTCTTCCCCTGCATACGAGTTTCCTCTATCTCTCTTAAAGATCGCCCTTAAAAGTTTAAAACACTTCATTTTCAAAAATCTACGATTTTCCTTATTTTTCTTCCTTATTTACTTCCCGATGACAAACCAGCCAATCCCTGCGCGGCTCTCGCTGACCAGCCAATCCCAGCGCGACTCTACGCTAACCAGCCAATCCCAGCGCGGCTCTTACGCTGACGTCACTCGTCCCCTCTGCAGCAGTTCCCCTCCTTTCTCAGCTCGTCTCGCGGTCTTGCATGCGTTTTCATTCATACGCTGAAAAATGACTACTTCCGACCAAGCGATCACTTTTCTTGACTGTACGTCCACAGTCTAACTGTAATTGTCACCTCAACTGACGAGACGTCTTTCCTCTCACGTTCAGACGCTCGCCTTAACTGATAGGTTACTTACACACAGTAAACGTCCGACCAGCGTCCGTTACTCATACACTCACTCAGACATTCCCCCTATCTCGGTCCTGCGGGCGATCAATGGTACCTCATGACCCCCTTTATAATGGTAGACAATTACTCTGGGTGTTCGATACACCCGAACCACTTAAGCCCTTCTCTGGACTTAAGATTTTATCCGGTTGCGCGCGCTCACAACCTTCCCACAATCACACTACAGGCATTCAACTCCGCTTGACATTACAACACAGGTACAACACAAAACACCGCAATCTGGCAACGCATGGCCCTTATACTCACTCTCGACCGACTCTGCTGCTTTTCTCTCTCGCACCGTCAGCACCTTCTTCGGCAGGGATTCTTCTTCTGGTCGTCGATGACTAGGGACCTTGGGGTAATCTAGACCTGACCTAGGTTGCCTTCCTCAAGAAGCCAACCATCTTTCTCTGCTACCAACTGCGGGGAATGAGATTTTGATATCTTTTTTCATTACCTAGATACCTATCTCATTCATCCAATTTTGGATCGATTATTGACTGTCATTGAGTAAAAGGCAAACCCACATAAGTTAAATCAACCCCATAGACTGACGCAACTCTTAAAAACCACTTACGACTGGTAAAGTTTAAAAGTTTAATATAAAACCAAAGACAATTGTAAATACAATCCTCTCAAGATAAGATTCAACAAATATACAGGAACTAAAAGGAACATACATTCCCTAAAGAATCTTAGTCTACAAAAGAAAACGATCAAAACCAATTCTAGAATTAGCAAATTGAATAGCATAGACACAAAGTGGATCTGATGCGTCATTTACAGAAAGTGAATAAACAAGTTAAATCTGTCCCTACTCTATGCTAGATGACATCCCTACTAGCAAGTCCTTATACCTAAAAAGGTGTCAGCAGTTTGACTTCCAAAGAAGTTCAAACTTTCTCAATCTCTGATGCAAACCTATGTCGAGAAGCAGTACCCTTTCTGCCTACCCATCCGCTCTCTAAGGGTCCTCGGCCTACTGCTCTCCTTCTGCTCTCTTGCTCTTCCTTCTGTTGCGTCTCTGTCTTCTCCCCGGGGTGCTGTCCCTAAATACAAAATCACAGTATGGGTGGAACGCCCCTTTAAGACGCCCACCACGTACATTTTCACGTGATCCCGCTTCTGGGTTTTTCCATAGCTTGATCTCTTCGCGTCGTCTGTTAAGTTGACCTTGCTTCTTAGGCGCCATCTTCGTCATCGTGCTGGTAACCTCATGACATTCCAGTTGACACTTTCAGAGCAAAGTCTATCACCTCAAACAGAGTTCTATTCATTACGGTTGTGATTGTAACCTCTTTTGGTCCTGTGAACAGTCACTTCTAAACAAGACCCCAAATTCCAAGCGTCCCTTATCTCACTTAAGCCATAAACTTCGTACAGATCAAAGCTATCCCCCTCTTCCTGAGAGGCCACTAAATTATATGCAGTGGACTACTCTCTTGCGAACCCTTGGTCCGTTAGGTTAAAATCACATATGATCACACCATTCTAAAATTCCTACAAACTCTTCTACACGGTATGACTTTTAACACATATATATATAATCGAATTAGTAACTTATTCATTATAATCGAATCCTTGTTACATAAAATACAATGTTATACTCTCGTTCCTACACAGTGCTATATAGTCTGCACGTTTCTTCACCTTACATTGCACCGCTTTCTCCGTTTAATAATTACATACGTATGAATTCCATTTGGCACGTTCTACTGTTCTTAAGCATTTTCACATTTCTATATTAACCCAACCTATGTATACGGGCCTTCCAAATTCTAATGCACATTCTAGAATACATACGAATACATTTCCTATTATTTAAGTTACATCGGCTAACTTTACGCTACAAGTGTTATTTCACGTTACAACTTCTAACTTTATGCTACAGGCTTGTAAATATGGTACGGACATATGTTTCATTCAAATTGCGCTCTCTCAGGTGCACAGTGTCAGATGGAGAATGGGCTGAGCAGCCGGTAGGCTGCTTGTGGTGGGGCGTGCTTTCCATCTTTACCAGTTACCTGGAACTGACTGTAACTGTGTCTTATTAAACCTTTTCTTATGATATAAACATCTGGCTACTGGGCTGTCTACATACAAGGGCTGTACACCACTTTACAACACATTTTGTTTGTTGCACAACTCAGTTCTTAACCTCACATGAAACTCAGTAAAACTGTGCTATTCAATTCATGTGACTGGTTGTGCATATCCATGGACTTGAGGTGACCCAACTTATCCTTATAATTGGATTATTCTGCGTAAGTCAAAATGTCACAGCGATTAAAAAAAAGAAGTTTCTCTCTTAACATAAAGGAAATGAAGCATGGCAGACAACGTTGTAAGTTCAGTCGTGTTTTTCATGTTTCGAGAAAATTTTTGTTAAAGATTGCTTATGTGCGGGCGCGAGCGCTATCTCTACATTATTTTTGCTTATTAACGAAGTCAGCGCAAGCAGTGTTTACTTACAAACTGCTGTACACGACTCTGCACGAGCATTCCTTCTTTGACGGAGACGTTCTCAAATGCGCTCCAGCTGCAGGGCAACGCACTCTGATCTCGCGCTGATGCAATCACGCTAGCGTACGAGGTCACGCAGCGCGACCCGGTCAGCCATTTTTTTTATTTTTTATATTTATTCTCGAACAGACCTATTAAATCACCAGCATTCTCTTCAAGATTTGCGAGTATCTGGACTACAATTATCCGATATTTACAGTAAGATGCTCTTCATTGTTTTTTTCGCATTTTATTATCACAAAATGAATGGTGAATCAGCCTTTTCATCAAGGAATGCTGTACCTACTACTAATCCAAGCATTACTTTGAGTGATCCAAAAGAGTTTTTAGTGAATCCAGGTGAACCCATAATTAAGTGGCAAGACTGGAAGGAATATTTTTTTAATTATATTGCCACTCTGGAGGATAATGGCAATATTATGTCCCCTGAAATGAAAAAAAAGAATTCTAATGCATTGTTTAGGACCTGAAGGTGTTAGAGTTTATTTACAAATGCAAAAAACAGAAAGAAGTGGTGATCTTGATGTTTTTAAGTAAGCTATAGCTGATTTAGATTAGCATTAGTCATCCAATCGTATGTGTCGCAGTATCTAGACGTACTTTCTATAAACGCAAACAGAATATCAAAGAATCTGTCGAGAATCATGTATCTGCTTTAAAAAAATTAGCTATTAAGTGTAAATTTGGCTCATTACATTACATTACATGACGAGATGATTCAGGATCAATTAGTTATGTGTCAGAAAAACAAAGATATTCAAGATAAGTTATGGATAGAAGGCGAAGGTGGTCTCAAGGAAAAATCACTTTAGTAAAAAAAGCAGAGTTATAGGAAAGATGCGCAAAAGCTGTTTTTTCTGCCAGTGATCCAGAGATTGTTATCAAAATTAATAACACTAGGAAGGATAAAAGTTCCAACTATAAACAGTCTAGACCATACCAGAATTGGAAGTCACATCAAAATTACGCTTTCAAAAAAGAGGAAAATGTCCAATCTTTTGCATGCTATAGGTGCGGCAGCACATCACACACAACAAGGTTTGAAAAATGTCTTGCTACATCGGCAAAGTGTTCAGTGTGTGGTCTGGTGGGTAATTTTACTAAACTGTGCACAAGGAAGTCTCAAAAGAAATCACAAGTGACCTGTATAATCAACAATGACTCTGATTTGTCGGATTCTGAGGATGATAATATTGAAGGCTTGAATACCTCAAATGATACTGCCAGACATGTGAACATTACAAGTGATGATAGCAACAAGCCCATGTGCGTAGTTTCTTTCGGTGGCATTATCTTACAAGTTGCCGCTGATTCTGGATCTCCATTCACCATCATTCCTAAGTCAATTTTGGATAACAAATTTGCTACTGAAATTGGTCCACAGTTACAACCCACTGATGTAAACCCTGAAAGTTTCACTGGACAAAAAATTGACATGCTTGGTTTTAGATCTTTGATTTCAGTCGCCTTGCACCTGTATCACATTGTGATGAGAATAAGGATGTATGTAAAAACTTTACATCTTGGTGGTGGGATACATCTAATCGTACACAAGAATTGAATGTTTCTAGTGATAAGACACCTAATGTTACTCAAGATCTCAATTCTGAAATTGTGAATGAAGATGTGATTATTTCTGATTGTGTTCCTATTCCTGATTGTAGTTCAGAAGTTGAAGAAACCCAACCTGGTACATCTAAAGTTATCACTGATGAAAGTATTGTCAAGACTTCTAGTGGTAGGATTGTTAAAAAACCTAAATGTTTTGAAATGTTTGATTGTACGATTTACTTATTTATTTATTTATTTATTATTATTATTTTTTTGTCCTTTAAGAAGGGGGATTGTGTAGTATACCACTTTAAGATGGAGCTGTATTACATAGCTATGATCTAGAATGTTGTTATTTGTATGAGCTTCCTGGAAGATCTGTGACTTAAAGAGATGTCCTGATTGCAGATGCTGGATTCTCCTGTGATGGAGGTTTAAATAAAGGACCTACAATTAATCTACTTCCAGAGATTTCATTTACCATTGATACACAATAATAATGCGCCATTCGAAATAACCAGCTTGAAATTACAGCACTACTTCCGTGGTGCATGCTTAGTATGGCTGAAGCAGGCGAGGGACGTCTCTGTTGTCTCATTTACTTTTAAAACAGAAGGTGCGGGCAGGTCAGCTGCATTTCAGGACTCCATGAGGCACTTGAAGCTGGACTGGTAAGCGCTGACCATTGGGCGACGTCTTTCAAAATGCTGAGCGTGCTCCATGGTTCTTCATTCTCTTCTTGCGGAGCTGATACTTGAAGACAGTGAGGCTGTAAGCACAATTTGAAATTCAGCCTTACATCGTCTCTCTGGTGATGATCCATCTGTGACTTTGCCAAGTGTTTCCTGGGCAACGCTTTTAAGCTACGGAGCCTGGCCGTGGGCCAATTTGAGTGTGCTGGAAATCGGAGAAGTGCCCAGAACACATGCTGATGCGCACAGGTTTGATGTCAACATTTAAAGAAACCTTGCTTATTTTGAATACCATTTCTTGAAAACGCTGGAGTACGATTGTGTCTGCATACAGCCACCGTTGTTTACAGTTGGTGTGCAGAGGTTTATCCAGCTTTTACTTCCTGTAAGGTGCAAGCTTATTAGCAGCATTGTAATTTTGTGCTACTCATCATTGCTGAGGAAGCCGGTGAGCGTTAAGCAGCTTCAATTATTCAGCGTTGGTGAGGAACGGCGGGTGAGAGATCGCTGACCAGAGTATAAGATTATTTATTTGCCTGAGATGGAATGTTTTAATGCTGTTGTATGTTGGGATGTGTACTGTAATGCATGATACTTGCTGTAGGTCCATTGCACCCCATGTAGTGGTTAATTTTGCATTGTGGTGGGTTTACAGACAGTGAGAAAGGTGACTTGTTAATAACAAGTTACCTTTTAGAGGTGTTAAGTTTTAGATGTATTGTTTTACACCTTGCGCATGTATCTATTTGATAAGTATTTTATGTATGCGCTGTTTCCATCTTGCTTTCATTATTAATGTATGATTTCATGATGTGCTGATTTCATGTGTAAGTGTGAATTCCCACCAGTGTGCAAGTTTCCTATGCATGAGAATTGTTACTGAGGTTCTGGTATGATATACGGAATTCTTGTGTAAGTGTAAATTCCTACCGATGTGCATGTTTCCGGTGTGTGGGAATCATCATTGACGTTACTGTCATGTGTTGATTTTCCATCACCCAATGCTTTCTGTTATACTAGATGCCCTTGCTTGAGGGATGATTGTGTGGGGTGGCAGTTAACCTTTGCTTTCTGTTACACTATATGCCCTTGCTTGAGTGATAACTGTGTGGGGCGAAAGTCACCCATTGCTTTCTGTTACACTAGATGCCCTTCCTTCAGAGATGACTCTGTGGGGTGTAGGTCACCCATTGCTTTCTGTTACACTAGATGCCCTTGCTTGAGGGATGACGGGGTGGAAGTCACCCAGTGCTTTCTGTTTCACTAGATGTGCTTGCTTTGGGGGTGAAAGTCACCCATGTCTTGTTAGAACACAGGATGCCCTTACTGCGTTGAATGACTGGGTGGGGTGTGAGAAGCCCATTACTTCTGTGGGTGGTTTGAAGTTCTTTGTTTGGGTGTCTGAGGATGAGAGTCCTATGTGTATTTAAGTTTTAAAGTTCTTTAGTTGTGTGAGTTGTTTTGTTACTGTTGGTTGGTGTGCCGTGCCACTTAATTGTTGGTGTTCTGTGTTATGCCACATATCATGTTAGTCTGGCCAGTTGGTGTGGTTTGTGGTAATAGGAGCCACATGTTCTTTCCAGTATGTGTCTGCATGAGATGTGTGTGCCCCTTTCTATTTTAAATGGTGATGTAAGACAGTTTTGTTTCTATCTTCAGTCCTTTATGTAGCAACATGTTTTTCTAATGTAAATGCATTGTTCCCATCTTGCATTCACAATATGTGTATGTGTTCTGTAAGGGGGAAGATGTGTTATATCCTCTGTATTTTACTATGGATGTTCCCTGGTGCTCTAGTCCTTGTTGCTCAGCCAGTATAAATGTGCTGTGTGGAATGTTGGAGTGCATGGGGATGCAATAGAATGCTTGGGTGCACAGTGTCAGATGGAGAATGGGCTGAGCAGCAGGTAGGCTGCTTGTGGTGGGGCGTGCTTTCCATCTTTACCAGTTACCTGGAACTGACTGTAATTGTGTCTTATTAAACCTTTTCGTATGATATAAACATCTGGCTACTGAGCTGTCTACATACAAGGGCTGTACATCACTTTACAACACATATTGTTTTTTGCACAACTCAGTTCTTAACCTCACATTAAACTCAGTAAAACTGTGCTATTCAATTAATGTGACTGGTTGTGCATATCCATGGACTTGAGATCACCCAACTTGGTATAATCCCTCCCTACCACACTGATTGAGAGAAAACAAGGTAGCCATGAGTTATAAATAAAGAGTAATCAACAGCCCTCAGTTGAGAGCCAATGTATCTGTAATTTTAGGGTTTCAAATGTACAACTTCACGTCAACTGTAGAAACAAAAATGTTTGCATACAAGAACTGTGTAACTAGCGGGACTCTGTAATAAACTTTACGATAAAGTGAAACTTCCCAAACAGCTGGATTGGTGCAGTTAAGCTTCCGTGCTCATTTACAGGAACCACGTTTGTGCACTGACCTTTTAATTAAGTACAGCAACAGTAGAGTGGGAGTGTGAAGAAGATGCACTATAACAGTGCATCTTAAAAGTAAAAACAAAAGAGTACCTGCAGGAGCCTGTGGCTAGTGGATGGAAATGGGCCACAGAAAGGAAGCTGTACTTGGTCCATGCTTCATGCAGGGACACACACAAAGCCTCAGGAGGAAGTAGAGGTGAGCAGGATGCTCCGGCCAATACGAAGCAAGGAAACAAGAGTGATGTCGGAACTAACCAATCGTAAGCAACGGAAAGTAAATGGTGGGTTTCAAACCCATTGTAAGCTTTTTTATTTACAAAAGATTTGACAAGCACACCCAAGCGTTGTGCAAGCGAAACCTAAAAATTATAACTGAATTCAACTGACTGTTTCATTCTCCCAATGACAATTTATGTTTTGCAGTTTGCCCTTGTTGGCGGAATTCAGTTCACTGTTTCTCATTATACTGGTTGCACATTTACTCCTCAAGCTGACCCAAAGTCACAACAGGACACAACATGAAACCATTCTCCCTTTTAAAAAACTGTGGATTTGCCTGTAGTGGTTTATGTGATGAAAAGCAAAGATTTCCTTAGCAGAACCAAGGAATGGTGAACTTAATTCCTTTATCACAGTACTCTCTATGGATCACCTACATCCAGCAGTGATTCAGCCACGCATTTGAACAATAAGGCCTTGTACAACCTCATCAGAAATAAAAACTGTTTTACTCTGCTCAAGATGCTGAGGTATGCCTCACTGTTTGTCATTATTGGCAAGTTTTTTTTCATAGATGACTAATAGTCTGGAAACAATTAAACCACAATTAACACGTTTTAAAGGCAACATCAGAAGATGTTATTTTTAAATAAATTGTATTCCATGTTTCCCAACATAAGGCGGATCTGAGGGTTTTTTGAGTGGTTTACAAAAAGGACAAGGGAATAATTAATAGGTTCTGTTATTTGTTGACATGAGCATGTTTTTACTGAGGGAGGTTTTTGAACTTTGTTTTCCGTGTGTCTTTTGTTATCAGAATCATAGACGATGAAACTGAGCCAGAGAACAGTTTTCTATCACATTGATCATTTATTGCGTGTGCTTGCAGAAGGTTCAAGGCAAAGTGCAGTCAGTGGTCATGTTGTCTCTGAGGGCTGCAGCTGTGCTCAAGTGATTACGTCTATAACTGTAATGAAAAGATTGGTGATTGCAAATTTTGACTGATGAAGTCAGGCACATTGAAGAAAAGCAAGATCGAAAATGGAAATACCCCTTTTTAGGTCTGGCTTGACAGCCCAGCCTTCAATTGCCCTTATCTGAGCCTCAAGAAGCACTATTAAGAAAGAGACTTCGACTCCACCCACATGTTGACTATCTTAAGTACAGCATTTCATTGGACAGAAGTTATACTCGTCTACTTACAGAGAAGTTCCACTGGCTGTGCATCACATGTTGCTCTGGTGCCCACAATGATTTGGGTGTTTGGTCTAAATATCGAGTTTTTAAAATCATTATACCAGAATATCGTGGCAAGAGTATCGTGATGCATGAAATGTCATAGACATGAATAGGGCATGTTTGTAGATGTTTTTGATATTTTTGTTAAAGATATTGTTTTAAAATATTGTTGTTAGTAATATTGTTTTTAATGACATTTTATGTGTTTAAATGTAAAGTATATTGTTGGTTTTAGATTTTTTATTTACATTTTTGTTATTTGTACTGCTTCTATAGCTTTTGAAAACGTATGAATGATTTTTAATAAATACAATTTTAAGGTGATATAATATTTTTTAGACACAGGACGTTGGGTTTGTAGGGGAAAAGGGTGGAGAGAATATTAAAACTGATTTTATTTTATTTGATGTGTACTTTTGCATTTAAAATTGAGTTTTAGAATGTATTTTTAGAATGTATTTTTATTTTTACATTTTATATGTGTTAATATTCCTCTTTTAATGGCATACTGTAGAGCTTTTTTTTACAAGTATTTGTATTTTTGTAATACTTTATGTTTGTGCATTTTTTTATAATTTGGAAAAATTACATTTTATTTTAAATTAGATTTAGAATATAAATTTACAAATTTGTTTTTACATTGCATTTTTAGTTTTTAATATAAAGAAATGTTTTAACTACTTGTTCATTTATGCATTTCTATTTTAAAAAATGGTGTTATATGTCAATTTTGTTTTAGTAGTAGAAACTCAATAAAATGTAGTGTATTACATTTTTGTAAATAAATTTTTTTTGAGAGGTATTAAAATAAATACTTTTTTTCTGTAAATCTTTTAAAAACTTTGCTCAGTGACTCAGCAAATACACAACAATGTATACATGGCATGTGCAGGGATAACAACACAGTCCACCCGTGAAAGTAAACAATACAGTGTCATAGGACAACAATGCTTATCAGTCCTGTCCCCCCCTGGTACTGGTAGTGCTGGGAATCACACATTGGATACTCGGTTTTGAGATATTCGAAGGTCCTAGGGGCACTCCCCTTCCAGACATCCCCAAGATAGTCTATCCTGATCAGCTTCCATCCCTTAAAGCATGATGGCCGCTTAACCTCTGTCAGCAGATCTCCAGTCCAAAGTGGGGTTCTCCCCGTTACAGTAACCCGCCCACCCCAAGAATTTTTTAGCCTCCCTCCAGCATTGAACCACCGCCCCAGTATGAGAGGGCAGATCTTTGCGCTGCTTCCGCGCGTATAACAGGGGCTCGCAATTACCCTCCAGCATGACATACCAATCAACCCTATAGGCCGGGTCCGAACTCTCCCCATAAATCCAGTCATTAATGACCAGCAACTGAGAGGCCCAATAGTACAACTGCACGTCCGGGAGGGCCAGCCCCCCGTCGTACACCCCCCTTGTGAGCTTTGCGTAGTGTGATTCTCAGATTTCTCCCATCCCATAGCAGCGTTCTCAAGGCCTGAGATACCTGTTGAAACACCTTGCTTGGGACCGGGTATGGTGTGTTTTGCAGGATATAGAGAAGGCGTGGGAGCGCCAGCATTTTAAAAGCATGGCGTGCCCCATTAGGGAAAGAGGAAAGGACCTCCAATGGGTAACATCCGACGCCAACCGCGCCAAGAGCGGCTCAAGGTTCCGGACGAAGAACTCCGATCTGTCTCTAGTGACATACACCCCTAGATATTTAAAACCTTCCTTAACTATCGATGCAGGACACCTCGACGGGACTCTAATAAATACTTATTTTTAAAGTAGTTTAAAAATATTTATATTTTTTGTTTTGTTCTATGTGTTGGAAAGACATTTCAGATACAATTTTAGTGTTTAAGATATATTTCACTTGTATTAAGGATTTCATATTGTTATTTATTTTATAGTTTTTTTGAAACTGCAATAGTAAATGTGACCCCTTTCCTTTCTAACGCCTTCCCCTAGATTTCCTAGTTTGGAGTGGGAATAGTAAATCTGACGCCTTTAGTGTTCAGCACCTTCTACAAGATGTTTGGAATGGGAATATTATATGTGATCCATTTAGTATCCAACAACTTACTCAAGATGGTTTAGTTTGGTGTGGGAATAGTAAATCTGACCACTTTAATGTCCAACACATTCCCCAAGATGGGTTACTATGTAGTGGGACTAGTAAATCTTATTTTTTTAGTGTCCAACACCTTTACCAGGATGGTTTAGTTTGGAGTGGGAATAGTAAACCTGGCCCCTTTATTATACAACATCTTCTCCAAGGTGGTTCAGTTTGGTGTGGCAAGAGTATATATGACCCCATTAGTGTCCAACATCTTCTCCTCGATGGTTATGTTTTGAGTAAGAATAGTAAATGTGAATCCTGTAATATGTATCATTTTAATGGTGGTTTCTGTTTGAGTGTGAATAGTAATTGTAACCCCTTTATTGTCCATCACGTTTTTGAAGATAGTTTAAGTTGCAGCTGTAGTAGTGTAGTATATGTATGATGCTGCCAGTGTGTGATGGGGATATGAGTACCACATATACAGCTCCACAAATTGTATGCTGCTCTCCCAGCAAAAAACAACACACTCTCCAAGGCTACTGTGAAAGTGAAATGACTTTAATGAGCAAATCAAACCCAACGTAATTCAGCCGCAACTCAGCCTTGTTTGCGGGTTGGCATCTATTGAAAAATCAGTCATATAAACAGTGGATTCATCAACATAAATGATGCCTCACAGTGCAATATGGAAAAAGCAGTGTCCATTCTAAAGTGGAGCCTAAGTCATTACCATGAATCAAACTAGCAATACAGAAGTATAAAGGTACGGTCCATCAACACGTTTCATTATCATTTATTCAGAATACAATGTTCTGAACATATGCTAGAATCCTATGCCTGTTAATTGAATTTCATTTGCATAGCCTCTTATTGCAGAATTCTTATTTCATAGGAAACATGCTGACAAATCACAAACGATGGACTGTTCAACCTACCAGGCAGCATCATTCCATGCAATGTCTCATATACATCTTTAAAATATATAAGTGCTGTAAAAAGAGCACCGCATAGAACAAGAGGGAAAAAATGCTGTGCAGGGAGCCATGAGCACATACATGTAAATATTTGTATAACATTATTTACATACTTTCTTATATATATTAATTAGTACTCTTGTTTTATAATGTGCATTTGTAAGAAATTGGGTTATTGGTTGACTGGGTTGTGAGCTCTGGCCAAGCAGCAACTACAAGCCTTATCAGAGTGAGGCACAAGCCATTCCTAAATTAATCTGTACTCAACTCTCTGATAACTTGGCACAGAGCAATCATGCTTAACTTAGAGGCATTGTGTAAAATATTTGTGCTACACATAAAACAGTAATAAGTGATTCCCACATCAAGTTAGAAAAATCTAGTTATTTTTATTAAATAAAACAAGACCAAATTAACAAACATCTAATCAGTAGAACCGGAGAAGCGGATTCCACTGTCAACCTTGAGAAAGCAGTCGATGAGGATTTTAGGGCCTGCACCGAGGATGCATCAAGGATGCGTCACATAACGGCAGTTCAGATGAGGCTGTGGACTGCAATATTGGTCTTTGTGACGCAGTTATCCACGCAGCAGCAAAAATGAGTCTATTTTGCTCGGTGTTATCCTGTGCAGCAGAGGCAATGCATTGGCTCTACTGTATCCACAGAGGTTGTCAGAACACCTTAGGCCCTCTTCCAAAAGTGCAGGACTGCGACCGGTGTGGCAGGATGGTCTCACAGATGGCAGAGTCCTGGTGCTGGGATTGAGGCTTCTGTCCCTAAGGCTCTAGTCAGGAGGGCAGCCAACTAACCATTGGAGTCACTTTGGGGTCCTGGGTTTAACACATGCAGTTCCAGTTCTTCTTACCCAGGCAAGAGGGCAGCAAGCAGCACAGCGGGTAGCAGATCCTTCTGAACAGCCGTCCAGTATAGTGGCAGTCCTTTCAGCAGCGCAGCAGTCCTTCTTCCTGGCAGAGTATCCGTAGGTCCAGTAGTGTACTGAACAGTTGGTGTCTGAGGTCCACTATGTATACCCAGTTGTGCTTTGAAGTGGGGAGAAGCATCTAGAGGCATGCTTTTAAAGTGCACAGGTGCTGTGCCTTCCTTGCCCTGGCTCCAAACTAACTACAAGAGGTATGCAGTCCTTTGTGTAGAGCCAGGACACAGTCTATTCAAGTGTAAGTGGGGCTGTGCCCAGCTCACACTTTCCATCTTGCCAGTAAGGGTCCATCTAGGCACACCTAAGCCTAGATGACTTTTGTATGTGGGTGTCTAGGAGGAATACACAAAGCCCACCTGTTAACTACCCCCAGTCATGTGACCCAGAGACAAGCTGCAGGCACCAAATGGTTAAGGGAGGAAAATGTAAACTTTCTAAAAGTGGCATTGTCAAAATTGTAATTTAAAATCCGACATTACCATAAGTTAGGATTTTTCATTACAATTTCAAAGACACCAAACTTGAACTGGGTACCTGTTTCCATTTGGAAATTACAGGTCATTACATGTAAATAGGTAACTCCAATGTTATCCTGTGGGAGAGGTAGGCTTTGCAGTAGTGAAAAACAAATGTAAGAGTTGTTCACTACTGCAAAGCCTACCTCTCCCACAGGGGCTGATTTTCCTTATGTGGGGAACCGGAGTCTGCCCGTCCTGCTTTACGCAGACAACACTGTCCTCATTGCTAGAACAGCAAATGGCTTGCAGACCCTGCTTGATTTCTTTCGGAGTTTTATGGAGGATTGCGACCTAGCAATTAACAACTACAAATCATACATCATGCAGATCAGATCCCGTCCCAAGAAAGTGTATCCTTTTAAAGTAGGCATTGAAAGGGTGCCCCTGACAATGACATTTACCTATTTGGGCATCCTGATGGATGATAAACTGAACTAGGGGCCCCTCATTCAGAGGACTAAGAGGGAGGTTGCACGGGGCAATAGAGCAATCTTCAACTTTGCCGACAAAATGGGTAAGCGCCCTGTGGCGGCAATGTTGAAGTTATACCAGGCGAAAAGTGTTGCTATTGTGAGTTATGGGGGTGGACTATGGGGCTATGCTACAACTGATGCCATTCAGGTGGTGGAGAACAACTTTTTAAAACGCCTCCTTGGAGTGCCAAGGGGTACATCTAATTTGGTGGTCCACGAAGAAGTAGGGCTGCCTTATATTAGTGACAACTTGTCTATGCACCCCTTGTTGCTCTGGCTTAATTGCTGGCTGAACGATGAGTGAGCTCTTAACCACCAGATTTTAAGGGATATTTTAAGTCTGGATTTCATGCTACGAATTCCGTGGTTAAAATATATTAAGAGCTGTTTTAAGGAGCTAGGGCGGCCTGACTTATTTTTAAAACCTGATCTTATAACCTTGGAGGATGTGGGCTATGTCAAGAAGACTTTTATGACAATTAAAAAGCTTGAGAGAGACCACATTGAACTGGGGAAACACAGTGTTCGCAAATATGTGATGCTCAATCCATCCCCTCCATGGAACCATATCTTCTGTGGCCACTATCAACCCATGAGCGGTTTTTATTGATCAGGATTCGTTTGGATTATTTTCATTTGCTTTTAGGGGTTCCAAAGGGGAGCTGCAGGGGACAAGTGATAGCACCCTGTGGCTGCGAAGGAGTGTCTCCACAGGATTTGCTGCACTTTGTGTTTTTCTGTACTTTTTATACCGTCCCTCGTACATATTTTTTAATCCCTTTATTAAAGAAGCTGAACTTTATCCAGGTCCGCCCTGCTCTATTTTATCTACAATTGCTGAAACCAGACTGTATCCCATTTGTAGTATTTTTTTTAAAGTCTGCCTTGCGATCAAGAATATGTATGGAGTATTGATAGTCACTTTCTGCTTTACCACTTTTTATCTTCTGAGTTTGTATGTCGTATATTGTTTGTTTGGCCCTGTATATCCATCATGTGTCAGATGCTTATATTTTAACCCTATTGTATTGTAATTGGATGTATTACTATTTTTAAAGATATGTCCGGTGTTTTATGGTGCTCTGTAACTTTTATGGTTTTATTCGTTAAACCAAATAAAATATTATGAAAGAAAGATAAAATAATGTACCGTTAAATCAAAGAAGCGCTAAATATAAAGTTCAATCCAATGCCAAATGTCGACTATGAAAGGTATGTCTCAGAGTTATATATGGTTGTTTGTCTGATTCATTCAGACGGCGAATGCTGAGAGAAACACTCAGCCTGGGCGAGTACTCCTGGCTGCCAGAGCTGAAGAACATGAAGCTCGACAAGCTGCTGATATGAAAGCCAAAGGTGCCAAAAATCAGTCAATCTTAAACATGAAAAGTAATCAGAAACACAAAGCTGAAGGACACAAAGTGATGTCTCCAAAGAAAAAGAAACTGTGCTTCATATGCGGATTTTGATTTCTACATGAAGGTAAATGTCTTGCCATTGGACAAATATGCAAGGGCTGTGGGAAAGACAACCATTTTGTAATGGTTTGCAAGGTAAAGGAAAAACTAAGTGTGTTGGGCTGAGAAAACAAAATGGGCACCCAAACTTTCCAGAAGCGACGTTCTACTCATGCCCATAAGACCAAGCCATAACTTCAGCTTAGACAAATCGACACCAAAGTCGATTGTCGCCTACATTTTTGTCTAAATGTTTGTCTGTGTCAGTGTCAAGTTAGAGTGAAGAAGATGGGTGTGGGATGTCAATGTTTACATCAAAGAACCGTGCGCATGTCAGATTGGTCACCTGCAAAGAAGAATGCAAGTAAAAAAAAGTCAACAAGTAAAATCACAAAAGTCATTCAAACATTGTCCTAAAATCACACTAAAAGTGAATGGCTGTTCTATACATTTTATCAAAGAGAGTGGTGCGTCATTAAATATAATTCCTAAGGAGAAGTAAGATGAACTGTTTCTAATGCCCCGCCACATCGTCAAAGACAAAAGTGTATCCATGGGCTGTATCGACACCATTAAACAGTCAAGGTTCATTCAAAGCAAAGATGAAGTACAAAAAGACAAAAGTACAAGCACCCATTCACATCTTCAAGGTACAGCGTCAAGAGCCTGTTTACTCAGTTTGAGTACTGCTGCTGAAATTAGACTGGTATCTGTAAACTACAACATGAATGCAACACAAAATGGTAAGTCAGTTTCCATAATTATTTCATGTATTAGGAAAACTAAAAACAATGAAAGTGCAACTGCATATTAATGAGGACATTTGTTCTGTTGCTCAAAGACATGGTTCAATTGCATTTCATTTACAGGAAGCTGTTGAAAAAGAACTTGAGACCTACTAAAGCATAATATCATTGACCAATCTACTGGACCGACACCACGTGTTTCACCCTTGTAGTAGTGCCCAAAAAGGACATTGATGGAGCTGTATGCATCTGTGTTGATATGCGTCAAGCTAATAAGGTGATTAAAAGAGAACAAGATCCAGGTCCACGCATGTTGATATGATCACACAGTTCAATGGTGCCAAAGTCTTCTCTCAACTTGATCTGAACAAAGGGTATCATCAATTGGAACTTGAAGACAATTGCAGGTGCATTACTACCTTTTCTACCCATATTGATTTGTTCAGATATACAAAATTACGTTTTTGGCCTGTCATCACCTGCAGAACTCTTTCAAGATATCATTCCATTCTCCCCCTAATACAGCCTGTCAAAGTGATGATATAGTGGTCTTTACGACCACATGAAGGGAACATGATAAGCTGTGAATTCCATAAACAAACCTCAAATTCTTTGGCCATATTGTCTCTTATGGGATAACGTCATCAGATCCGGCAATAGTACGGGCTTTGTCAGCCACTTTTCTCCCACAAGATGTTACCATGTTATGCTCTTTTCTTGCCATGGTGAGCTACTGTTCAAGAAACATATTTGACATTTTCTCAGTAAGGGCTCCATTGAGAGACTTATTGAAATGCAATGCTTCATTTCAATGGTCACATGAATGTACAAAAAGCTTCAAGGAAATCAAAAATGCCATTGAGAATGCCACTGAAATGGCCTACTTTGATTTGAAGTTGTTATTGATACAAGCCTGGTCCTGTTGGGTGCGATACTTGCCCAATACAATTGACACCCAAATGCTCAAAGGCATATTGTGGCCTATGCTATCAGAAGGTGCTGTGGGCTTGTGAACATTTACACGTGGTTTTATATGGAAAGCATTTCACTCTTGTCACAGATCATCAAGTGTTACTTACCATCTTTGGCAATCCGAAAGCCAAGATGCCTCCTCATATTGAACACTGGGGTTTGCACCTACAGGAATATGACTATACTATTGTGGACCGACCAGGGAAAAATCAAAAACCCTGCTGACTATTTCTCACAAGTGCCAGTTCAGTGTCATGGTACCCCTTCCACAGTGGCTGAAGTCTACATTAACTTCATTGTAGAGTCCTGTACACCTGCTGCCATTTCATTGCAACAAATTGGTAATACCACGAGCAAAGATCACGATATGCTAATACTCAAAGACATTATTGCACATCAATCCTGGAAACAGCACTCTCCACCTCTTACAAATGACAATGAATAACCAGAATTCAAATTGTAAAAGATGAACTTTCCATTACTCAAGACGGTATTATCTTACGAGGTTCGAGAATTGTCATACTGGAGACCCTGAGACAACAAATCATTCAAGTGGCACATGAAGGAAATTGCAGAATTGTCTCCACTAAGCGAGCTCTCCAAGGCCGAGTCTGTGCCTTATCTTGATGAAAGCATTGAAAGGGAATTAAAGGCCTGCCATTTGAACAGCTGCTTATCTCCCAAAACTACCCAGCATCCATTGAATATGTCTGATCTTCCAAAGCAGGTGTGGGAGAGAAACGCTGTTAACTTCTTTGGGCCTCCTAGTAATGGTCTTTATTGATGAAAATTCTTGTTTTCCCTTGGTAGAAGACCTCTCATCATTCACTCACGAAAAAGTAATCGAGAGACTAGATGGTACTATTGCAACATAGGGTGTTCCTTCTATTCTGAAGTCCAACAATGCCCCCTCCTTTAACAGTTGGGAATTTAAAGACTTTCTTACCTACCTAAATGTCAAGCATTAGAAAAGCACACCTCTTTGGCCACAAGCAGATAGCATGGTCAAACGTTTTATGTGCTACACTAGAAAGCCTTAAAATAAAATCAGCTCTTCATTCTGCTCTTCGTTCATATTGATCGACTCCTCATTCAAGTACAGGAGAAAGTCCTGCAACTCTGATGTTCGGGAGACCAATAATGACCAAGTTGCCATAATGGATCAATAAAAGAACAACTAATAATGGTGAACTTCGTCAAACAGATGTTTGTCGAAAGCACAAGATGAAAATTTAAGCAGAGAAACACTGATGTGCTAAGAACAGTGTATTTACACAAGGAGATCTAGTCATGGTACAACAAAAGAGAAAACACAAGTCTGATCTCCATTTCATAGGGACCAATTTAAAGTTGTGACTAGTAAATGACACTTGGTGACTGCTCAGCTTCCTGGAAAGTCCATTATGTGAGATTCTTCGCATTTCAAGCACCTACCTCATCATTTGTCAACTTCAGATGTCAGAAATGAAACTGTTGCAGTTGAGACCTCTGAGCACCTGATGACTGCACGTATCTGTGCATCACTACTGCCAGTCATGGACACTTCTCCTATCTCTTCACAGCCTCATAAGACCAGATCTGGGGGTTGATTCGAGCTCCACAACAACTTATTGAAGAGTTGTGATGTATATATCTAATAATTGTACTTTTCATTTAACAAAGGGCGAGATGTAGTGTCTTGTGAGTTAGAGATGACAGAGCCTTTTGGTTCCTGATGGACGCCATACAACCGTGACATAAGAATTTGGGTGCAGGGATAGAGTTCTTAATTTAGAATGTTGAGTTATCGGGTGCACGCTGAGGAATAAAGACGTGTAAGGCCAAGCTCCATGTACGTTGTACTTCTCTTGGTCTAAAAGGTTTACTTGACTCATTTGTTGCTTTTATGACATCATTGGACCGCTCTACAAATTAAAAAAAAATCACATTCTGATTGCAGTTACTCGGTCCACTAAAACTAAAAGACATAGGGGCAGATTTACAAGCCCCTTGCGCCACGTTTACGCCGCCTTCCGTGACGCAACAGCGGCGTAAATGTGGCGCATCCCTGCGAGGCATTTACAACGTGACGCATCTAGGGAGATGTGTCACGTTATAAAGCCCAGCTCCACAATAGGCGTTCCCACGTAAAAGTGCCTGCGTGAAATCTACATGATTTCACACAGGCACTTCCGCGATGATGCTACGTCAATTCCTTACGCCTGCTTGAAGCAGGCGTAAGGACTGATGCAGCATGTTAAGTATTGGGCGGCCCTGAGCATTGCTGGAGTTGTGTCGCGCTTGCGACGCGACTCCAGCGATGCGCCGCCCTTATGTCACGAGATGCGTCATGCATCTGCCTACCCTTGCGCCACGGAGCACCGCATTGTAATGCGGCGCATCTGCAGTGACGCAAGGGTAGTTTTGCGTGACGCATTTGTTCTGGCGCATCTCTGCTGATATGCAGAGATGCGCCAGAACTTGTAAATATGCCCCATATTCTTCAAGGAGTTATAATTACCATGGTCCCAGCTTTCCCTTATCTAGAGTTCAATTTGATCAGAAAGGCTCCTGGGATACAGCTTTAACTACTCAAAAATTATTAGTGACTTGATCTGTCTCTGGCTTTCTGGAGTTTGCAACTAGATTTGAGTCAAGGCAACTCAAAACTATAGTGACGATCTATCAAGCAAAATATTTAGCCATTGCTTCTTATGGGGTGGACATATGGGGACAAATCGACAATAAAGACCAATGAGAATAATTTCTTGAGGCTGCTGCTGTCCCTTCCTCAGAATACTGCAGATTATAATGCTCAGGAGGAATTTGGTATGGGTTACAGCTTAGATATTTTTGCTCTTCGACCTCTACTTAGGTGGATTCCCATTTGGGTCAGTAAAGAAACCACACTTAATAAAGCCATCCTGAAGGATTGGGTAAAACTAGAAGGGGCACTTAATATCCGATGGCTATGTTTTTCAAGCTCTTGCTCAGCTGGTTCTGTCTGATAATCCAGAGGAAATTAGAAAATCAGATGTGAAATAGACCAAACCAAATTTTTTGGCACTTAAGAAGAGAGAAAGAGAAGCAGAGGAGCTAGGAAACCCACAGTGAAGACTCATGCCTCGATTATAATCACTTGAGTCATGGTTATTTATGTTAAATAACCCAAAACACAGTTATTTGTTAAACAGATTTAGATTAAACATGGTCATCTTTCTATTAGCAGTCCCGAGAGGCTGGCATCAGCCCAAAATCCCGGCCTCCTGTGGATATGATTCCTTATCCACCCAGGATACGCTTCATTTAAATTTTTTATGTGGTGTTTATGGGCATTTGTGGAAGAAGTTCACCATTCCTCTGGTTAGGGGACAGAATTTCAAGCAGGCTAGGGCTGCCTTATTTTTCCTGCAGATGTTGGTGTCAGCAAATACATGCCTCTCTGCTGCATGATTTTTGTAGGGGGCTGCCAACTAAGTTTTGGCCTCCAAGCTCCTCTGTAGGACCCGAGGTCACAGTGGTTGAACAAAAGGTCCTCAGTGACATCACTGAGTTGGAACAAACACATGGCCAATGTGCCTTTCAAAATATGAGTAAGATTGACTGTGAGGCCGTAAAGTCATTGAAAACAAATGATCAAATAATAAGAAAGCCAGCTGACAAAGGCAGGGTGATCGAGCTTATGAATGTGCAAGATTACGAAGCTGAAGTACTGAAACTTCTGGTGGTACGTACCAACTATAGACCCCTTATAAGAGATCCGAAACCTGAGCTTCAGGACACAATTGGTGAGATGGTGGCAAAAGCCAAAGAGAAAAAATGGATCACTCATAAAGAAGCAGAATTTTTCATGAATCCTACTGCCACAGTTTGCATTCTGACAAAGATTCACAAGCCCCAACTCCCTCCGCCTGGATGCCCTGTAGTGTCTGGTATCCAATCACTATTCGAACCATTGTCACAGTTTTCCGACTTCTTTTGACGGGAAACTGTAATTAATCAATGGGCCTTTGTTCAAGACACCACTGACATCCTTACCATTCTGGACAGATTGGAGTATGACCTCCAGAATCAATTAATGGTCACTATTGACATTGAAGCGCTTTATACCAGCATTCCCCAGGATGCCACGCTGGTGGCAGCGGCACAGGCTCTTGGGGAACATGAGTGGTTCTACAACACGCCTCCATCGTTTATCCTCAAATGTATTGAACTGGCATTAACAAGAAATTTCTCCTGGTATCATAAACAACTGTATCTACAGGTCTCTGGTACATCTATGGGGGCAACATTTGCCCACAGTCTGACCTGTATTTATGTTGGGCAGTTTGAGGACAATTTTGTGTACCACGTCTCTAATACTTTTCTACAGTATATCTCTTTGTGGAAGAGATATATTGATGACGTGTTTAACATCTGGTCAGGTCCAGAGGACCAACTTCTCACATCCTGAATTGGCTAAGTGTGGCTGATAGTTGCCTTCGTTTTACGTGGAACATAGACCGACACAAAGCTGTTTTTCTCGACTTGGACATAACAACCAATGGAAATAAACTTTCACCCTACATTTCACCAAAAGCAGACAGATAGGAATTCGCTATTGCCGGTCATTCCATCCTGGTGCATTCTCACTTATTTGATGAAACAAAACTAAGTCAAAAATCACTTCATCTCTGTTTTATTGAATTTAGATCAGCTTTTGGTCTTGTTTGCCGCAACCTTCTTTGTGCAAAATTATCATCCTGGGGTAAACCTGTGGCACTATTAAAAGGTATTTAACGCCTTCATACAGGCACATGGGTAAGAATAAATATTGGTGATGCCTCTACACTCTGGAGAAAAATTTATACCCAAGAAGGGTTGAAACAATGTGGTGTGCTGGCTCTTTATTTATTGAATTTATTTCTGGCTGATCTGACACTTGATGAAGTCAACTCTCATCTGTCGAATTTAGGATAACAAACAATTTTAAATCTTTTATACACAGATTACGTTGTACTAATCAGTAAAACAAAAATTGCCCTACGACGGCTCATCAATGAACTCTCACGATGCCCCATAAAGAATAGTATGGAAATCAATTATAAAAAAACAAAGATTATAAAGATAAGTAATCGCAGTTGGATCAACTATGTTGGGTAACTATACAATCAGCAGCCGGTCTACGCTCAAGAGTACAAATATTTAGGGTTTTTATGACAAAGGAATGTTTCTCCCACATAAGCAGGAAGTAAAGCGGAAAAGAAGTTTTCTGTTAACTACTTTTTTGTTTTAAAAAGATCTCTGGTCAGCTCCAACTTTGATCCCCTGTTAAAGGTAATCTCTGCCAAACTGTTACCAACATTAATGTATAGCAGTGAAGCCATTCACGGGTGTGACACAGTTGCCTTTGATAACAGTTGTTTCAAAAATCTATAGCCTCCTCTTTAGCTTATCAATCATTGCCGCTTCGGCCCAAATTCCTTTAAAATTGGGTTTGAGAAAACAGTCAATTGTAAGGATGGGGGCTTATCTTAAATCTGGGCACAAACTAAGAGCATCGCCTGATTAAGCAAAACTTTATGGTTAAAGCTCTCCAGCAATGAAAGTGCTCCTGCCTGGATTTACCTAGAATCTGTGAGAACCATTCTTGGGGTACGATTATTATGGGATCATAACATCACTCCTGCAGTTTAAAAAAACTATACATTGTTTAATGAGGAAGCAATAAGCAGTTATGGAAAAAGGGCTTTACAACAAAAAGATGATTTGAGAGGTCTTTTCTTTGCTTGTGTTGATTTTTTATTCAACATCTTCTTAAATGTAACCAACAGTTTAGCACAGCCAACACGTTTCGCCTAACATTTTATTAAAAATACAGCAATGTGCTGTGTCATGTTTTCTCTTTGAAGTTTTATTAACAAACAGAGGGGGGAGAGAGAGAAAGGAAATCAGAATGGATTCGTTCTTCCTAGGCATATGTAAATAAACAATTAGAATCCACTCCTTGAGTTTTAGGTGTGTCCTCCACAGTGGGGAACACCCTTCTTGTTTTTAGGTCCCCTCACACACCAACAGGCCCCTTGGTGTCATGCTTCATCATCGGGGTCATCGTACCCCTCTATGGGGCACGGCGTGCTGCGACCTACGGATAGGGGGGAGCACTTGATAGACTATGCGTGGTGTGGATGAGGGTGTTTTTATGTGTGAGTGTATAGTGGGGTTTAGAAAATAGTGAAGGTTAAAAAGAACCTGGCTCGTGGGGTGACTAAATAATATTTAATAATCCCCCGGGCTGGTGCTGTTGAAATAAAAGGTGGGAGGTTACTACGCTGGCAATGTGCGTTACCTCCTCTCTGTGTGCGTCGACATGTTTCGGAGCAAAAAACACCTTCTTCAGGACGGGGTACACAAATCCCCACCTTACTCACGTTTCTCTAACTCATACTAGAATTTCTAATAAAAGTGAGAACAAAATAGTGCAGGTAGAAACAATGTACCTAGCAAAAACGTTGTCTGTTGATCAACCTGTAAAGGGAAGAAGACAAATTTTTTTTTTCTGGTAGCCTACTTCTCCACATTCATGGATAAAATGACCAGTGGTTACAGGTGACAGGTTATAGTTGCAAAAATGTGCCTTTAGTGGGATAAAAAGTTTATAAAAGAACACACTAGACTCACTGACATGAAACATAAATACACACACTTTATAAAGAAAACTTAGTTCTGGTGTTTGAACTTGTTTTCTGAGCGTAACACCATAGATAGTGAACAGATGAGAGCAAGATTGTTTTATGCCCCAGTAAAGGAAAGAGGAAACGTTTCATGTTTTTACATATTTACAACATACTGTTTTGGAGTTGGCGAGATTGCCTCATGAGCCAAACATCAGGATCTGGTGTGCTAACTAGCACCTGTTTGGGAAAGAAAGGAGTATTCAAAACCTTACTTTACTTACACTGACGTAGTGGTGACACTGGTCGCGGTCCTTAGACCTTGTTTACTCACGATTTCTGCAAGGAAATTCCTCCCGATCGATCCCTTCGTGGCTCCGATGATAATGCCAGAAGTCTCGAGGTCGGGTTTTTATACCTCTTTTCGCAGTTGAATTAATTGTATAATTGAATGACTGAGGTTTCCTTATGCTCATATACGGTCTTTGTCGGTTCGGCTCGCGATCGGCGGAGGAAGCGGGTTTAGATCACGCATGCGCCTCTGTGCGCGTTTGTTTCTTTTTTGTGCGCATGCGCATATGTGAACGTTTTTGTTTTCATTACGCACATGCGCTATCCTGCGCGTCTATTCCTTGTGATGAGTGTTTATTCTGTCAATGTTGTTGGCTTTGTTTCCTTGCAAAGGCGCTTTAAGAAGACCTTATTTATAGAAGTGCGCATCTTTTAAGATGTTGATACTACACTCCATTAGTCCCTGTCATTTATGTGGGATAAGTGCCAAAGATTTGATCCCCCTTTTATGTATTTGCCCTAATCTTTTAATTGAAAGGAGGGCCCTCCGGAGAACACCTTTTAATATCTGGGGTATAAGCCCTTGCAGACAAGGAGTTTTAGCCTCCTTTAATTCCCTGGATTCTCCATTAAACTGTCAATTTGCCACATTTATTATAAAAGCTGACATGAAACTTAAGGTGAAGGGTGAATTCCCATCCCACGACTTAATAATTAATGGATCACTATCTAGATCATGGATTCTATTTCTGAACAATTAATTTTATCTTCTGGCCTGACTAGTTGATAAATACTTTTATATTTTCAAAGATATTAGTGTGCATGCTACAGGCTGATCATGTCTTTGGGATTATTTGGGTGGGGCACGTGCAATAAGGGAACCGTGCAATATGGAAACTGTGCAATATTTTATCTTTTGGTGGACCCTTTTCTTTGACTCCAGAAATCTGGGAATGCGTCAGAATCCTATGGCTCCCATGGGAGGCGTAAGGAGGCACAACGAAGACAAATACTTTTATTCCTCCTAATTTTTCCTCTCTCTATGTGTGCTGCATCCTGCAGCACACATAGAATCAGAAAAACACCATCAATTATTGTTTTTGTGTAGGAAGGTGTCCCTTTCTTGCACAAAAATAATCATACTTACAATGCAAGCACTTTTGCACTATAGTGCATGACAGCCAATTGTGCACCAGCGCAGACGAAAGCACAGGGATGCGTCATATTGTTGAAAATATGAAGCATCCCTATGCTTTTTAAAAAACGCAGCTCGGCGCAGCAAAATGGCATGCAGTGCCGAGCTGTGTCATTTTGTTGTAAATGAGGCCTGTGTTTTGGAATCGATTGGAGGTTGGGTTTGAAGGTATTTCCCGCAGCCGCACCTGCAATCTCCAGCGGCCGCCGTGTGGAGGGGGACCAGGACCCATGGACTACAATCCCCAGCCTGCTCAGCGGCAAAAGCTGTCACCGCCAGCATATCTCGCGCCAGGAGGCGCATAAGACGCAGCGCAGCCCCCGCGTCACGGGATCGCGTGCGAGACGCGCCGGGAGAAGCCCGGTACAAGGGCGGGAGAGTCTGCGGCTGTCCTAGGCAGACCGAGGCAGGGCAGGGCCACCCCCTTTACATGTGACATTTTGGACCATCCTTATTAACAAGGTACTGTATATATTTGATAAGTTGACTGACCCCTGACATATAAGACTGTGTTGGCCACTTTCGTGTCGTGTTGTTGCATATTGCACTATCTACTTGGGTATTCTGCAGCCAGCAATGGGCAAAAGAAAAGCAATGGAATGGGGGGGGCCATGTTACCACAACTAAAAAAATGAAGAAGTCAAAAAAATCGTTACATGCCGCCTCGAATTGTGTAATGTCAAGCATCAAATCTATTGTTGAAGACTGTGAGGACATTTTACTGATGGCCCCTACCCTAGGAAACACAGATTACCCTGACCCCGTGGTCGAACGTTTATTGCAGAAAAAGAGCAAAGTTATCCCAGCCATTTTCTCTAAGAGACCAAAATCCAATTGTTCTGTGGATGAAATGCACCTTAACCCTGTTAACCCTATTGAGTCAAATTTTGCAGAGGCACTAAGAGGGGTAATTATGAGTGTTAATACTGAACTTTCGGTTACACCAATTGGAAACATAGAATGGTCCTCGCAGATAATAGCATGTGACATGGGTATCACTTGTACTAACCGCTTTTCTGTCTTGGAAGGGTAATCCAGGGAACTAAGTGAGGTTTTATCACAGGGGCCTAGTAAGGCTGCTGAAGCTGTGCACAACCCAGGTGAATGCTCTAGATGTTCTAATTTTAATAATTCGATCATGATGAAAATGGAAAGCCTGGAACAGGATATAGCTTTCATTAAGAAAATCATGATGGATTTTACAAAATGGGAGGAACAACTTACAACAAACACCACACATCCAGTGTTAGTATCCGTCCCGGTAAAAACCTCTAGTTTGCAAGCTGCCCCACTAAATCAAACAGTAGGAGTGGCCCTATCTAAATCAAACGTACGAACAGCCCCATCATGTGTTTCTAAAACCGTAGTAGAGCTACGACCTAAAATCCCAGCTCATAATCCCCCAGCTAAAACGATCCCTAGGCAAATTATGCTGAGGCAGCAAAACGGAGGGGGCCAACACTACAATGTAGAAACTTGAAGGACAATGCCGATGCCCTGGTTCTGGCAGGGGAGAAAACACCTACCCTCCTCTTCGCAGACGACACCCTCCTGCTGTCCAAAACCTCTTCGGGGCTGCAGAAGCTCCTAGACAGATTTAGTCTGTTTTGTCATAAACGTGAACTGACCATTAACACATCCAAAACCAAGTCGATGGTGCTGCCCCCCTCAAAAAAGCTAAGAAAATCAATACTATCCTCAATGGGTCCCCTCTTGAGGTGGTGGAGGATTTTGACTACCTGGGAATCAGAATTAACAATAGAATGAAATGGGATTCCCACGTTGCCAAGATGCTGTTAAATCTTAAGAGGGTCTCGGGAGCTATCTTGAGGAGTCAACGTATGTCAGTTAGTAGGCCAATAGCCCCGGCTCTGGCTGTATATGAAGGAAAGGCGCTGTCTTCTGCAGTATATGGGTCGGAATTGTGGGGATGTGAAAATGTAACTGATTTGGTCAAAGCTGAGAATAAGTTCACTAGGGACTTAGTCTCTCTCCCTATCTCAACCCAATTGAAGCACCTTTTCTATGATATGGGCAAACGCCCGATTTTAGACATAGTTTGCCTTCGCCCTGTGCTGTTCTGGGTGCACCTGAGAAGGACCCCAGAACTAGCAAATTATGCCTTAGTGATGGACGAATTGATAGCCCTGAATAGTGCGAACAAAATACAGTGGCTAAATAAATTGAGAGAAATGGTAACGCAATTGGGTCTGATCGAATCCTGTACCTCACAATCCCCTCCCCCTAAGCAAGTTGTTAAGAAAATCTATTGGGAGTGGGTCCACACAGAGGAACAGAAGAGCGCAAAATGGGGAACTCTAACCTCACAATTCTTGGAGCATAAGCCCACTAGAAAATTTGAACCCCTATTAGATTTTATTCAAATACCAAGAGATAGAGCAATTTTTTTTTATGAGGTATGGGATTCTACCCCTCAATAAATTTACCAAGGGATGGAAATTAATATGGGCCTCGGATGGTACCTGCCCAAGCTGTCCATATGAGATTGAATGCCTACCACATTTCCTTTTTGGTTGTAAAGCATACAAGAGGGCGAGATCAAGATGTCTGAAACCAATATGCATGGAGTTGGGGGTTAGAGATTTCAGGGTTGCCCTCCGCATTCTCTTAACTGAGACAACATCTTTGGTTATTGTATGCGGAGTTGCAAAGTACATATCTAGTGCCTGGTTTACTCGGACTAGACTGCTAACTGCTACTAAAGAATAGACCTTGCCTGTACAGAAAGCCCATATGTATATTACTGTTGTTGCCCCCTAATATAGTCACCAGAACTGTTCTTTTTAAATGTATATAGTATTTTAATTTTTAACTGTATTTTATTCTATGAAATTGGATATCTTTATCATATATGTCATTTTGTACTAATTTGAATGAATGTATGTACTTTTATGATATGACTATATCGAATAAAGTATTACCAAGTAATGATAATAATTAAACAAACATTAATAAACTATATATTTATCTAGCTTCAGTTCATAATTTTCTGCTTGAATCAGTCTCTCTTTTACATTTTTTACATAGTGCATGCAAATATTAGCTGCTATGGGAATCTGTCTTTTGAGTCTTTCTTTAACTTTATTAAATCCAAATAATTAAGAATAAAGGACAGTAGGTACTAATCTGTGTTTGACTGATGAATGCTAATTAGACAGGTCGCTATTTGCGACCCTCTGTGATTAGCTGCAAATGCAGTCGTGCTGGCCAAGGCTGCCCAATATGATTCTCAAAGGAGAAGCAGTTCCACAGAGATAGCTTCTACATTGCGGATCAGATAGTACAGCAACTCGGGTGTCGGTACCTAACCAATAGTTTGTGATTGCAGTTTGTCATCACAAAATATTTTATTACAAATCACAATTAAGAGGGAATGCCTTTTCATTCCTAATCCTAACTACTATTAGTTGCAAAAGGTAAAATGCCTTTGAAACATTGCAAGTTTGCACTTGCAAAGTTTATGATTTTGCGAATCACAGGTTTAGAAACTGCAAAATGAAATGATACTTTGGGCTGTACCTTTTTATTCTTTTTTTTTAAATATATTTATTTTATTTTATCACCATACATAAAAGAACATTTCCCCCCTCCTCCCCTTTTGGTCAGGCAGGCATAAATACAAGAAATTTCATGTAGAATCAAGCAATCAATAACATAATTATCCATTTTGTCAGTTTTTCCAAAAAACAATATCCAGTATATAATTAAAAATTAACACCAAAAAAAAATCTAGTATCACATGGGGTTATTTTTTATATTTCATACATCGTTACTTTGGACTTGGCACCACTCTAATAGCGGAGCCCAAATTTTCAACCCTTGTTTATGTTTTCTTTTCCCCTTCCCTTTATATATTTTACAATTTCCAGTCTATAGGTGGCTAATAGCTTTGCAAGCCATTGTTGAAATGAAGGCGTAAGTTCATCTAGCCATGCCGATTTAATGCAGATCCTTAGGATGGCAATGGCGATAAACAAAAATTCGGCTCCTGCCTCATGGAAGCTAGGTTCCGTAGCCCCTAAAAGGATCATTTCTTCTGTTAAACTGATAGGTTTTTTCAAGACATTAGATACAAATTTGTCAATCTCCTGTTTCAAAAGAATCAGACCATCACAGGTAGCAAATATATGTACACAGTCTGATTTGAACATTTGACATCTAGGACAACAAGTCCCTTTACCTGATCCCCATTTAGCAATTTTTTCTGGAGTGTAATATAGCATGAAGCATGATTTATAGAATTGCCCCTGTAGTTTGGTAGACATAAGGCATGATTGTGACATTTCATATGTTCTGTTAAACTCTTCCGGAGATGTACCGATTTTACCATGCCACTTCTGAGCAGTTTTTTCTAGATCATCGGGGATTATCATATTTCGAGTAGCATATATCTCCCCAATCAAATTTTTCTTGGTCGAGGCAAATTTTTCAAAAAGTTCTGAGTTTTTGGCGATAATCTCTCCGGCGGATGTTCTGTTGATGTAATCTCGAATTGCAGGTATTTGAAGAAGTCCCGCCGGTCTATTTGAAATTTCCCTCTGAGTTCTTCAAATGAGAGTAGCCCAGTGGAGGAGCCCAGGCTCCCAAAATGTGTTATTCCCGCCACTTCCCATTTTTTCATGCAGTTATCTCTAAATATTTCAGGCAAATCAAGGTTATCTTTGAACAGTGTGTAATACGAAACTAGCCCAATGCCCATCATTTTCCTAATTCTTTTTAGGATCTTGTATCCGTTTTAATAAGATCTTGATTTTGAAGAAGACCATCTTCAGGGCGTTAGCTCTACCTATCCGAGACAGATGTAAGTTATCAAGCTTGTGCAGATCTTTTTGCATGGACTTCAATACCGTGTTTCCATTAATTTCCACCAGGTCTTCTAGTTTGGAGGTGATAGAGATCCCCAGATAGGTTGCACTGTTTACTACCCGTGAATCATCTAATTAAATGTTTTCATTAACCTCGTTATTGCGACCATAGCTGTTTCTGGGTTAGTGGTAACAATAGCTATATCGTCGGCGTAGGCCAGGGTTTTGGTAGCATAATCTTGTGATATAATTGGCTCTATAGCCCTGTTTTTTTCTAACCTCTGAATAAATGGGTCGAGATAGAGAGCATAGAGAAGAGGAGAACAGGAGCAGCCCGGCCTAGTTCCTCGGGTTATGCTAAATTCCTTTGTAAGACTACCGTTCACCAATACCATAACCGCCGGGTTGACATATAGTTGTTGTGTTGCTTGGATGTACCCTCTGGGAATACCGACCCGGGTCATGGCGGACCATAAAAACTGATTGATCAAATAGCGTGATCACTCTGTGGATATTGTTAACCGTAGATCTCCCTGGTACAAAGCTGTGTTGATAATTAGCAATAACTTTGTGGATGATAGGGGCCAATCGGTTTGCAAGTAGTTTGGAATATATATTTGAGTCTGCATTTATAAGAGTGATAGGTCTATAAGACCCTAATTGCTCTGGAGGTTTGTTTTTCTTGGGGAATATTATTATTTTTGCCCGATTCCATGAGTTAGGTGGATGTCCCCCTTTAAAGATCTGCCTAAATAGCTCCAGTAGTATACCTTTCAATTCGTCTAGAAAAGTTAAAAAAAAAATCTGAGGTTAAGTTATCTAGACCAGTTGCTTTCCCCATTGGTAGGTTTTTAATTATTGTTGCTATCTCCTCTACATTGGGGCTTTCTTCTAGCAATGCTTGCTCTGATTCACCGAACCTAACTGGGTTGTTGTATTCTAGATATTCCTCCATTTTTTTAGCATTATCTTCACCCGTGTCACTATATAGAGAGCTATAACATCGCAAAAATGCTTCCCTAATTGACTCTGGGTCGGTCACTGGGCCTTTATCGGGATCGATTATCTCATGTAATATATTAGCAGACAACTGTTGGCGCATACGGACTGCTAGTTGGTGGCCGACCGTTTCATTCACCTCATAAACCATCTCTTTGTTTGCCATGGCCTTTTTTAACAGCTCTTGCGGTTAGAATATCCATAATAGCTGCCCTAGCAATGGCCACTTGATTCTGTTTTCTTTCAGTCTCTTCCGGCCCTTGATCCCCACTGGTGGCGCGTATTAATCTTTTCTCTGCATGTCTAAGTGCCTCTTGTAATTCACTCATCTTCTTTTTAGCTATACTGTTCTCTTTTAGCGAGTGTAGCATTGTTTCCCCCGGATCCCCGCCTTCAGGGCATCCCATACTACATTAATCAAAGCACTTCCCAGGTTATTTAAAAAAAAATCATGAATCCACTCCTGCATGTGTGTGCAGTACCCGGGGTTGGATAGCAGGGATTTTTCAAGGTGGAGTGGTGTGGCTCACTGGTTAGAGGCAGCAGACCAAGAAGCAGAGAACGGCCCGGGACCAGGGTTCAATTCCCGACTCGGCAGGGTCGTGGACCAGCGTCAGCTGACTCGATAATTCTCGCCTCGGTGCCTACTCTAACCAGGGATCACACACGGCAACTCTGGGCATTAGCTTGCCTCATCTCTACAACGGCCCCCCACATTCGCCGGGGATGCCTGGTTTCACCTTGGAGATACCCAGTAGGGACCATCTCACGGGGATAGCCAGGACGGGTTCCCCAGCGGTCTACAGCGCCACAACGCCTCAGGGCAGCAGTGCGCTTTACAAGACACATACATTTACATTTACATTTACAAATGTCCATGATCTGGGTGTAGCAGGAATATTGCCCATATCTAGTGAGCATACCAAGGGGTTATGGTCCGAGAGGACTCTAGGAAGCTTGTTAATTTTGCTTTTTTTCACAGTGAATTTGATAGTAAAAAGAAATCTATTCTAACATGTGTGCGATGGGGGTTCAAGAAAAAGGTGTGACCCGGATCGTTAGGATGAGAGCTTTGCCATCCATCTATGAGCCCATGTACACAGCACATTTTTTATTGCCTTAAACAAAGTGGGTTTGCGACCTTTGTAATTCCATTCATCCTTCGTGGACCAGTCCCATGGAAGATTTATGTTAAAATCCCCACAAATAGCTAGTGGAAGTGGCCAATGTGTAAGCTCATTAAAGATATCATTAAAAATATAGGGATCATCAGTATTGCTGCCATAGATGGCACAAATCGTCATTTTCTGTCCCTGCAGATCTTGGCACTCTGCAATTGCCCATCGCCCAAATTTATCTGTTTTACTGCGAGAGAATGTTTAACCTGGGCCTTTGGCAAGAATAGACACCCCCGTATCCGAGCCCCTTGTGTTGTTGTGCACCCCAGTTTATACCCTAGGGTTTTTAAAAGATGTGTTTGTGAACCCTCTATGTGGGTTTCCTGCAAACAAAGTATATTGGCCCCCATTAATTGCAGTCCTATAGAAACATTTTGGCGCTTTCTTATATCATTTAGCCACAGATATTTACTGATACTATTTTTAGTGCCGCCACACCTTTAATTTCTGGTTGTCCAATCCATAACCCTTTTTTTGTTGCCTGTCTCTGACACTTCAGTATGCATGAAAGTTCCTGCCTGAATAGTTCTAGCTTTGCATCTATATTGTGTATCTGCCTGGCCCGCACCCCTCCCTCACCCCTCCCCCCCTTCCTTCCACCCCCGCCAACCCCCATCTTCTCTAGGCCCCCCCTTACCACCCTTGGAGGCATCCTGGATCTGAGTGAATCCAGGTGTGGGCGTCCGTATAGTCAGTGCGCCTCAGCTCGCTCCGCGTCCCGAACCATGTGTGAATGTAGTGTAACAAGAGGAGGTGGGTTATCTGTGTGAGCAAACATTTCTCTACACTTTTGCACATAACCACGTATTACATCATATTTTGATTACCAGTTTTTAACCTTCCCTCCCCCTCTTTTCTTCAGGATTATGCCCCATCTTTTTCTGGAGTGATAGTTCTGGCATGGTCGCAGGTTTCCCTTTTGCCGTTTTTAATGTTTTTCTGTGTTTTGTTTTCCTGTCTCTGAGATTTCTTTTAAGTAGGCCTCTGCCTGGATTTCGCTTGTAAAGCTTCGTGTTGTTCCCTTGAATACTATTTTTAGGTGCGCTGGATTTTGTAAAAAAACTGTCGCGCCAATTTGCACGAAAGGAGTGAATAGTTGTCTCATCCTCCATCTTTGTTCTACAGTAGCATGGGCATAGTCTGGTCGAACAAAGAACGTGAAGCCTTTGTGTTCCCTCTTGCTAGTAGGTCGGGCAAAGTCGTAAATAGCTTCTCGCAAAAGAAAGTTCCCGAAGTGCCCCAGCATTGCCCTTGGATATTGAGGTGGCTTGTGAGATCTCTTAGGCAGAGTTAGGGGGAAGCGTTGAGCACGTTGTATTTCCCTGTCGATTTCCCAAGCTTGTAGTTCAGGGAAGGCTGATTTAATGAGGTCGGTCATGAAGCCCCTTGGGTCGTTTCCCTCTGCACCTTCAGGGATTCCAAGAAAGCGCAGGTTGTTTCTTCTGTCTCTATTTTCTTGGTCTTCGACCTTTATCATTAAATCTTTTATGATTCCCTCCTGATCTTTTTCCTGGGTTTGAAGTTTAGCAACATCTTTCTCCAAAATTTCAGTACGTGATTCTACTGTAGCCATTCTATCTAAGATCTCTGAGCAGGTGTTGCCCACTTTTTTGATAGCTCCTTGTAGTTTTTGGATGGCTGCAAGGTTTCTCTGGCTGTCCAATTTGACATCTTTGTGGAAATTCTTAATGGAGTTTAGCACTTCACTCATTGAGGGCTCAGCACACTTTCCCGGGCCACTTGTATTTTTGTTTTCCTTATGCTCTCCCTTTTTGGATTCATCCAAGGTGTACCGCTCATGATCCGGTTATCTTGTTAGTTTTGGAGTTGAGCTTTTTCATGTATATTTAGTTTGTACTTCGGCTTGTTCCGCGTTGCTCCTTTGATCTGTAGTTTCTTTATATGTTAATTTACATTGTCTTTTATGCCTTGCCTTTTCTTTTCCAGCTTTATCCTTGGGGTGGTGCCTTGCCCAGTTTCATTCAATTTCCTTGGATCTGCGGAATCAGATGCCTCTGGGGTTGATGCATCTGTTTCATATATCTCTGAATCTGATTCCTCAGACAGTATTTCAGTTTCAGATTGAGGCATTTTCCCAAGGGAGGGCGATTGTGTTGTGGGAGAAAATTGATCGGATCTTGGCATTCCAGTTGGATATTTTGACATATTCTCCCCTTTCTCGGTCGTGATTGCTGCTGCGCTTGCCATTTCTTTTCCCGGAGTGGGATTTGAGGTCTATTTTCTTGGATATGGTGTCAGAGCAGTCTTTAACCCCGTATTTTCCTGTTCTTTAGGTGCAGCAAGGTCAGCACGGCTGGTTCCGCTGGCTTCACCAATTTGGGTACTTTGGTTATCCAGAGTAGCCCGTTGATTTTCAGCTTTAGTGGAGTCGCTCTGCCCTTCATTGGGCAGTGCACTAAATATATCGGAAATCTTAGGCTGAGATTCTACCTGCTGCCCGGTGATTTTCGCAGCTGCCTTCAAATTTTTGATTGCTTGCAGTCTCTTTGCTTTCTTAGCCATTAATTCCAAATTATCATTGTCTTCTGTATCCTTCCCCTTCTCCTTCTCCTTCCCTTTCGATTTCTCCTTTTCCACGTTCTTTTCTGTGTTTTTATTCTTATCTTTATTTTTGGTTTTCTCGTTATCTTAATTTCTCTCACCATTTTTATCTTTGCCTGCTCCTTTTTTCTCTTTTTCCCTTTCTTTTTCTTGATCTTTATTTTCTTTAGCTTTGGGTATAGCTCCTCTAGTCTCTGGTCATCTCTGTGCACCCTTTACTTTCTGTGAGCTGTGAGTGCTTTGAGTGATCTCCACGCTCTCAATCCTCTCAATCCTTTCAATCCTTTCAATGGTCTGACTCTCTTGTGCATCTTGTATTTCCTGTGTTTCTTGTGTTTTTTGTGAGGGTAGTAGCAGATTTTATTCGTTTACCTGCTCTCTTGGTCCCTTATATCCTTCCATTCTTTGCCCTTGTCCTTGTCTTTGGTTTGCTGTTGCAGCTACTACTGCGTGCAGTTTTATTCGTCTTTTTACTTTTGCTACCTTTATGGTTATTTGGGTTTTTCGTGATTCCCTTTCCTTCTCTGGCTCCTGATATTCCTGGTGATCAGACACCCATATATCAGACAGCCGTATATCCACCCAATGCCTCCTGGCCGCTCCTTTGCCTCCTCTTGTGGTATTTGTAGCAGATAAATCTGCACGATTTGTAGAGAGTCTTATTTTTATTATAATATTGGCATTGCCATTGCCATTGACATCCTTAGTATCCTTAATGCCCTCCGGGAGGCTCTTCACTAGTGCTCCCAGCTTCGCGTAGTGCTTGTTCTCGGCTGCCAGCTTCCCTTTGCATCATGCCTTCGCACGCCTAACCCGCACGTCGCTTTATCTGTGTTTCCTTGACAACACCAGAGTAGAGTGGGCCGTTAGTCAAGGAGTTGCGGTGTTCGCCGATGAGGAGGCGTGATTCAAGCCGACCGAGTGGCTGAGCGGCAGGATTTCTGTAGATTGAGTGCTCGGGGGCGGGAGATCGGCAGTGTCAATGTCAGCGGAAAGTAGGATGCTGGGAGCAGGTAACGCCCGTGCTACAGGTTAGTTCGAGTGAATTGAGTGGCCTGAGTGTGGGGTATGAGTGTCTTTTGGCTCTTTGGCTTTAGGTTACGAGCCCCCTGAGCTGCCGCAGAGTTGCAGGGGCCTAGTGATCTGGAGAGCCAGTCACAGTGAATAGCACCACCGACCTTTGTGCTACCATCCCCGTCTGCCTTTTGACCCCTTCTCTCGGCCAGACCCAAACCCAGGCCCAGACCCAAACCCGGACCCGCAGCCGAGACCCCAATAAGACCATAGAGTGAGGGCGGATTTAGGAAAGCTCAGGATATTTCAGAAGGGAGCCGACAGGAGGATGACACAGGATGAAACAGGGAGATGACAGGGAGATGACACAGCCTGTAGCAGTAGCAGGAGCAGTCTTTCACAAAGCTAGAGTTAGAGTTAGATTGTAACAATCCAGTGGCTACTTATAACTCCTCGTAGTTTTCAGATTACACTGTGTGGTGCGGTGGGGTGGCTCTGAAGGCTCTGAACATCCATTCCACAGCCACGCTAGTACATACCGCAAGTTGGCGCCAGTTGGCGCTTAGCACTTTGCTCCTAGCACATCGCGCGGTTACACTGGTAGCTGAATCTTGTGCATAGTCTTTTTGTAATATTATTATCCTTATAGTCCTTATAATCCTTAGACCATTATTGCCCTACCACTATATGTTTCGACAATCCTGCAGCAACCAAGTTTTGCTTACAAGCAAGAGTTGCGACAGCGGAGACAGCAGTTATACGATGACGGTGGTGATATGACGGTGACCACCGATCGCCCATAATCGCATACCTCACCGCTTGGTTGTCGTAACCTGCACGCTGTAGGCTGTTTGTAGGTCGTTGTAGGCTGCCGATTACTCCATTAACCGATTACTTCATCCGATTATACCAACAATTTCTCCAGCTGGTTTTGGGCATAGCTCGACTATCTAGCCGGGTCCACGAAGCAATGCTTCCTTGCGACCGCTCACACCAACGCCATCTTGCCCGTACCTTTTTAATCTTGGTTCTTTCTCGGATATATAAATGAAAAAAACATATTTGCCTGTTCTTCCTTTTTGCAATTGTGAATCTGTCTGTCAATTAGCTTTATTTCATGTTGTGCTTACATTTCTTTATGATAGCCTCTTTGTCTATATTGGTTCACATGACCTTTTGTCTGTTCTTCAAAAACCTTATCACTGCATAACATTAATTTATATTGAAGTATCTGACAATATGGCTGTCCTTCAATGAAGCTGGTTAGGTGAAAATACATGAGATTTATGTCGGTGCCATATATTTGTGATAAACTGAATCAGTTAGTTTTTTATACACACAAAGACTAAGTTCACCAATGTTTATTGCATATTATATAATTGTATCATTGAATATATTGACTATATTGATCATCTAAAAAAAGTAAGGTAATCTTAACTTCCCTTCCAAATGTCATCAGTAAATCTCCTCAACCACAGTGGTAAAAAGGGCTGTTCTCTAGTAAATGTTATTCTATTACCATAGATATTTGTGTGTGTGTGTTTGTATGTATGTCTACGTATATAAATAAACAAACTATAAATATATATCCCTGGACATCATTCAGTTTGGTTCTGGAGTACAGTCTCTGGTTTACAGGGATTAGACCATCCACCTTGGTCTACATTAGAGCTAATATTCAGTTGTTCAGCTGCTCTTTCAATCTTCTTTTTAGTCTCACTAATAGTACCATTGCACGATTTCACACATTTGCACACATTTTTCATGTCAGCACAGAGCACTTTAGACTGGACAGTGTGTTACCATTTTATACACGCAATTGTTATGATATCTCCTCATGAAGTTTATCCAATCTTATTCCATATCAGTATTTGTACTCTTAAATTTTCACTTTTATACTTAACATCATTACTGGGAAATATCAGAATTTTTAAACATAACCTGTTTTTTAAATTCCTGCTCATGCTCATCATGTCCTTAATGTTTACATAATTTATAACTGCATTTGTGCATTTTAAATGTTATGTTATGCATGGCAGGTCCTATTCCGACTCAACATCCATGAATATTCAATTGAATTCATGTTGTGTTAATGTCAACACTGCCCTCAGAACATGTTTTTCATTATTACATTATTTCCCTGTATTTGTACATGCATTTCGCAATGTAAATATATCAAGGTAATTAGTTTTACCAGTGCATTTTGGTTTGATCCCAAACTTCATTCATACCTAGGATTTCTTCCATGTCAGCTGACTTACTATCACGTGGTATGTGGGTCACCTATAATTTGTTTCTCTAGCCCGTCAAGCGCTCATGTGATCAAGGCCACTGTGTTGGCCGAAACGCGTCTGCCCACGAAATTGGAAGTACCAACAAATAAAACTATGAGCGAGAATAAATTCAGCTCGGACCCAGGATCCAGCCCAGATTAAGCAACCACGGAAAATGTGGATTTTCACAGAGAACTTTGACAGAGACTAAACAAAACTAAGGAAAAGGAAATGCAGGACAAAGAGGGTAAGAGGAAGAGGACGAGGAAAGAACAAAGGATGCAAAAAAGAATGTCATATATAAAAAAATATCTGACACAAAGCCTCCTTTATTCAATATATCTCAATCAAGTTGAATTGAAAGCAAGAGAGGCTACTTAATTTAGGCCTGACCTTTTGCCCATTATCAAAACCAGATTTTAAGGACTGCAGCATTGAATTATTCAAATAACTAAAACATTTACCACCAAACCTTTAATTAAATCTAATCTAGCGACAGTACAAATACATGATATCACTGACCTCACTACCATACATGATCTAGCAATGGAAGGTTTGGAAAATACTACACAATCAACTGATAATGATTAAACAATGGGGCATGAATTACACTAAAAAGCAACAGAAACACTGAATCAGAGAATCAGGAATTAAGAAATGTGAATCCTCAGAGGGACGGTCTGATAAATATGGGATTTGAAGCGGGCCATCAGGCATAGAGTGGTCTGAGATCTAAGAGTAAATTGTCCCCCCAACTACCTCCAGGAAACCAAATTGATGTGTTTCGTGAGTAAGTAGTGGAGGACTTGAACACAATGCAGAAGAGATGGCAGAACGATCCAAAAAAGAGAGCTTTTCAGTGAAGGATTGAAAATACATTTTTGACCTGAGGAACAACTCTTCTCTGATTATTAAGCCCTTGGACCAGGGGTGCAGCGTTGTCCTGATGGATCGAAGCAAGCACATACCTATTAGAAGCTAGAAGACAACACAATACCACACATTACAGTTGCCTTCCAAACAATCCAATGAAAGAATTAAAAAAGGAATACCATCTGAAATTGAAATCATGGTTCAGCTGTAACTTCTTAGAATGGGATTAGTACTTTGGGAGGAGCATGCAAATATGGCCACCTTTGATCTCCTCCCGAAAATACATAGAAACATTCAAAATCCACCTGATAGACATTGTAAGTTCAATTGGGTCCTTATTGGAACACAGCTCACGATATTTGGTTCTATTCTTGCAGGAATGTGTCATTAAGCTACCCTCAGATCTGAACAATTCAACAGATTTTCTGAAAAAAATTGGATCAATTTCCATGGAAAGTGGAATTTATATAGGTCACACTTGATGTAAAATTGTTATATACATCCATTAGCCACAACAAAGGGATCAGAGCATGTGAAAATTTTTTAAGAGACCGACCTGTTGAACTATTTGATCCCAGCCAAAATGTTATTAGAAATGTTGGAGTACAGCCTTAAACATCATTTGTTTTACCTTCAATAAGAAATATTATTTACAGCAACATGGCACGCCGATGGGCACCTCCCTCGCCTCCACCTACGAGAGGTGGCCTGGGCTGATGAGAATGGAAATTTCCTCCAGAAAATAAAATTATGGGCAAGATTCATAGATGATCTCTTTAATGTGTGGGAAAGTGATGAGGAGGATCTGAATTGCTTTTTGGAGGAAATTGAATCATAATGACCTTGGTGTTCAATTTACAAGCACAGGCAGTTCCACTGTGTTTTTTTAGATATGAAATTAAATGTGGCTAACAACCAGTTGACAACAAGAATGCATAGAAAACCAACAGCTACAAATTCCTTTTTACACATTAGTAGTGGCCACCCCAATACTCTCAAATGGATCATTCCTTACTGTCAGATGTTGAGGGCTAGAAGACCTTGTTCGACTAACGAGCAGTTTGACAAAGAAATAAATGACATGCTTAAATGGTTCAGTGAGAGAGGGTATCCTTGGACCATCTTGAAAAATACAAGAAGAAGAGCCAGTGAAAAAATGAGGAAACAGCTGTTATCCACAAGAGAGTGATATACATAAAAAAGACAGTCAAGTAAAAAGATTATTTTTATAACATACCATGGCACAGACTATTATTAAAATGATACCGCAAGAAAATTGGCAAGTGTTGAATAAAGATAAATATTTAAGGACATAATACAGATGGGCTCCTAAATTACATCGAAAAACCCCAAATCATTGGGGGATATATTGATATCAAGTCATTTTGACTTTGGTAAACATGATGGAGATTGGTTGTCTAGCAATGTGAGGGGCTTCACAAAATGTAGTTCCTGTAACACTTGTTGTTATGGGTTAAATTGTAAAAATTATCAAACTTGTGAAGGCCAAATGGTTACAATTAATGACAGGAACACTTGCAACACAAACCATGTAATATATGTTCTAAAATGTGGATGTGTCAATCTATATGTGGGCAGAACGATCAATACATTTAAGATAAAGATTTTCCAACATATGAGGGCAATCACAAATGGTGATAAAAACTTCCCCATGGCGTGTCATTTTGAGCAACATCATGAGCGATCACAGGAAACTTTTTGATACTATGGGATAAAACATATCACAGCTCATGTGAGAAGTGGTGACAGAGAGAAAGAACTATGGAGACAAGAATCATGGTGTATTGTAACATTGGGATCTTAAACTCATTGGGGGGTCACAATATGGAAGCCGAACTGTATGTTAATTTATGATTAGATGTTGCTCTGTTTTGTACAATGATTTAAAGAGCTATGCATGATGAGAGTTGTTGAATATCCCTTATTTTAGGCCCCTCTCTGAATAGGTACATATCAATTTTAAAGTATATTATGAGCTGTTTGAGATTAGTAGGAACATTGTGTACAGGATTTATTATTTCTGCTCCCTCCTTAATCTTTCAATCAACAAATAAAAATAATACATATATATCACTTTTTCTTTTGTTGCTTCTCACTCTCTTCCATTCTCCCTCTTTTTAATAATCTTTTTCTGGAATGAATTGTAGATGTTTTTGCATTTTTAAATATTTCATACCTGATGATTTCAAAGGATCTTTTACACCGGTTCTATATATCTATAATAATACTTATACATGTGCAGTTGTACTTTGAATACAGGATGGCCACCTATAGAGCTAACTCTCAATGACCTTCAGGTCGGTGGCAGCGCCTAGGGTTTGCTGGAGAGTTTATGCGCGGCGCGAGCTGATTCTCAACCTAAGAGCTCGCAAAATCCATCGTAAAGCTTGTCAGGCTATTCAGTGTGCGCAGGCATGATTTAGATGCTGGCGCCTAAGTTATTTTAAAATTGTCACTTTTCATGTTGGAGCACTATTTTTAACAACCGCTTTCCTTACTGTACCTTGTGCACATTACTGCCCCTCCTGCGGCCTCCCTCGCCCCGTTCCACCGCAGCTGACAGTGCTGTTTGAGTGGAGGGCGAGGCGCCATCTTGGGCTGTGTTGATCGTGAAGCCTGGCCGGAGTTAGCGGTCTAGCGCTTTTGGGGAGGCAGGACATAAAAAGCAATGTGCTTCCGGGAGCGCAGCGGGCGCGACGTAGGCGAGCCGGAGTTGCGCCTGAGTTAAGCCCGTCTGCGCCCGTCCGCGACCGGACAGGGCTAGGGGCACGAGATGCTGCCCGTCCCGCCATGTATCCGCCTTCTCAGCTGTGCTCGTATTGGGCCCCAGGCTCTATTGACCCCTCCACAACTACCTACCTGGTACATCTCGGTCTATACACCCCCCCTCCCCACTCCCCTCCCGGGATTGTATCACATTTAGCCTCATTGTCCTCCACACCTCCCCCTGCTCCCCTACCATCACTGGTCCCTCTTGCTCCTCTATTCAGCACCTCGGCCACACTCCTAAACACTAGGTCTGCGGTCAATCACCAATACGAACTATTCGACTACATCGACTCTCATGAACCAGATCTCTTATTTCTAACTGAGACCTGGTTCAAGGCCGACTCCCTGCCCAATGTGCTAGCCGCTTTACCATCTTCATATTCCGCCATTCGAGCGGATCACCCAGAAGGCAGGCGGGGCGGAGGAGTGGCCCCAATAGCTCGTACTGACCTCAATTTTCAGGTTCTCCCTTCCCCCCCTATTCCCGATATAGACCACCTTGTAGCCCGTTCGACTTCCCACCAGGCTCCCCTCACTTTCGTCTTAATCTATCGTCCTCCCCAACCCACTCCTTCCTTCCTTTCCAGTATTCAGACCCTCTTGGCTACTCTGGTGATCAACAATTCATCTGTACTAGTCTTGGGGGACCTCAACTTTTGGCCTAACGATCCTGCCAAAAGCCCTCAATCAAAAGAGTTCACCAGCCTCATGACTAGTTTGAATTTCTTGCCGCTCATTCACAGTCCCACCAACATACATGGTCATACGCTAGACCAAATCTGGTCACTGAATGCCCCATCCACATCCCCCATAATATCCCCGTGTTCCTGGTCAGACCATTCCACTATCACATTCTCCCTTGCCCTAGCGCCTCTGGCCAAACCCCTGCTCCCCAAAAACACCTGGGTTCGGAAATGGGGCAAAATAGATATGCCTTCTCTCTGCTCAACCCTGGCCAAAACCAGCCCTGCCCTTTCAGGCCTTGCAGCTACTTCCCAGTTGGCCGCTATTAACAACTGGCTTACCATGGCGGGCGATGAATTCGCTCCCCTAAGGCGGCTTACAGTCAAGCGGGCCCATGCAGCCAACAGGTGGTTTACTCCAGACCTCAAAGAAAAGAAACTAGCTGCAAGGAGGGCCGAGCGAGCTTGGAGAAGAACTTACAGCCCCGCACAAAAGACAATTTATCAGTCCGTTTTACAAACCTACAAAAAGGGCATCCTTGAAGCCAAAACTGAATACTACACTAGCAGGATATTGGCAGCCGAGTCCCAATCGAAGGAAATTTTCTCCACCGTCCATGAACTAGCATCATCCAGCAGAGCTACGCCCACCATCCCCCCTTCCCAGCCCCTCTGCAACTCGCTTAACGAGTTCTTCATTGACAAGGTTGCCAAAATCAAACACAACATCCCCCTGCCCTCCCCCGCATTTGTCAACCCCTCCCCGCCCCCCACTACCCTCAAATTGACCAACATTCCATTGCTAACCAACGACACACTCCTTCCTCTGCTTCATCGGGTCAAATCAGGTTCCCCCCTGGACTTTGCCCCTGCTCACATCCTCAAGGAAATCTATTCAGCCTGCCCCACACCACCCCTAGCCCTTCTTAATGATTCACTCATACATGGCATTGTCCCCAGCCCACACAAATCAGCGGTTGTCATTCCAATCTTAAAAAAACCTGACGCCGACTCATCTTCCCCCTCCAATTACCGCCCTATCTCCCTCCTTCCCTACCTAGCAAAAGTTCTTGAAACCCATGTCACCACCACGCTGAGCACCCACGTAGAGACAAACCATTGCCTCTCCCCCTGTCAAGCCGGTTTCCGTCCCCTGCACTCTACGGAGAAAGTGGTCATCTCAGTAATGGACAAACTACGCGAAGGTATCGATATCAACCTCCCGCAAGCCCTAATCCTCCTAGACTTGTCCGCCGCTTTTGACACGGTGGACCATTCCATCCTCCTCAACCGTGTCAGGGCGGCGGGCATAGAGGGCTCGGCCTTCTCATGGCTTGAGTCCTTCCTCGTTGGGAGAGCTCAAGCGGTCCACCTGGCTGGCTTCGCCGCGGCCTCCCGCAAGGTAGAGTGCGGGGTCCCCCAGGGCTCATCACTTTCCCCTCTTCTGTTTAATTTATACATCTTCCCCCTCATTTTTATGTTACAGCAGCTGGAGGTCACCGTGTTCAACTACGCAGATGACCTCCAGCTAATTTTCAACCTGTCCCACTCATCTTCATCCGCCCAGAATGTCCAGACAGTTATGACGTTCATTCAGGACTGGATGAACTGCAACCACCTCAAACTCAACCCGGACAAGACCGAGCTGGCCCTGACCAGAGGTGGTTGCAGTCCGTGGTCCCCCTCCTTCTGGCCCCCATCCCTTGGTGTCCCTCCACTCCCTGTATCCAAAGTAAAAACCCTTGGGATCCTCCTAAACCCACAACTCACTGTTCATTCACAAGTTGGTTCTGTGGTCTCCTCTTGTTTCTTTTCCCTCAGAACAATCAGGAAAGTCTCCCGTTTTTTCCCCCTCCGCTATAAAAATAATCGTGCTGGCCATGGTACTATCCCGTATAGACTATGGCAACATAATCTACAATGGGGCTCCTGCCTGTGCGATCCACCGCTTGCAGCTGGTACAGAATCAGGCTGCTCGCCTAATCCATGGCCTACCTAAACACCATCGGGCCACCCCACTGCTCAAAGCACTACATTGGCTTCCTGTGAAAGAGCGTGCCCTTTTCAAACTTGGCTGCCTCACCTACCAGGCCAGATCGGGCACTGCTACCGAATTCATATGCTCTGTCATTAAGCCCTACCTTCCAGGCAGAGAACTTCGCTCCACTCATTTGGCCCTCCTAGCCATCCCCCGTTTTAAAAAACAGAAGGCTGGTGGAGCAAGGTTCGCTGTCTTGGCTCCAGCTTTCTGGAACTCCCTCCCGGCTGCCCTGCGCACTTCACCTTCCTACCTTCAGTTTCGGAAGGACCTCAAAACCTTCCTTTTTATGCAAGCTTACACTGCTTAAATTCCTCCAGCTGCTACCGTCCACTGTTTCACTAATAGCGCCATGAAACCGCTGGGTAAAAGTGCGCTGTATAAATGTTTTTAAATTCAAATTCAAATTGCTGTATTACCGACACATATGCCACATAATGTGTATATGGGTGCTATGGATAAGAAACATTCATACATTAGGCGGTATTCAATGAAAATATTGAGTTTGAAATGTCGACTTACACTAATATTGAGTTTTAAATATTGTGACACAGAAATATCGACAGCAAGAATATCGTGGTCAAGATTATTGACTTTAAGGTTAGCAATATCCATTTTAAAAATATAGAAGTCATTAATATTGTTTGCAAAAATATAGTTGTTAAAAAATATATCGATTTTTAAATTAGTGTTATGTATTTTAGTATATATTTTAAATGTATGTGATATATTTTTTTCTATAATTATTATTTATGTTTTTTTAATATATGTGTTACATTTTTAGTAGTTAGGGGTGGTGGCAGCTCCTTGTTACTCTCGCTTTGCTTGTGGCCATATCAGTCAGAACAGCAGTGATTTTAAGACTGTGTGTTCGCTTTTAGGATAAAAATCGTATCTCTTTTATTTACATTTTTAAACCTGCCTAACCATCTTTTGTTATACAGGTGCATCGCGGGCGAGCTCTGACTCACCCGTTTGTCTTGGCAAGCCTCTCCTGGCCCCTTTCACCGTGGCTGTTGATACGGTGGTGGTGAGGGCGGGCGGCCATCTTGAGTGTAGTCCCTCTCCCCAGCAGAACTGGTGGCAGCGTTCTAGCTGGGGGAGAGAGGACACGGCATAAAATTAGCATGCCTGCACCAACGCGCAGGGGTCGTGCATGGCGGGCGCGCCTTAGGCGCGCCGAAGGTAAGCCAAAGGTCAGCCCATCTGCGCCCGTCCGCGCCTCGGACGGGGCGGACGCTGGGCGGGCTGGCATGCAGGCACAGATCTCGACTCCGACTGTCATTAGTTACACACGGGCGTCTCTGATGTCCTTACGCCCATTATTAGATAAAGGTAAATCTTGTGTTACTATTGACCCGGTAAGGCTTAGCTCTTGCGCGGCGTGCGGTTTTGCATGCTGTGTCAATAACGCCACCTCATCTAATTCCATCTGTGATGTAGCTTCTATTTCAGCAGCATTAATAAATGCGCGATCAATGTGCAAACATACTTCAGAGATCTTTTCTTTGTTAGAAGATGGTACCTTGGACCTGCTATTTATTACGGAGACTTGGTTAGACGGGTCAAGTGCTCCCGACATTGAATCAGCTATTCCCAGAGGGTTTAAAATCCGAAGGAAGGACAGGGCTAGCAGTAGAGGTGGAGGGATAGCTATTATTTTCAGAGATTCTTGGGTGCTTAATGTGGAAGATTCAGATAATCTCGCGGAAGGCGAGATTATGAATTTCTCGCTAATTCTGTCCCCACATTTCACAGTGGGTGGCTCCCTCTTATATCGACCCCCAGGCCCCTCGGGACGGTTTCTTAAAGCTCTTCTGGAAACTCTTGTTCCCAGAGCAGTAAGGTTCTCTCGTTTTCTACTGCTCAGAGATCTAAATATTCATGTAGATTGTCAGGAACGTCAGGAAAGTAAGCTTCTATCTGACTCCTTTGATCTGGCCTCTTTAACCCAATGGGTCTCCTCCCCTACACACACAGGCGGCCATATTTTAGATGTCATTTGCTCTAATTTTCCGCTGAAGGTTGAGGCTCCTCAAATATTAACTTGGACGGACCATCAGCTTATCAGATTTTCATGGTCGGCTATGAAGGACTCACCTAAAGCCTCCATGATTATGCGCCCCCCAAAGATAAATGTAGGTAAATTTTCTACCTGGCTTGATCAGAATAGGACTTGTTTGGGAGGAGAATTAGATTCCGCGGTGCAGGTCTTTGATGGGTGGATTCGAGCGGCTTTGTCTGTCTCATCAAGGGCGACTGATCCTGGTAGAATTAGGACCACTCCTTCCCAGCCTTGGTATTCTCCCCATCTACGCACCAGTAAATTAGCCTGCAAAAAACTGGAGCGTGCATGGAGGGTGGCTTACTGCCCACAAGCAAAGGCAGCTTACCGCTCTGCTCAGCGAGAATACTATGCTAACATCAAACAGGCTAAAACGGAATATTTTGCAAGAAGAATTGAGATGGCGAATAACAACAGCCGCAAAAAAATTTCCATAGTTAAAAGTTTCCTTTCTCCCAGTGCCGAACAAATTTCAATGAAACCCTCTACTGAATGGTGTGAAAGTCTCTCCTCCTTTTTCCTGACTAAAATAGCGAAAATCCAGCAAAGTCTTAAAGCAACTGGTGGAGGGTGTTTGTTGGCTACTAATGTTGGATTGAAGGTTGAACCTACTCATACCATGGAGAGCTTTGCTCCACCTTTTGTGGATGACACCTTAGTGGCAATTAAATCGTTAAAATCTGGTGCCCCTGGTGATATTTGCCCGGCTAGGGTGTTGGCCGAAGTGGCAGAAGTGGTGGCACCTGAGATTTCTCAAATAATGGGCCTATCTTTTGCAACAGCTATGGTTCCCAACGAATGGAAACAGGCTAAGCTGCTTCCTTTGTTAAAGAAGACAGGTGCAGATCCAACTGTGCCTAGCAACTACAGACCCATATCTCTACTCTCAGCTATGGCTAAAATCGGGGAGAGACTTGCATTTGCTCAGCTGAATGCCTTTGTGGAGTCCTCAGAGGTTTTGCATCCTGCTCAGTCTGGCTTCCGGGCAGCTTATAGCACGGAGTCGGCTCTGGTGGAGATTACTGAGGCAATCAGGGAGTGCTTGGACAGCGGCGGCAGAGCGGCTCTGATTTTATTAGACCTCTCTGCCGCGTTTGATACTGTCCCACACTCACTCCTCCTGACTCGCTTGGCTGAGATTGGTGTACTGGGTTCAGCATTGGAGTGGGTGAAGTCTTTTTTATCGGATAGATCTCAGCAGGTCTGGATCCCTCCTTTTTCATCCTCAATTAGGCCACTCACTACTGGAGTTCCTCAGGGTTCTACATTGAGCCCCCTGCTTTTTAATATATACCTTACCCCTTTGATTGTGTTGGCCGAACAAATGGGAGCAAAAATCATAGCGTATGCAGATGATACGCAGCTTCTATTTACTTGGCAGGATCCAGCAACTAATACAGAGATTGTCCGTTCGTGCCTTTCTGCTGTGTTTAACTGGTTAGCAATGGCACAACTAAAGTGCAACGAAGACAAGACTGAAATTTTGCTGTATGGCCAATTCCCGCCCAATTTTAGAGAACTCCTGTGGCCGCCTGATTTTCCCCAGCCAGGCTCAGCTACTATCTCGGCAAAGAATTTGGGAGTCTGGTTTGGAGAGGATCTGAGATTCGAGGCACACATAAAAAAACTCACAGGGGTGTGCTTCGGATCCCTTAAAGCCATGAGAAAGCTTTTTCCTTATTTGCCATCTTCAGCAAGAGAGTCGGTTGCGAGGGCTTTATTTTTATCACGGCTCGAATACGCCAACTCTTTTTAGTGGTACTCCAGCTTTCCTAGTGGCCCGACTGCAGATTATCCAAAATGCGACGGCACGTCTGCTGTGTAAAATTCCAAGTAGAGAAAGCGTGCGAGCACATTTGAAGGAACTTCATTGGTTGCCGATCGCGCAACGAATAACTTTTAAAATTCTTACCTTAGCCTTCAAAGCAGTCAATGACATGGGCCTTCTTATCTGAGAAAGAGATTCAGCCGCTATGTACCCACTCGGACATTACGCTCATCGGATTGCAATTTCCTGAGGGTGCCCCGCTTTCAGCGAGTACGCTTGGGAGGCCACTCGCTTATGGTTGTCGCAGCTCGGACATGGAACACTTTACCCCTTCCTTTGAGATCAAATGAAAACTTTGTCTCTTTCAAGAAAGCACTAAAAACTTATCTTTTTAGAATTGCTTATTAGTTTCTCTCTTTTGTTTCTGATGCCACTTGCTCGTTTTTTCTTTTCGCGCCAGGATACTCTGGTAGTAACAGAGCGCGTTAAAAAACAGCTAAAATAAAAGCTAAAATAAATTAATTTTATTTTAATTACATTTGCATTCTTTAGTTCCATTGAGGGTTGTGGGTTTAAAGGGCAATAGGGTGGGAAATTAATATATTTATTTATTAATAATAATTTTATAATGTGTATTGTATTTAAAAAAAATTGGGATACATTTTAGGTGCGGGTTGTGGGATTTATACGGATAAAGGGTCGGAAGGGATTTCTTTTTAATTAATTAATAATTTGTGGTTAATTAATATTAATTAATTTATTGACAATTAATTATGGAAATTTCATAATTATTTTTAGTTGCGGGTTGTTGGGTTTATAGGGGTAAAGGGTGGGAAGTAATTTATTCATAATTATTAATAATTAGTTGTTAAATAATAATTAATTAAATAACAATTATGGTAGTTTCAGTTTCAAAATGCTTTATTAGGTGTATATATATAACCATATAGCAGGCAAGGCATAACACTTTACAGTACATATATAAAATAAAATAAATTTTTTTATGATAAAATGAATCTTGTGGTATCTGTGCCTAAGCATAAAGCAATTTTTCCGGAAAAAATAAACGGGCATGAAGTTGGATACAAAAAAAACACAGTGCTATTTGGGAGCAGAGCAGGCCAAATAAAGAGCAATTTCCTTTATGACACTAGTGCAAAACTCGCAATAAATAAAGTGACAAGTGCCAATTATCGGGAAGTATATGCATACAATTTCATTTGAGACACATGTGCAAAACTCGCGGTAGTAAAGTGACTCGTTCCAACCGGAAAATAAATACATACGATTTCCTTTGAAACACATGTGCAAGACTCGCAATAGTAAAGTGCAGGTACCTTAATAATACATGTGCAAAAATTGCAATAAAGTGGCTCATTCTAATGAACAGCACATACTGGGATTAAAGGAACTCATTTCTCGTACTAAAGATAACATGAGATGGAGCTTAATGCTACATGTTCATATAATAATTGATTTCCTTACAGACACACATCTTAAAATATATGTAGCTACATAAAAACATACATCCGTGCTTCCGAGGTCAAACATTATCTGCATTGCAGCCTTGGTAGTTCTTATTTTATACTTTAAAAGAATGGGTTTTAAATATAATTTCCTTAAAAAAATATAAAATTTACAAGAAAGCATAAAATGACAAGAACTCTGTTTGGATATACCGTCACAGGGACAAGGGGAGGTACTATTCCGTCTAGTATAAGGGAAAACCACAAGATGATGCACAGTACCTAATCTTAAACGTATCAGTGCAAAATGATGGGAGTTTCTTGTGACTTCTGTCAAATTTGGCTGGAAACCTTCGCTTACGTTATGCTCCTGGTAAAAAGCAAAGGTACGTTGTTTCGCATATTCAACAGCCCTGACATTCCCTGTATGTTCTAAAAAGGATTCCTTAAGCTCTTTTTTGGATATGGAGGCACCCTGTTGCATTTCCCAGAAAGGATCCAGATCAAAAAGTAACTTGTACCAAAACTGTATATGTCTAAGCCATGGGATGCGCATACAGTACTCAAGCTTTAGACAATCATGTAAATTTAGTTTCGGTTTTGGACCATATAGACCGTCATAATGTCAGCGGACGCAGAGCTGTTAAATCCTTGATATGATTTAAGCCTACTTCTCTGTGGATTAGCTCGATGGAGGCAGATGCAGGGGCACACAGCAGGCGTTTCAGAAATAGATTTTCCTCATGTTGGATTAGCTTGCCGCTGTGAATATGATGCCCCTATACACCTGCCCCATATAGTGCAGATGACCGACACCTTGTGTTGTAAATAAAAACCATATCCTTTATTCTGCAGCTCCCCAATTTGGCGGCAAATCTAAAAGCACTATTAGTCTTCCTAACCATTTTTAGCTGTACACTCTCTTGTTCATTGGTCCACCTCCCGTCTCCAGAAAATGTAATGCCAAGGTAACTACATTTTTTAACAGTTTCTAACTTTACGTTCTCTTGATAAAAAGTCCTATTTCGCTTAATCCTCTTCCCACATGACATTACAAACGTTTTTTCTTTGTTAATTAAAGATTTCCTGCTGACTATAAACGTCTGGAATTTATCAATGAGGCGTTGGAGACCAATTTGGACTGCATCATCTGCGTGCAACAGAATTGGGATAGGTTTAGCATCATTCAGGGGGGCGTCTGCTGCGGTCATTCTAAGAGTTGTATCAATCTGGTTAATAAATAAAGAGAATAAAAGCGGTGCTAAAACGCAGCCTTGCCTAATGCCTCTATTGACCTTAAAAAACGGGGTACACTCGCCGGCAGGGCCGAAGCGCACTTTGCTCGACAACCTTTTATAAAGTCTTGCCAGGAAATATATAACCTCCTTTGGTGCACCCATTCCCAATAAAATAGGCCATAAAATAGAATGTTCAACTAAATCAAAAGCAGAACTTAAATCCGCAAAACATAAAAATAGGTTTCCTTCTTTTGCTGTAGTATATTTATTAATAATAAGATCAAGGTTAATACATTGCTCCATTGTACCCATCCCCCTTCTGAACCCGTATTGTACGGGCGATAAGATGGTATTCTCCTCTGCCCATGTTTCTAATCTGTCTAAGAGGATTCTACTTAGTACTTTAATCGACGAGTCCAGAAGGGGGATGGGGCGGTAATTGCGTGCCTCTGACCTGGAGCCTTTTTTAAAAAGGGGGATAATGATGGATTGGCCCCAAGTCAATGGAAGATTCACTTCAATTGCAGCATTGAAAAAACGTGTTAAGATGGGTGCCCATATATTTATCTCATGTTTGTATAGATCCACGGGCACACCATCAGGGCCCGGGGCTTTACCACCATTGCTCTTTACTAAACCCTCCTGAACCTCATCCAGACAAATAAATAGCGGAATAATCGGCCATTTAGAATTATAATCCATTACAGAATCTAAAATCAACCCATCCGAATTAAAAATCTTTGAAAAATGATCTATCCAGGCATTGCAGTTAACATGGGAGGTTATTTCGGGTATGTTATCATTTTTTTAAAAAGGGCAGTTAATAGTCTCCCAAAATAATTTGTTGTTTTTTGTGGTCGCAGCCAAATCCAAATTAGACCTGGCCTCATTTTGGAGTTCTTTTTTCCGTGCCTCTAAAGAGGTCTTATAATTGTGGCGCTCATCCCTAATATGCACCATTTCTCTTGGTTTGGCCGCTAAAGCCGATTTTAGTTTGACCAAAGGATGAGTGCAGTCTTTGTCAAACCATCCGGCTTGTGTAGTCCTCTGTTTTCGGCTCCTGCCTGTCAGTAGGCCCTCTATTACTGTATTTATCTTACAAAACATGGAGAGCACAGTGGTCGGGATCACCTCATCACTTATGCAGTAACTTATTTCTGCTCCGCATTTGTCTTTAACGTCCGCCAGGAGTTTGTCAGGATTAACATTGACCCACTTAATTCTCAGTCCATTTGGTATTGCTCCCGTAATATCCCGAATTGGACTACCGTAAACATAAGGTTTACGCCCCCAGCCCAATAATGTCAAGGAAATGCTGTTGTGATCACTCTTATTACCCCTATTTTTAGTACAATCCAGTAGTTCTAGGTCCAGTTTGGCTGCTAAGCTGTTCAACGCTATTCCATATGTATTGTGTGGAAAATGATGATATATTATGCTAACTCTACAGTCATGGCCAGCCATAATGCCACAAATCCCCTTTTGAACATCTCTACAGGACTGTATATTAAAGTCTCCTGCCCAGAGAATAACCGGTGGATCTTTATATTGTGCCAGGGTTTTGTCTATCGCCCTTCCTATATCCTGGACTATAGATCCCCTGCTGGCGTCAAAGATGTTATTATAGAAGTTGATTATAACCAGGTCCTTGCCTTTATGATGCTCCAAGCATAATACCTGTGCGTATGGGGCGACCTCAAGGCACTTTTTTATTTTAAATTCTGTTAACCTGGTTGATATCAAAATCAGGAGACCACCTTTTGCCCTGCCCGCAACAGAGTTCACCGCATCTACACAATGAGATGTGTAGCCCTCGACATGGATTGAGTCTCTATACCATGTCTCTTGGAGACAAATTATATCATACCCTTGTGTGGTAAAATCCTTCCAAAAAGGAGTAATCAGTTTCCCATTTATGCCCGCTATGTTCCAAGTAATGATGTTAAGACCTTCTTCAGTTTTATCATAAGTTATCGGGTAAGCTGATGTCAGCTGGTGGTGTGTTATTATGTTGTACCAGGACAGCAACCTTCTGTGTATCATTATCTAAGGCCGCACCACGTTGTTTACTACCTATACTGTTGGAAATATCCGCGATAAGATTGATTTCAGTACTAAATGGTGACAATGACTCCACGGGATTAGTTATACAAGCTTGATCCTCAAGTCCCCTTACCGGGTTTCTAATATTAGTGGTGTGCTTTTGAGCAATATGACCCATGAGTCAGTCATTATCCTCCATTAATCCAAAATGCTGATATCTATTAAAAGTTGGAATAGAAAAACAGTCTTGAAATTTTGATGGAGCAAACAAGTTATAGGCATTAGTGTGATGAGTAACTCCGGGATAATCATTTGTTCGTACATTAATTTGTTTACCTGGCTGCTGTCTATAGAAAAAATCTAATGAGAATAAAGTTGTATTGTACTCCCATTTGGAAGGTAGAGGAGCATTCATGATAAAGTCCCTTGCCCAATCTGGTGTTCTAAAAATGAAAATTACACACTCAATTTTCTTTTTGCAGGGGGGCCAACCAGCCTACTCTCTGGGTCATAATTATCTGATTAGCCCATACATAGGGAACCCGCAGTTCTTAGAAAGCCAGTGCAAGGTTTTATTTTTAAGCATTTCATGGTTTTCAATTTGTGTGGGCTTTAATTTTGGGACATTCGCAAGGACAGTGACGTAAGCACCGCATTCTAGAGGTAAATTGATCACAGCAGGGATTACATTCTGGTTTCGGCCAGTGGGCTCTGGTCTACCTGCATTCCTAGGTTCTAAATTACCTTGCTTATTGCGTTCTTGTAACGCTATCTGTCCTGTAACGATGGTGGAACCTTTAAAAGGTAGTTTTTCTGGGATGGAATCTATGCTAATTGTCCCTAGACTATTAGTGCCCCTGGGTTCCCTACAGGCCGTATCTTTTTATGAGCTTTCCTTGGGGGTGGGATGGTGATTTTTGCCTGACTGGGTACACGCATACTACTCTGGCGCTCCATAACTGATATATTATTCCTATTTTGAGTTAGCTTAAGAGCATCCAGGTAGACTATAGAATTGGATTTCTCTATCTGGTTTATAAGTTTGTGTACCTCCCTAGCCATATTGTCGATTTTATCATTTATGGGTTTCATTAACACCATTGATGCTGATGGTATTTTCCTCCGGTGCTGGTCTTGTTGGAAATCCCATTTTTCATGACGAGCTCAGCTCGTCCTGAGCACAGCTCCACTGTGCCTCATGACGAGCTCAGCTCGTCATGAGCATCGAAGGGGTTTACTCAATTAATTTACCATAGATAACCTCGAGATCAATGGTACTTGAGGATGCCGGGCTGATGAGTTTTTACCTTGTTGTGACCATATTACCTTGGTGGGGGTTGCTAATAACCGCGTTCGCTCTTGCACTTTTCGAGCCCCCTCTTTTTTGTCCCTTTGATTTTCTTGTGACAGCAGGCACAACCGTGATAACAGGGGTATTATCTGATACTAGAATGGGGCTCCTTGAAATGCGAGAACACTCGTCTTCCGAACTCACTTCTCGGTCAGAACCTGGGGTAGCAACTGGGCTTACTCTCAGGAGGGGACTTGACTCAATTTGCTCATTTGGTGCTGTACTTAACCCCAATGAGAGAAGCCTTTCGGTCCGATCAATTTCCTCGGCCAAGGCACTCACAGCTTTCACTAAATAGTTGTCTATAATATTACATGTATGTACATGAATTGGCTGTATTCTCTTTTTCCCCATTTTTAACAGGAAGGCAAATAAATAATTACTAAATACTGTAACAAAAGTACAAATACACACAAAGAGGAAAACCGAATCCTACTCAACAGGCTTACCACAAAGTACGCTAAGGTTAAGGTGTCCAAATAAATTTTCATAAATCCAGTGGGCTGGAGAGGCAAAACTAAAGAGGGGGGGCCCAGCCCAGTCTCGCCCTGTTCCGGACGGCCACAGACGGCCCGCCCTTTACCCGGGCTTCTCCCGGCGCTACCCGCTCGCGTTTCCCGTGATGCGGGGGCCGAGTTCCCTTTTGAAGCACCTCCGGGTGCGGAAATGGAGGTAGTGGTGGCGCAAAGGTGCCTGGGGATTGTAGCCCCCCTCCACACAGCGGCCACGGTGATGGGATGCTGCGGCGGCGGGAGGGAGACCGGGGGAACAACGATGATGGCAGGAAGCAGGTGAGGAAAAGTTCTGGCCCACGCTGATGTTTTAACAGCGCCCGCTCCGCCGGGGCTGAGTTCTCTTTTGAAGCGCCTCCGGGCGCGGAAATGGAGGTAGCGGTGGCGCAAAGGTGCCTGGGGATTGTAGTCCCCCTCCACACGGCGGCCGCGGTGATGGGATGCTGCGGCGGCGGGAGGGAGACCGGGGGAACAACGATGATGGCAGGAAGGTGAGGAAAAGTTCTGGCCCCCGCTGGTGTTTTAAGAGGCACCCAATTATGGTAATTGTGTAATTAATTTTAGGTGCAGGTTATCGGGTTTTTGGGGGGGAAGTAAAATATTTTTAATTAATGACTGGTTGATAATTAATATTAACTATATAAATTGATAATTAGTGTAATTGTTTAATTACATTTTGTGTGTGGGGTGTTTGGGTTTATAGGGGTGAAGGGTGGGGAGTAAATACATTTTACTTACTTTATATTTAGTTGATAAATACTATTAGTTATTTAAAGTAAAAGTTTTTTAATTGTGTTAATAGTTTATTTACAGCTTAAAGTGGGAATAGTAAATGTTATCCCTCCGCTATCCAACCCTTTCCCTACTGTTGCACTCATTGGAGTGGCATTAGTAATTTTTAACCCTCCGCTATCCAACACTTACCCTAATGTTGCAATCACTGGATTGGGAAATTTAGGATTAAAGATTTTTAAATAGTGTACTGTTTTAATTCATAATAAAATGTTTTTTAATAGATGTTATGTTATTGGTATATGTATATAATTTTAAAATGATAAAATACATTAAAATGATTAGTTTAATAATTGTTTTAAAGTAAATATATATATATTAATTATTATATGTGTTTTTAACTTTTTTTAATTACTTTTTTATGTATATTACATTAAACAAATATGTTACATTAATGTTATTCTTTAATTTATTTACTATTTATTATAAATATGATATATTTATAAAAGCGGTGGTCTCATGGGTCCGTACAATTGCTTGTCCGGACCAGCTTCATTGGAAGCAAGGATCAGAAACTTTGAAGAAGTTAACATTATGAGTCTTCCTTTAAATTATTGGAACAATGGTCATTAATTAGTAAGTCATCTCTGAGTAAAGAGCAGACTGCCCTCGGAGATGCGTGCACTTTAAAGGAGTTGACTGATTAATGTGGTGGAATAACTATGCTGAAAGCAAATGTAAACAAACTTGAAAAAAAGCATTTTGTTTGGATTTTAAAAGACACTATGAAGATGCCTGTAATTGAAACTAGAGGGCGTGCATAAATCCAGTCCGGGTCTTAACCCCTTAACCGCGGAGCGAATTCTCCTGCTGTGTGGGAGAATTAATGAGCGGGTGGGGCTGCGACGTCCAACGGGCGTGTGTCGCATCAGGGAGGTAGTGCTTGTTTCGGCCATTGGGCGACGCAAGCACCGAAGGGGTTAAAAAGAATGGAATGAGGCATGATGGGAGACTTTCTCGAAATAAAACGAACTGGAGGGCATGAATACGGAGTAGCACAGAACATAAGGGGGGACCCAGGGAGAGCCAGGCGCGAGCTGGTCTTTCCCTGGGTGTGTTCGCGCGAGGGATCTGGGAGCAGGTGGGGTTGATTAGGGGAAGGTATAAAGGGAAGGCGGGCGGTTAATTAAGGAACTGCGTAGCGAGGCAGGGGAAGGGAGGTTTCCTTTTTTGCTGCTCCTTTGGCGTCGCGTACCTTAAGGGGACCATGGAGGAAGCGGCGGAGGTCCGTCGGGCTGTCCAGACCCTGTGTGCGGCGGGACGAGAGGACCTGTTACGGCCGGGGGTTCCGGCGGAGGCGTGGGTAGGGTTAGCCCGCCCCCCGCCTCGCAAGGCTTCAAGGGGAGTGTCGCTGGCGGTGTCTGCGTGTCAGTCACCCGGCCCGGAAGTATCGCAGGAGGAAGACGGAGACGCTGCCATGCCGGCGGCGCAGCTCTTGCCGGTCCTGCCCCCCGCAGTGTTGGAGCCCCCGCCGGTTGACCCGGGCGCCACCAGCAGGTATGTGTTCTACCTTTGCAATGTGCTGGCTTGCGTGGGGCGCCCGGGGGGAGGCGGGGGCGCTCCGTGGGACGGGCGAAGCAGCGATTGGGCGGGGCCCCACCGGGGAAGGCTAGGAAGCCTTCGGTGGGGCCGGGTACTCTGGGGAGGAGTCTCGAACTTAGGAGCCTCCCCCGGGTTAATGATCAGGCCGAGGTGCCCGGGGGACCTTCCAACCCGGTTTCTGGTGGAATTGAGGAGGCCTCTCTCTGCCTATGGGTGAACGGCCGTTGTTACCTTCTGTCCCCTGTGCCTGCTGAGTTGGGGCTGGCCCAACCCCCCTTGCCTGGTGTTGGGGTTGTGGGTTGCCCTGTTGTTGGGGTCCCCCCTGCTGTTCCCTCTGATTGTGCACCCCCCCGGGGGACTTCTGACGCCCACAGGGCTGTACTGCTCACTGACTTCCACCCCCCGCCAGCCCCACGGACACATGGGTCCCCGACCCCCGGTTTTGCTGACTCCTGTCCTGACCCCCAGCTGTCTCAGGTGTATGGTGGGATGGATTCGGGCAGTTTGGGGGTGGCCATTGCTCCCAGCCAGGTTCTTTACCCTGTTTCGCGTGAGATGCCCACTGCTCCACATGTTAGCTCGGCCCCCGGTTTCGCTGGTGCCCCCGGTTTTGCGTCGGTGGACGGTTCTTTGGCGAAGGTTTCACTTGGCTCTTTGGGGAGTGGCAGGTTTGCAGGTTCTTCGCAATCTGGCTTGAGCGGCCGCAGTTTTCATGTCGCGTCTCCAGCTGGGCGGCTGTTGGCCGGTTCGGCGGGCTCGGGAACTGTCCCTATGGCTGTTTCCAGTAGCAGGATTACGGGAGAGTCATCCGGAGCGGATCTCTCTTCTGCAGCGTTGCGCGCGCGGAGCTTTCATGACATTGACTGGCAGTTTTATGATGGGGGAATTGGTGATGGGGCGCTGCCAAGTGGCAGTGCGGAGTTTTCATTTTCTGGGGATGTTTCACATGTAAATGTACAAGATGATGAATTGGAAGAAGGGGAATTGCGGGACAAGGAGGTTGGGCTTTTGGCAGCACGGGCCCAGAGGGGTGGGACGGAGCAGCCCTCTGTTTCTCGTATTTTGCAGGAGTCATGTGCGGGCCATGCAGCGGTACGGGAGACAGCAAGGAATCAACCGTCTCGAGGGGCTCATGTTGAAGTTCAGCAGAATTCGGCACCATTGCCAAGAGGTAAGGATAGTTGGTGGGCCGTGTGGCAACCAAGGGAGAGTCTCCCGGTGAAGCGTACCAGATCAATAGGTACAGGGGACGGGGTTGTTCGTGAGCGAGTCGCTCTGGCACCGAGGCTTGAGCCGCCTGTGAGTCTGAATGTTTCTGATGTGCAAGTTACGGGGGAAGTTTCTAAGGATGGATATGGGGTGGCAGTTCCCCAGACAGTTTCGGAGGATAGTATCCTGCCAAAGAAGTTGCCTTATTCTGGAGTGGGGATGCCTTTGGGGTCTCATTTGTCTGAGAAAACCAAAACTCGCATATGGAATGGTGAATATGTGGATGCTTTTCGGCTCCTCCATAGAGATATACAAGCTAAGGAGGGGTCGAAAGAGGAGGAGTTGGAGTTGGCTCGGAGGCCTCGAGTTCCGAGGTCTATTGAGAATTGGACTTCGGCCTTTCTAATTTATGCCAGCGTGTATAGTCAGCGTTATCCGGATAAGGCAGTGGACATGTTTAAATATGCGGACGTCATCCGTAAGGCCCATGGTTATTTTGGGGGTTTTGCATGGTTGTCGTACGACGAGGAGTTCCGGGCTCGTATGAGTGTGTTCCCAGAGCGTTCCTGGGGTGAGGTCGACATGGAGTTGTGGTTACAGTGGATGGCGTCTGCCCAACCGCCTGCTACGACCCACACGGCTAGCGGGCAGCCCGTGCAATATCGGCCCTTTCAGTTTCGCCCCACTCTCCCTGGGGCGGGGGGTTGGGGCAGAGGGCAGTCCTCCTCCTCTGGAGTGTGCTGGCATTTTAACAGGGGTTCGTGTAACCGGCCAGCATGCAGATATAAACATGAGTGTTCACAGTGCGGGGGCCGGCATGCTCTCACGCAGTGTTTTCCCGGACAGCGTTTTGGAGACCAGGGGAGGGGCGCAGGGGGCAGGGGACAACCTCAGCATTTTGTACATAAGGGCTCCTACTCCTATTAAGCAGGACATTTTGGATTCGTGGTTGGAGGACTACCCGGACGTTGAGGGCTGCTAAGACTCTGTCCTGGGGTTTCAGAGTTGGGTTCCGGATTGGGTACCAGGGTCCTCGGGTGGGCAGGTGGTCTGACAATCTGAAGTCTGCGAAGGAGTGTCCTCAGGTGGTGCAGAAAAAACTGGACGCTGAGCTGGCAGCAGGTCGGATTGCTGGTCCTTTTCTGGGTTGCCCCCTTCCGGATTTGATTGTCTCCCCGCTGGGTGTGGTACCAAAAAAGGCGGTTGGGGAATTTCGCCTTATGCACCATCTGTCTTGGCCTGAGGGTGCATCTATCAACGATTTTATTGACCCAGCTGACTCAACCGTGACATATGCTTCCGTGGATGACGCCTTGCGGCTTCTTCGCACAGCGGGATTTGGGGCCTTGCTGGCAAAGAGTGACATTCAGTCAGCTTTCCGGCTCCTGCCCATTCACCCCTGGGATTTTGGTCTCTTAGGCATGCATTTTGGTGGCTGTTTTTATGTCGATAAAGTGTTACCCATGGGCTGCTCGATTTCATGTTCCCTCTTTGAGACCTTCAGTACATTCTTGCAGTGGCGATTCACTTTTATCAGCGGCCATGCTCTGGTCTGCCATTACCTTGATGACTTTCTTTTCATTGGTGAGGGTCATTCTGGGCAGTGTCAGTCGGCTTTGTCAACTTTTCAGGATATGACTTCGGAATTGGGCGTCCCTTTGGCGCCGGATAAAACAGAAGGCCCTTGTACCTCCCTGACTTTCTTAGGGATTGAAATTGATACTACAGTTATGATGGCGCGGCTGCCTGCTGCTAAAGTGCGGGAGATGTCTGATTTCCTCAGATGGGTGTTGGGTGAGCGCAAATTAGAACTGCATAAAGTCCAGAAGCTTTTGGGGTACCTCAATTTTGCTTGTCGGGTTGTACGGGCAGGTCGGACTTTTTGTCGACGTCTGGGCCTCTCGATGTCCGGCGCCAGCCTGCCCCATCATCGGGTGCGCATTACAACTGCTGTCTGTGCTGATTTGACTATCTGGTTGAGTTTCCTGCAAGATTTCAATGGCGTGTCCTTGTTTTTTGCGGATGAGGACATGGTGTGGCAGGTGCAGCTTTTCACGGATGCATCGGGAGCGCACGGCTTCGGCATCTTTTGGGAGGGTCGTTGGTGCGCAGCAGGCTGGCCACAACATTGGAAAGATCAGGGTCGCAGTATTGCGTTTCTGGAACTCTTCCCATTGTTGGTTGCTCTGTTTATCTGAGGACAGGAATTTCAGAATCGCTCTGTATTGTTCCATGTGGACAACATGGCAGTTGTAGACTTGGTTAATAGACAGAGGGCCCGCGTTTTGCGTGTATTACGGCTACTGCGAGCCTTCATGTTGAGGTGTCTACAGCTGAAAATTGTCTTTAAGGCTAGGCATGTTCCTGGGGCCACTAATTGCATCGCTGATTCTTTATCTTGCTTTCAGTGGTCCGAATTCCGCAAATTGGCTCCTGGGGCGGACCTGGAACCGACGGCGATCCCACAGTACGTATGGGACTTGGGGGATTGAGGGTACAACAGTTGGTTGAACATTCAGTGGCTGCCTCTACACGGCGGAGCTATTTGAAGGCCTGGCAGGAGTTTTTACAGTTTGGTGAGGAGCTGGGGGGTACGGTCCGGGCTGGTTTATCTGAGGAACAATTCTTATTGCAGTTTGTTTTGCATTTAGCGGACAGAGGCCTATCTCACACGACCATCTCTGGCAAGTTAGCTGGGGTGTCTTTTTATGGTCAGCTTTGGTGGGGGAGGGATCCTGTTGGGGGGGTGTTGGTTCGTAAGGTTCTTAAGGGGTTGGGTAGGCTACAAGCCGGTGGGCAAAAGTTGCGGCAGCCTGTGACCTTTGATTTACTTCAGCTGCTGGTATCGCAGTTGGCTGTGTGCTGCTATGACGCTTTTGAGTGCCACAAATTTCGTTTGTGTTTTGTTTGGTTATTCTTTGGTGCATTCCGGGCCTCTGAATTGCTGGGTTTGAGGGGTAGAGTGGGTATGACCAGTAGCGAGGTGGTGGTGGAGCATGACAGGGTGCGTTTGTGGCTGAGGATGTCCAAAACTGATCAGATGGGGAGGGGTAAGTGGGTGTTTCTGGGTAGGAGTGGTGTGTCTGCTTGCTGCCCTGTGGGGGAATGGGAGGTTTTTGTGTCTTCTCCTCATTTTGCTCCGGGGGCAATTTTTTGTCATGCTGATGGCAGCCCCATCCTTGTTTCTCAGTTGTTAGCTGTCCTCCGCAAGGTTTTGTTGGGCCTGGGGAGGGATCCTTCTCAGTTTGGCACTCATTCCTTCAGGATTGGGGCGGCGACAGAGGCCGCCAGGTTGGGGTGGGATTGGTCTCAGATTCGTCGCATTGGGCGCTGGCGCTCTAGATGTTGTGAGAAGTATGTGAGAAAGTAGTCCTCCTTTGCTTTGCCTAACATTTCTTTTTCTCCTAGGTCCTTGGCCCTCAGTCGCTGGATGCAAACGGAGGGTGTGGATCCTGGGGCACTCTTTTGTTAAAAGGGCCGCTGTGGCCGCTGCACGTCAGCTTTGTGGGAGATCTCTTGGTTTAAGCAGCCTGACGCATGAAGTCTCCTGGCATGGCACAGGGGGCATGCGCTGGGGCGGTCTCTTTCCCGCCTTGGCTTCTCTAATTTCAAAAGGTTTGGGGGGCCCTCCGGATCTCCTGGTGTTGCATCTTGGGGAAAACGACTTAGTTTCTCTCTCTGGTTTGACTCTGTTAAAATTAATGCAACAAGACCTAGAAGCCATCAAGACCACATGGGTGAGCACCATGGTGATATGGAGTTTGTTCCTCGATTAAACTGGAATGGGGCAAGGAACTATTCAGCTGTGGAGAAGGCAAGACGCAAAGTGAATAGAGCAATGAGACTCTTTTGTGATCATTTATGTATATACAATTTGGCTCATCACCATTTGAAAGTTTCAGAGACTCATTTATTCTGTGAGGATGGGGTCCATCTGTCTACTTTAGGGATTTCTTTTTACCTTCTGGAGCTTAGAGACTTGATTGCTAAAGTGCTACAGGTGCAGTTATGGTGTACTCCTTCTATTTCTCCTTTGGGTGGGGCAGGAAAACGCTAAAGGTTTTCCTGGGTGGCGGTTTTGCTAGTGGGGTGGGCAGCCTGGAGCGGGTTGGCCATCCCGAAGGGTAGCTAGTTGGGTAATCCTGGGGGTATTAGGCAAGAGTTAGTTTCGGGTTCTGTTAGGTAGGGATTTTAGGCATACTGTGTAGATTGAAATGTCATGAAATAAATAAATAATGAATGTGTTCAAGAAATGTATTATGCACCTGTCTTAAATTAAAGTGGCCTTTCTTGCTCCTTGAAGAAGTGTGGACAGTGATTTCTTGCGCAAGGGGGGACCCAGGGAGAGCCAGGCGCGAGCTGGTCTTTCCCTGGGTGCGTTCGCGCGAGGGATCTGGGAGCAGGTGGGGTTGATTAGGGGAAGGTATAAAGGGAAGGCGGGCGGTTAATTAAGGAACTGCGTAGCGAGGCAGGGGAAGGGAGGTTTCCTTTTTTGCCCCACCCACCCTCCCTGTATTCCTTTAGTTAGGTTTTCTTTGCGGTGCTCTAGGCGCTGCTCTGGTCTTCTGGCTTTGCCACTCTTAAGGCAGGTGTGTCTGTTATTGTAGTAGGCGGTTTTGCTAGTGGAGTGGGCAGCCTGGAGCGGGTTGGCCATCCCGAAGGGTAGCTAGTTGGGTAATCCTGGGGGTATTAGGCAAGAGTTAGTTTCGGGTTCTGTTAGGTAGGGATTTTAGGCATACTGTGTAGATTGAAATGTCATGAAATAAATAAATAATGAATGTGTTCAAGAAATGTATTATGCACCTGTCTTAAATTAAAGTGGCCTTTCTTGCTCCTTGAAGAAGTGTGGACAGTGATTTCTTGCGCGAAGAATCCTGAAAGCAATTTAGTTTGCATGGCCTGATGCGGTTACGGTTTTTGAATAGCTTTATGTTGGCTCTGTTAAGAATTAATGGTCATCATCCCACATGCTTGTGTTTACCCAATCACAGTAAAATGCAGTGCATCTTCAGTTTCAATTAATGTTTTCTATAAATGGAATAACCAATATGGCGCATATCAGGTTGAGAAAGGCAACTTGACTGCCGAACCGCGTTCCTGTTTTGTCCATGGGTCTATTGAAGCCTGCGCAATAATAGAGAGAACCCCCACAATGTCGAGTGCTGGTTCTTCAATCAGGTAAGGTTGGAGATTTCTTTTTTATATAAAACGCCCTATTTTTATGACATCGTTTTCCCTCCCCAATATATTTGTACTTACCAGTATAAGTATAGGATGGGGATATTTTTGACATCTATATTTTGGTCATGATATTTTTGTAGGAGGATATTTTGGGTGTTGATATACTGTCAGTGTACCACATGAGGAATAGAAATGTAGGATGTTCTGATTCAATTATGTGTACATATGCAACCAACACTTTATTAACTCAATTACGTGCATATGTGTATTATGCACTTTAGGATGAATTATACATGGAAAGTGTATAAGCACATTATGGGAGAGATCTATGCCATTTGAATATGACATTATCACATGCACTCTGCACTTTAGGATATCAGGCACCTTACAAAATGTCCACAGATAAGGAAATGCAAATTAAAACACACTGCTGTCTTGAAGGAAAGATTGGAGATGTGGAATCATTGAATATGTTTACATATATGCATGATGCACTTTATTGTATAAATTCCTGGAATATCTTTTATGTTGGAGACAAAACATGTTAAATGAGAGAGAAAAGAGAGATTTTGCTTATTGAGAATATTAACATGAACTCTATTATTCTGTAAATCGTTTGTCCTAGATAGATAGAAGGTGCCTATTATACTTTTGTGTCTCTAAATATGCGTCATTTTGCACATAACACCATTCACTTTAGATTCTTGATATTGTGGACTTGGGGGCAACCTGCCATTTGTATGGTATTATTTGAAGGCTTGTCAATTAACACATTCAAAGGTCGTTATTGAATTTAAATAGACATTGAACATATGTATGAACCTGTTTCAACAATTTATGATGTTTAATGTACAGGAAAATAAAATATAGTACTTAAATTATTTTGACAGATTTTATAACATAAGTACGCTGAGGGGGGAAATGGAGGATGCTTTTTGCCAAAAAAATCCTGTAAGTTATGCCTTTAGTGCTAAAGGGACTTTGCAAACGAGAAAGGACAAGATGATAAAATGGTGTCCATTATGATTGTTTACGAGGACCAGTTGAAGGCCCGATTCTTTTTAAATGTTCTTGCATTTTCTTTGAATTCAAACATTCACTAAATAAACTACAAAATTCACCACTAACCCAACTGCGAAGGATTCTGTATTGTGCCACCATCAGTTTTGAGAAGAAGTATGCTATGTGGAGGAGTGTATATATCTATATATATATAGATATATATATATATCTATATATATATATAGATATATAAAGAAACCAAAGTTCCGGTAAGTCACCAGTCACGCTCGCGGGTGGGTCAGAGTAGGGCTCCCGGTCAGCCACTGTATCCACCAAAGTACTCCATTCATTCGAATAGACGTCTGACACTCAGAAGTTGCTGTGCACGCAATTTTAATCAGCAGGAAAACAACGCGTTTCGGTTTGCAGCTTGATCACGGTCCAGGGCTCCTTTAGAAACCATAAACTGATAAGGAGACTAGTGCCCAGGCGGAGCCTAATGGCACCTGCACGCGAAGAAGGCTATCAGGAAAGAAATATATTTCTATAGCTACTATGACCACATCTTAGGAACCCAGGTCTACTGAAACAGTAACCATATTGTCAGTGAAATCCCCTGGGGAACGTGATATACCTATGAATGGCATGCCGGAACTAACTCAAGGTGATGGCAAGTGGCAGTACAAGAAACTGGCTTTCGTTATGGATGTTGCCCAATACATCTTCATAGTGAAACCTATGTTCTCTAAGTCAGAGGAACCTAAGGCCCACATATACAACCCTATTTTGCATATGCAAACGGGGTTGCGACCCGTTTGCACATGCAAAATGTGAATGGGCGATGTACAATTCCTAAATAGCGAGTCACAATTTATTTGCGACTCGCTATTTAGGAATTGCGAGTCACTATTAAGAAGGGGAGTTCCCTTCCTAATTGTGGTCGCAAAACACTCGCAAATTACCACCCTCTTCTAGAGGGTGGTAATGCATTCGCAATTTGGAAGAAGTCCCCTGGGGACCCCTTCCACTTTGTGAATGTCTCTAAAAATATTTTTTAAGGGCAGGCAGTGGTCCCAAAAACCACAACCTGCCATTAAAAAATTCAAAGAAAATGTTTACATTTTTTTTAAATGCATCCAGGAAAGCGGGATGCATTAAGAAAAAAAATGCTTTATTTAAAAGAAGTCCCAGAGATGGTGGTCTGCTGAGCCAAGCAGGCCACCATCCCTTTCCAATGAGCTCGCAAATTGCGAAAGGCTCATTAATATTCATGAGCCTCTCAATTTGCAAACCCATTGGGAATCGCAAACAGTGTTAATCAATCAATCATCAATCAATCAATCATAACATTTGTATAGCGCGCTACTCACCCGGAAGGGTCTCAAGGCGCTGGGGGAGAGGGATACGTTACTGCTTGAAAATCCAGGTCTTGAGTTGCTTCCTGAAGGAGAATGGTCCTGGGTTAGCCGAAGGTGGATCGGGAGGGAGTTCCATGTCTTGGCTGGCAGGTAGGAGAAGGATCTTCCTCCGGTGGTGGCTCCGCGGATGCGTGGAACGGCGGCGAGCGTGAGGCTGGCCGATCGTAGCTGGCGGGTGGGCGTGTAGAAGGTCAGGCGGTTGTTGAGGTACTTGGGGCCCAGGACGTGGAGAGCCTTGTGTGCGTGGGTGAGGAGTCTGAACGTGATCCTCTTGCTGACGGGGAACCAGTGCAGGTCTCTCAGGTGGCCGGAGATGTGGCTGTGTCGGGGGATGTCCAGGACGAGTCGTGCGGAGGCGTTCTGGATGCGTTGGAGTCTTTTCTGAAGTTTGGCTGTGGTTCCGGCGTAGAGGGTGTTTCCGTAGTCCAGTCGGCTGGTGACTAGTGCTTGGGTGACCGTCTTCCTGGTTTCGGTGGGGATCCATCGAAAGATCTTTCGGAGCATGCGCAGGGTGTTGAAGCACGATGATGCGACGGCGTTGACTTGTCTGGTCATCTAGAGGGAGGAGTCCAGGATGAAGCCCAGGTTACGTGCGTGGTCTGTTGGCTTGGGAGTGGTGCCCAGGGCAGGGGGCCACCAGGAGTCGTCCCAGGTGGAGGGTGATGATCCCAGGATGAGGACTTCCGTCTTGTCTGAGTTCAGTTTCAGGCGGCTGTTTTTCATCCACTCGGCGACGTCTTTCATCCCTTCGTGTAGGCTGGTTCTGGCGGTGGCGGGGTCGTTGGTGAGGGAGAGGATCAGCTGGGTGTCGTCGGCGTAGGAGATGATGTTGAGGTTGTGTTGGCGTGCGATGGCAGTGAGGGGGCTCATGTAGACGTTGAAGAGAGTGGGGCTGAGTGATGATCCCTGTGGTACGCCGCAGATGACTTCAGTGGCCTCGGATCTGAATGGGGGAGGCGGACTCTCTGGGTTCTTCTGGTGAGGAATGAGATGATCCACTCCAGTGCCTTCTCTCGGATTCCGATGTTGCTGAGGCACTGCACTAGGGTGGCGTGGCAGACAGTGTCGAACGCTGCGGAGAGGTCCAGGAGGAGGAAGGCCGCTGTTTCCCCGTTGTCGAGCAGGGATCTGATGTCGTCAGTGGCTGCGATGAGGGCAGTCTCGATGCTGTGGTTCGCTCGGAAACCGGACTGTGAGTGGTCGAGGGATCCGTTTGTCTCGAGGAAGGTGGCAAGCTGTCTGTTGGCGGTCTTCTCGATGACTTTGGCAGGAAAATGGAGGAGCGAGATGGGGCGGATGTTTTTGAGGTCGGTGGGGTCCGCTGTTGGTGTCTTCAGGAGGGCGCTGAGCTCGGCGTGCTTCCAGCTCTCCGGAAAGGTGGCGGTGTTGAAGGAGGTGTTGATGATGTCCCGGAGTTGGGGTGCTATGATGGAGTTGGCCTTGTTGAAGACGTGGTGGGGGCAGGGGTCAGTTGGGGATCCGGAGTGGATGATGTTCATCGTGCTGGTGGTGTCTTCGGTGCTGGCCGGGGTCCAGGCGCAGAGGGTGGTGGTGGGGGCGTTGGTTCGGTGGTTTGGGTGCGTGGTTGGTGCGCCGAAGCTGTTGTGTATTTCGGCGATTTTGCGGTGGAAGAACGAGGCGAGCGAGTCGCAGAGGTCTTGTGAGGGAGTGATGTCGTTGTTTCCGGCGCTGGGGTTGGAGAACTCTTTGACGATGCTGTTGTGGGCGTTGTTGTCCAGTCGTTCTTTGAAGGCTGTCTTCCTGGTGGTGCGGATCAGCTGGTGGTGTTTGCGGGTGGCGTGCTTGAGGGCAGTCATGTTGTCTGTGGTCTGGTCGTTGCGCCAGGCTTTCTCGAGGGTGCGGAAGTTCTTCTTGGAGTTCTTAAGTTCGTTGGTGAACCAAGAGGCTTTCTTGCTGCCGGGTCTGTTGGGAGGGGTCTTCAGTGGTGCGAGGTCGTCTGCGCAGTTGGTGATCCACTGCGTGAGGTTGCTGCTGCTTCGTTGGGGTCCGTCGTGCTGGGGGGAGGGTTCTGGCTGAGGGAGGTGGTGAGCTGGTCAGCGGTGATCTTGTTCCAACTCCTGCGAGGAACCTGTTGCGGGTGGTGGTGGGTCGTGGTTCTTCTGAAGCTGAAGTGGACGCAGCTGTGGTCCGTCCAATGAAGTCCAGTGGAGTGGCTGAAGGAGATGTACTTGCTGGAGGAGAATACTGGGTCAAGTCTGTGGCCAGCGTAGTGGGTGGGGGTGTTCACCAGTTGCTTGAGTCCGAGGTTGGCGAGGTTGTCCAGCAGGGTGATGGTGTTGCTGTCCTTGTTGTTCTCCAGGTGGAAGTTGAAGTCTCCTAGGTGGATGTAGTCAGCGGAGGTGAGGGCGTGCGGGCTGATGAAGTCTACGATGTCTTCGCTGAATTGTGTGCGTGGTCCCGGGGGTCTGTAGATGAGGGTGCCTTTGAGGGTGGTCTTGAGTGTTAAACACACTGTTTTACATGCCAAATAGCGACTCGCAAATTGTGAGTCGCAAACGAGTTGCAATTTGCGAGGCACTATTTTGCGCATTGTACATCTTGCCCTAAATTCCAAGGCGGTGTGGCATAGGGCGGGCACTGTCTCAATGTAGGGAATCACAGTGTCACCCACTAGTACCCATGGTACATCAAAAATCCACCCTAGGAAGTAGTGACCACATTCATCTCCAGGATAAAAGAAACAGAAAACAACTGCTGAAGTCCTCAGTAGTCCAAACACAGCTAAATGCCCAAAATGTGAAACAGTGCAAAGAGTCTTATCTGAAGCTGTAACACCCAGTCGTGCCTCGGAGGAAAAGGGTAGGGAACCCGTGCTGGTGTCATGGCCGAAGCAAAGTGGGCCGCTTCCTTTGCTCCTGTTACCAAAACAATCAAAACAAATACAAGTTAAAATCTAGGTTACATGTATATTCAACATATACAATATATGTACCTCCCTAGAAGGCTTAGGCTCAGCCGGAGGGCAGTATGGGGAGAAAAGTTCTCCATCAAGATGTTTGAACATCAATGATGTATTTAGATTCTCTCTTTCTACGCTTGAGAACTCTGTCCCCACCTCTAGTTGTATTTTTGTACCTGCTACATGGCAAAATAGGATAAAAGGGAAGTGTCTCAGAAATGTTTGTTATGAAAGTGTCGTGCTACAGGGTAATGGTGGTCCTTGTTGGTGATCGCCCTTGTTGATAATAGGTTATTAATTGCTCTACTTATGCATTTCTTACATTGTTTGCATTTTATGTAACATACTGCAATATAGCCGACATGGTTTCAGTATGATGGTCATTTATTTGCGTCCGTTGACTATGTTTGATACTCAGTCTTTATAATGCACTGGATTGATGTAAACTTCGCATGTGATCAAGGCTGGGAAGCCGAAATACGTTATGTGGAGCTGAATTAAAATCGATTATTGGCAGTATATCCGTAGCGTGTCCTTAGAGTGCGTTATTTGGTATTGTGTGCAAGGCAAATATATCTATATATATTCACAGAAAAAAACAATGGTTAAAGTGACATCATTGGTAGGTATGATAATAAGATTTGAAAATAAAATACTTGAAAAATCACTGAAGCTAACAAAGGTTAAAATTATGTTATGGTTAGGTGTTGAAATAAGGTAAAAACAAATGTTTAAAAAACATAAAAACAATGACTTTCACCCTTTATAGTTTCATGACCTAACTGTAATTTGCACCCCATCCATGCATTACATATCTACTCACACATTACTTCACTCATATGCGACCCTTGACCCTTCCAGGTAGGTCGCTCCCCCGCCGCACAGCACAGTCTGTGCCCGTGATCTCCCTCGCTGCACCCGTGTCTCTCTGCCTGGTTTTCCCTTCTGCTCCCCTCGCGGCCCCCGTGTCTCTCTGCCAGTTTTGCCTTCTGTTGCTTAGCTGCCCCTGCATTTCTGTGACCTTTCTGCTCTTTCTTGGGACCTTTGTGCCTCTGTGCCACTCGTTTCCCCCTGTTTTTTTGTGACCTTTCTGCCCTTTCTGCCCTTTCTGCCCTTTCTTGAGCTTTCTGCCTCTGTGCCACTCGTTTCCCCCCATTTTTTTGTGCCCTTCCTGCCCTTTCTTGTGAGCTTTCTGCCTCTGTGCCACTCGTTTCCCCCCGTTTTTTGTGACCTTTCTGCCCTTTTTTGGGACCTTTCTGCCTCCTGGCCACTCGTTTCCCCCGTCTTTTGTGACCTTTCTGCCCTTTCTTGTGACCTTTCTGCCTCTATGCCACTAGTTTCCCCCCGTTTTTGTGACCTTTCTGCCCTTTCTTGTGACCTTTCTGCCTCTGTGTCACTCGTTTTCCCCCGTTTTTGTCATTTTTTCTGCCCTTTCTTGTGACCTTTGTGCCTCAGTGCCACTCGTTTCCCCCGTTTTTTGTGACCTTTCAGCGCTTTTTTGTGACCTTTGACCCTGCTCGCAGGCAGGTCACCCCCACATGGCTGCTCGTCACCTGACTGCCTTGTTCCTGCCTCCCTGCTGCCTCCTTCTTTCCTGGGTTTTTCCCTTCCCTCAGCCCTGTGCGCCAGTTTCCCCTGCCCCCCGCTGCTCCCGATCCGGCCCTTTCCCGCCGCTGCTTCCCTGCGGCCCCACCCCCCCTGCACATCCATTAGCCTCCCTGCTCCCGCCTCCAAGCTACTCCTCCCTCCCAAGTCACCTGATATGCAGGCCGAGAAGCGGCCGCGCGTAGCTGGCGCGCCTAAGTCAAGCCCGTCTGCACTCGTCCACGCATGGACCGCACCCAGCGCCAGAACCCCTGGAACCCGCGAACGCCACAACACCAGAATCCACTACGATGCCAGCACCTTCCACACACTCAACGCCAGCCAAAACCACACCTGCTTCCAGGCCGCCCCGAAACGGACCCACGGACCCTTCTCCTGCCACACCTGCAGCTTCACCTGTGACAGCACCACCAAAGCTCCAAGGACTGGACCCAACCACCTCCGCTGCATACTCCTCAACACCCGCTCCGCACGCAAACACGCCATCGAGCTATGGGATCTGCTCGACAACTCCGCCCCAGACGTGGCCTTCCTGACCGAGACCTGGTGGAACGACTCCTCGGCACCCGACATCGCCATAGCCATCCCGGACGGCTACAAGGTCACCCACAGGGATCGCGCCAACAGAATTGGAGGAGGAATAGCCATCATCCACAAGTCTACCCACAAGCTCGCCACCTACGCAGACGACACCCTCAACACCTGCACTTCCGGATCCACACCGACCCCAACACCACCCTCTGAGGAACATTCATCTACAGACCCCCCCCCCGACCCTGGGCTCAGTTCAGCGACTCCATCGCCGACCTAGCCAGCACCCACGCACTCGCCTCCACGGACTACATCCTCCTCGGGGACCTGAACTTCCACCTCGAGAACAACAATGGCGCCAACTCCACCACCATGATCGACAACCTCACCACCTCAGCCACAGACAACTTGTCACCGCACACACCCACGCCGCCGGCCACGCATTGGATCCGGTCTTCTCCACAGGCTCCCATGTCGCCTTCGACCACACCACCGAACTCCACTGGACCGACCACCGCTGCATCCATTTTACCTTCAAGAAACCAACCACTCACCATCGCACCCAACAGCTGCCTTGCTGCAGCTGGAGCAAAGTCACCGAAGACCAGCTGATCACCTCCCTCACCAAGAATCCACCCACCGACCCCACCAACCCAGACGCCGCAGCCCAAAACCTCAGACAGTGGATTGACGACTGCGCCAACACCCTCGCCCCGCTCAAGAAATTCTCCAACAGCCATGCCAACAAGAGAGTCACCTGGTTCACCGACGAGCTCCAGATCTCTAAACACGTATGCCGGAAACGGGAGAAGACATGGCTCCACAAATGCACACCGGACAACCACGCAGCCCATAAGGACGCCACCCGCATACACCACCACCTCATCAGATTAGCATAAGAGATCCTCCTTCAAAGACCGCTTAGATAACAACGCACACGACAGCAAAGAGCTCTTTAGCATCCTAAAGGAACTCTCCAACTCCAGCACCAACGACATCCCGCCCTCACAAGAACTGTGCGACTCACTAGCCATCTTCTTCCACCGGAAGATCGCTGACATCCAGGACAGCTTCAACACCACGACTGCCCCGACTACACCAGACTCCACCTCTCCTGTGAACACCACCAACGCCAACCGCCTGACCTCCTGGTCCAACGTTAACGATGACGAGACACGCAACAGGTCATGAACTCCATCCACTCAGGATCTCTGTCTGACCCGTGCCCACACCACGTATTCAACTAAGCAGATGCAGCCATCGCACCCCAACTACGGAAGATCATCAACATCTCCTTCGAAACAGTGACATTCCCGGAAAGCTGGAAGCACGCCGAAATCAACGCCCTCCTCAAGAAGCCCAAAGCAGACCCCAAGGACCTCAAAAACCTCCGGCCCATCTGCCTGCTCCCGGCAAAGGTCATTGAGAAAATCATCAACATGCAACTGGCCCGCCACCTGGAAGACAGCAACATCTTGGACCCGTCCCAGTCCGGATTCAGACGAGACCACAGCACCGAGACAGCCCTCATCGCCGCCACAGACAACATCAGGCACCAACTAGACAACGGCGAAACATCAGCCCTCGTCCTCCTGGACCTGTCAGTCGCCTTCGACAAGGTCTGCCATCGCACTCTAAAGACACACCACCTAGAAGCCGGAATCCAAGTGAAGGTTCTTGACTGGACCATGTCCTTCCTCTCCGGCAGAACCAAGAGCGTCCGCCTCCCACCCTTCCGATCTGAAGCGACCGACATCATCTGCGGCGTCCCCCAGGGCTCATCCCTCAGCCCAACGCTGTTCAATGTCTACATGGCCCCCGTCGCACAAGTGGCCCGCCATCACGACCTCAACATCATCTCCTACGCCGACGACACCCAGCTCATCCTCTCCCTCACCAAGGATCCACACACCACCAAAACCAACCTCCACGAGGGAATAAAGGCCATCGCCGACTTGATGAGGTGCAGCCGTCTGAAGCTGAACTCGGATAAGACGTAGGTCCGCATCCTCTGACCCACCCCCTCAGCTTGGGACGACTCCTGGTGGCCGACCACACTGGGAACAGCAGCCCAATACCCACCGACCATGCACGCAATCTATGATAATGATAATGATAATGTGTTGGTCAGGCCACATGAAGGGCTTGCTCCCTCCCCGCACGACCAGGCCCGAACCTGGCTCTTCAGGTGTTACACGCAACAACCACCCGTTTCCCGTCTCATATGGGCCGTCATGGGCCGATTCCCTACCGGCCCTCTCGCCCGGCCTGGGCGCCATCTTGGACACAGCACCACGAGGCCGCGTGGCCTCCGATCGACCCTAACCCTGGGCCTGGCCAGGCCCCGACATCCCGGCACCACCATCCACCCAGGAGGTGAGCGGACCACTTGGCAGGTCAATGGGAGAAAGAGGTGACGATGGCTCTCCCCCGCCAGGTGCCGATCGCCCCAGCTCCCCGAGGCGCTGGCTCCACCCCCCTGCTGGGTGTCTGGACTACCTCATCCTGGACCTCCCGACCTCCAAGTGCGAGGGTCCGGACATCAAAGGGCGCCAGACCTATAACTGGGGCAGCTCCAGAGCAGGAAGGCAGTTGTATCCTGGAGTCGAGAGACGCAGTGAAGAACTCATCCTTGACGGACTACTGGCACTGCCGTAGCCCTGCCTTGTGAACTATCGACCTGCCTGCTGGCGCTGCCGTAACCTTCTGAAACCTTCATCGTCGTCGGGACCTGCTGGCGTGGCCGCGGACCGTTTGTAACCACCACCTTCATCGGGACCTGCTGGCTCCGCCGCGGACCGTCGCTACCTTCAACCATCCCGGGACCTGCTGGCTCCGCCGCGGCCCGATCATCTAGAACGCCGAGCTCGAGGATTGTGAGCTATTTTCATCTACCAGATTGGTAACGAGACTGTCCCGCTACCCTTTTCCCAACCAAGAGACTAGCCTAGAGGGGACCCCGGAGTCCAGACCTCCTTGTACCATTTCACCGTACTTGAAGAATTGCTTATAAAGTAACGTTGAACCTTATCCTTGTGTGGTGTACATCTGTGGAGGGGAAGTTACTTGTCTGTACGATCGCTGGAGACGGCTCTCCCCGGAGACCTCTCCCCTTGTCCTCGGCCGACCCTCCAGGTCCCGTCTAACATTGGTGGCCAGCGGCGTGATCCGAATCGACGCGTAATCGTACAGAGAGTAGCTCACCCCACAACAAAACCACAATGTCAACCAAAGAAAGCGGATCCACCGAGAAATTCCAGATGGAGAAATTGGAAGAATATAGCCATCGTGAGTTGAAACAATTCTGCATGGAATTAGGTATCGCTACCACCGGTCTGAGTACTAAAGACGATTTCAAGCACGCCATCGAGTCATGGGCAGAAACCGGGGCCGTCAGACCCCCGGACCAAAATGTCGCAGCAGCAGAGAAAAACACCACGGCTCCCGAGGAGCAAAGAACGGGTCTCTCGCAAGATGAGATCCAAGAACGAGAAAGAAACCGACTACACGAGCTAGAAATGGCCCGGCTCAAAATGGATGGCGAACTCAAATTAGCCGAACAAAAACTGAACCTGGAACACCTGCGGCTCCGAGAAGAACGGGAAGAGAAACAGAGACAAAGAGAGCTCGAAGAGAAGAGACTGGCGAATGAACACGAGCGCAAACTAGCTGAAATAGACTTACGGAAGCAGAACAAAGAATTAGGGGTGCCCGAGCAAACGCGCGACCCGGGGGCAACAGAAAAGAAGGTACACATCCCCAAGGATGTCGTTCGAGAATATTTCCGAGATGACGACATACAGCAGTGGTTCAAGGCCTATGAGATCGCTATGACCTCCCACCGGATCGATCGCAGCGACTGGGGAGCCGGTCTATGGGGGAGGTTCGTCAATGAAGGCCGCGATGCCCTGCTGCAGCTTCCAGACCATCTGATGACCTCCTATGACCACATGAAAGCTACCCTCCTCACCCGCTATGGGCTCACACCCGAAATGTACCGCCAGAGGTTCCGAGACTGCACCCGGATCCCGGGTACAACTTGGGTGGAATACGTGAACTATTTCAGCCGAGCCTTCGAGGGTTGGATCAAGGGAAGCAACGTAACGACCTACGAGCAACTATTCAATCTCATGGTATGGGAGCATCTATCAAACAACTGCTTCGTCGAGCTCAGGCAGCACCTCCTCGACAGTAAATTGACTGATCCGCGGCAGCTCGCCGCCGAGGCTGACCGGTGGGAAATTACCCGAGTGGGCCGAAATGGGTCACATGAACCGATCCGGAACAACCACGGTCAGCACCATCCCCGAGGAGGAGGAGGGGGCCAGGGACGAGGAAGAGACAACGCCCCGGCCGCTCCCGCTACCAGCACCCCACCCCCGGCCAACCGGGGCAACCCCCCGGCACGGCCGGGATACAGAGCCAATGTCACATGTCACCGATGCCAGCGAGTCGGCCACTACGCAAACGACCCGAATTGTCCACAGAGCCAGACTCCGAGACCCCGCCAGATGGCTGCCGCCGCCCTGGGGGAAGAACAAATCTCCGAAGAACACGAGGAATGTGAGCAAGAACACCAAGAATGGGAACCCGCCGCCATGGTTCTAGCGTGCCTAGGGGGAAAAGACATGGTCCCGCGGGTCCCCCTACCCGCCAACACCCGGAAGTACAGTCAGTGGGTGAACATTAATGGACGCCGGGCCGAAGCCCTACGTGACACCGGGGCCAGTGTAACGGCTGTCCGCTGTCACCTGGTGACCCCAGAACAGATCCTGCCGAACGTTCTCTGCCCTGTCCGGTCAGCCGACAATTCGGAGAGTCTATGTCGGATGGCCTGCGTCCCCTTCGAGTGGGGAGGAGTCTCCGGCATGTTGAAAGTGACGGTCCGAGATGATGCCCCCGTAGACTGCCTCCTGGGAAATGACCTTGAGAGTTCCCCGTGGGCCGCCGTAGAGAGGAGAGAGCACCTGGGGATGTTGGGCATCCCGGACTGGGCGTGCGTAACCACCCGGTCCATGGCTGCCCGTACCACCCCCCGACCCGAAGAACCTGAATGGCCGGCACCTCCTCCCCCGGTCGCTCCAGTAGAAGACACCGACCGTGCCGTCCCCCCAGAGCAAACTCCCGAGGGGCTCGTTCAGCCTCAGGACCTTCCCGGCCTGGCTCAGTGGCGTCAGGAGGGGGGGCCCACCCAGGAACAGTTTCGCCACGAGCAGAAGACCTGTCCCTCCCTCGAGGGACTCCGCCAACAAGCCCTCGCCCAGAGTGCAGGGGATACCTCCGGAACCCATTGGGTCTATTGGGACAATGACCTGTTGTACAGCGAACAGAGAATCGCAGAGTTAGGGGCCAGTCGAGTGCTAGTGGTGCCCCTACGCTTTAGAGACTTCTTGCTAAACCTGGCCCACGATGTCCCCCTGGCTGGCCACCTGGGCCAGGACAAAACCTACAGCCGCCTGGTGACCCACTTTTTCTGGCCCAAGATGAGGAACGACGTACTCCAGCACTGCCGGTCTTGCCCCACGTGCCAGGCCAGCGGGAAGAGCGGCCGCAAGCTTAAAGCACCTCTGCAACCTTTCCCGGTGGTCACCACCCCGTTCGAGAGGGTGGGGATAGACATTGTGGGGCCCCTGGACCCCCGTACAGCACAAGGGCATCGGTTCATCCTGGTACTGGTGGACCACGCCACTCGCTACCCCGAGGCTGTTCCCCTACGAACTGTGACCGCCCCGGTAGTCGGCCGGGCCTTGATGGGGATCTTCTCCCGGGTGGGGTTCCCCCGAGAAGTCGTCAGCGACCGGGGCACAAACTTTATTTCAAAATACATGAAGTCCCTCTGGCAACAGTGTGGGGTCACCTACAGATTCACGACCCCCTATCACCCTCAAGGAAACGGACTGGTTGAGCGGTTCAACCGCACGCTCAAAGGGATGATTGGGGGGTTGGAAGAGCCCCTCCGTCGCCAGTGGGATGTGCTACTGCCGTGCCTCCTCTTTGCCTACCGAGAAGTCCCCCAGAAATCCCTCGGCTTCAGCCCTTTCGAACTCTTGTATGGACACCCTGTGCGCGGGCCGCTCAGCCTAGTCAAAGAAGGCTGGGAAATGCCCCCTCTAAAGAACCCTCCAGATGTTTTCAAGTACCTCCTAACCCTCCGCAACCAGACCAGATGGTTCCAAGAGATGGCAAAAGCAACTTGGAGGCCAGTCAGGAAGACATGAAACGGTGGTACGATCAAATGCCTCCTCCATCGAATTTGAACCCGGCCAACAAGTGTGGGTAATGTCTCCCACCGAACCATGCGCCCTGCAAGACAAATGGACCGGGCCCTTCAAAGTAGTCGAGCGCAAGAGCCCTGTCACCTATCTCATCGATATGGAATCTTCACGGAACCCTCTCCGGGTCCTCCATGCCAATAGACTGAAACCCCACTTTGTGCGCTCAGAGCTCAGCCTCCTGATGGCAACAGACAGCGGAGCCGAGGAGGACTCCGAACCCCTTCCTGACCTCCTACGGACTCGAGAGAAGGACGGCTCCGTGGACGGGGTCCGACTCTCGGAGGCCCTCACCCCGGAACAGCGCCAAGGCTGCCGAGACCTCCTGCTGCAGTTCGCCACCCTGTTTTCTCTCACCCCAGGGGTCACCCCCTGGTGCTTACACGACGTGGACACTGGAGAGAGTCCCCCTGTCCGCCACCGGGCCTACCGCGTACCAGATCGGGTACGGGCCTGCATCCAAGAGGAGGTGGGCAAGATGCTCACGCTCGGGGTCATCGAGCCCTCAGACAGCCCCTGGGCCAGCCCAGTGGTACTGGTCCCCAAAGCGGCCGCCCCCGGCACCACGCCTGAGCTCCGGTTCTGCGTCGACTACCGGGGCTTGAATGCGGTCACCAGAACAGACGCACATCCTATTCCCCGAGCAGATGAACTAATCGACCGCCTGGGAGCTGCCCGCTACCTCAGCATCTTCGACCTGACAGCGGGCTACTGGCAGATCGGTCTCACACCCCGGGCCCAAGAACGATCTGCCTTCTCCACCCCTGATGGCCACTACCACTTCAAGGTCATGCCCTTCGGCATGAAGAATGCCCCAACAGCATTTCAGCAGCTATTAAACCAGGTCCTGGCGGGACTCGAAGAATTCAGCGCCGCCTACCTGGACGATATCGCTGTGTACAGCCGCCACTGGTCCGACCACCTCCACCACCTCCGAGAGGTGCTACAGGCCCTCCAACGAGCTGGCCTCACGATCAAGGCCAGCAAATGCCAAATTGGCCAGGGGTCCGTGACCTATCTCGGGCACCAGGTGGGAAGCGGTCTGGTGGCCCCTCTGCAACTCAAGATCGCTGCCATCCAGGCTTGGCAGCCCCCCATCACCCAGACCGAGGTCCGCGCCTTCTTGGGACTCACAGGCTACTACCGGCGGTTCGTGAGGGACTATGGCAGCATTGTGGGGCCCCTCACGGAACGGTCCAAACAGGAACACGGCCGTCGGATCCGGACGCTTTACAAGCCGCTTCTCCGCTTGACAGAGCTGGGAGCGCTACATACATCGACAGACTCCACGGCATTTGAACTTATCCTATACCATTGGAGTATTATCCTACTCGCCGTGGGCAAAATAAATAGAAAACCATATAATTCTGAAATCGTCAAGCGGATACTCTCTGATATACATCGAATAATAACTGTTCGCATATTGGATACTCGACCGGAGTATCTATGGTCAAGGGCCCAGCTGGGTTGGAAGTATCACCAGCTGAGCGACCTTCTGACTGGATTACAGCCATTTAGCCCTGAGGAATCGCGGGTGCGATGAAACACGTGTCGGCTGGCTGTTCATCACATTAAAGACTCCAAGATCTACTTATTGAGAGTTCTTTTGTTTTGATAATTCTGTCATTTTGATATATGCTTGGTTTATTGTGTTACTTAACACTATATACACTGTCTTGAGTGCAACGGCAACCTATTCTGTTCATATAGGGGTAGCTCTTTTTTCTACTCAACTTAGTGGTTCAAGGTTTTTCCACTCGCCGTCTTGCACCAGAATAGCCAATAATTTTACACTGATGTGCGTACATACGGGCTGTGCACCCGGTTCTAACTGATCAAAAGCCTTCCTATCCTGATAGCCCCTCACGGAACTCACCTCCAAAAACCAACCAAAGGAGGTCAACTGGACCCCCGACTGTCAAGCGGCCTTCGAGAAGCTGAAGGCCGCAATGTGCTCCGCCCCTGTGCTCCAGGCCCCCGACTACAGTCAGGAATTTATCGTCCAAACGGACGCCTCCGACCATGGCATTGGGGCAGTCCTTTCCCAGCTGAACCCCGAAGGACTTGACCAGCCGGTGGCTTTCATCAGCAGACGGCTCCTGGCCCGAGAACAACGCTGGAGCACCATCGAGAGGGAGGCCTTCGCCGTGGTGTGGGCCCTCAAAAAGCTCCGGCCTTATCTCTTCGGTACCCACTTCCGGGTACAGACCGATCATCGGCCCCTGCAGTGGCTAATGCAGATGCGGGGGGAAAACCCGAAACTCTTGCGTTGGTCCATCTCCCTGCAGGGGATGGACTTCACTGTGGAACATCGACCCGGGCAAGACCACGCCAACGCAGATGGCCTGTCCCGCTTTTTCCGCCTCGACGAAGAGAGTCCCCAAGAGGATGGGTGACTCTCCCCGCCTTCAGCTGGGGGGGACGCATGTTGGACAGGCCACGTGAAGGGCTTGCTCCCTCCCCGCACGACCAGGCCCGAACCTGGCTCTTCAGGTGTTACACGCAACAACCACCCGTCTCATATGGGCCGTCATGGGCCGATTCCCTACCGGCCCTCTCGCCCGGCCTGGGCGCCATCTTGGACACAGCACCACGAGGCCGCGTGGCCTCCGATCGACCCTAACCCTGGGCCTGGCCAGGCCCCGACATCCCGGCACCACCATCCACCCAGGAGGTGAGCGGACCACTTGGCAGGTCAATGGGAGAAAGAGGTGTCGATGGCTCTCCCCGCCAGGTGCCGATCGCCCCAGCTCCCCGAGGCGCTGGCTCCACCCCCCTGCTGGGTGTCTGGACTCCCTCATCCTGGACCTCCCGACCTCCAAGTGCGAGGGTCCGGACATCAAAGGGCGCCAGACCTATAACTGGGGCAGCTCCAGAGCAGGAAGGCAGTTGTATCCTGGAGTCGAGAGACGCAGTGAAGAACTCATCCTTGACGGACTACTGGCGCTGCCGTAGCCCTGCCTTGTGAACTATCGACCTGCCTGCTGGCGCTGCCGCAACCTTCTGAAACCTTCATCGTCGTCGGGACCTGCTGGCGTGGCCGCGGACCGTTTGTAACCACCACCTTCATCGGGACCTGCTGGCTCCGCCGCGGACCGTCGCTACCTTCAACCATCCCGAGACCTGCTGGCTCCGCCGCGGCCCGATCATCTAGAACGCCGAGCTCGAGGATTGTGAGCTATTTTCATCTACCAGATTGGTAACGAGACTGTCCCGCTACCCTTTTCCCAACCAAGAGACTAGCCTAGAGGGGACCCCAGAGTCCAGACCTCCTTGTACCATTTCACCGTACTTGAAGAATTGCTTATAAAGTAACGTTGAACCTTATCCTTGTGTGGTGTACATCTGTGGGGGGGAAGTTACTTGTCTGTACGATCGCTGGAGACGGCTCTCCCCGGAGACCTCTCCCCTTGTCCTCGGCCGACCCTCCAGGTCCCGTCTAACATAATGATAATGAAATGTATAAAGCGCACGAATACCAAAAATGGTGTCTCAGCGCTAGAACCATGAGCAGACACCCCTCACTGAAACAACCAGGTTTTAAGATTTTTTCTAAAGCCCATAAGAGAGCTGGCCTTCCTAATTTCTGGTGGCAGCAGATTCCACAGCTTAGTAGTGCCGTGCTGGAAACTCCGTCCTCCCCAATGCAAACTCTGGATCTTTGGCACTACAAGAAGTTTTGCACCTGAGGAACGCAGTGATCTGCCTGGCTGGTACCACGCAAAAAGCTCCCTCATGAACAGCGCACCCTTTTGTGTCAGAGCTTTAAAGGCTACACAGAGTGCCTTAAATTTGATCCGCTGCATCACTGGAAGCCAATGGAGCTTCCGAATCTCTTCTGAGATGGATTTATGCCGGGGTAGGCTCAGCAGTAAGAGCGCCGCCGAATTTTGGACAGCCTGAAGTTTTCTCAGGCACTGCGTTTGGGCATTCAAATAAAGCCTGTTGCAATAATCCAACTTAGACTGTATCAGGGAGGTGATGACCACTTTCCTGGTTTCCTCCAGGATATAGGGAAGTACCTTCCTGATTTTTTTTATCAGGAAGTGAGAAGCAGACACAATGGTATTTGTTTGAGGGATAAAAGTGAGCCTGTTGTCTATCAAAATGCACAGGTTTTTTGTCTTTGCCGTAGGGACGGGTGGGGAAGCCCATTTCCACAGGCTACCAGAGCTTGCTCCAGGAAGGTTGCAAGTTGCCAAAAATCAACACTTCCGTCTTCTCTGAGTTTAATTTAAGGCAGTGACTGCTCATCCAGATGTTAATGGCGGCCATGCAGTTATAAAACTGAACCACAGGGGAGCTCTGTTTCTTATGAGCTGCAACCACAATCTGCGAGTCATCTGCATATGATGTTAAAGAGAAGCCGTAATCCATGACAAGTGATGCAAGCTCAGTGACATAGACATTGAACAACAAAGGGCTCAACGAACTACCCTGCGGAACCCCACAAGGCAGAACATAGGGTACCGAATTAAACCTGTCGAGTGACACCGTTGATCTCCTCTCCTGCAGAAAGGAGGCCAGCAGGGCCAACGCCATGCCATCCCCACCTAAAGTTTTTAATCGGTGTGAAACGTGGCGGAGAGGTCAAGTAAGATTAATGCTGCGGTACCTCCACCATCCATGACTGCTCTGATTTCTTCGGTCACCTTAATAAGTGCTGTCTCGGTACTGTGTTCCTTGCGGAAGCCAAACTGGGAGTGGTCCAACAACCCATTGTCATCAATGAACTGGGTCAATTGGATGTTCATAATCTTGTCCACAATTTTGGCTGGAAGAGGAAGGCGTGCAATGGGGCAATAGTTTTAAGTCATAGAAGCATCTAAAGAGGGTTTCTTAAGAAGCGGGAGAACGGAAGTCTCCTTTCAAATAGTAGGAATACTTCCTGAGGAAAACATCTTATTAAAAATGTCTGTCAACACGGGACTCACTAGGTCAGCCAGCTCCATCAAAAAACCTGATGAGCAGGGGTCCAAAGGAAAGCCTGATTTAGAGGCCAGAATATGGTAGCCAGAATTTAGAGGCCAGAATATGGTGGCTGGAGTCATCCTCGACTCCTCCCTCTCCATGTCTAATCAGGTCAACCCCGTCTCCTCCTCCTGCTACAACACCCTCCACATGCTCCGCAGGATCTACAAGTGGATCCCGACCGAAACAAGAAGTACAGTGACACAGGCCCTTATCAGCAGCAGACTGGACTACGGCTACGCACTCTACGCAGGAAACCCAGCGAAACACCTACGACGACTACAACACATCCAAAACGCCTCCGCCCGACTGATCGTCAACGTCAACGTCCCCCGCCGCAGCCACATCACCCCCACCTGAGAGACCTACACTGGCTCCCCGTCGACAAGAGGATCACCTTCATGCTTCAATCTCAACCACGCACACAAAGCACTCCACAATGCCGGACCAGCCTACGTGAACAGCAGATTCAGCTTCCACACACCCACCCACCAGCTCCGCTCCACCAGCCTCGCCCTTGCCGCTGTCCCCCGCATCCAACGAACGACCTCCGGTGGCAGATCCTTCTCCTACCTCGCCGCCAAAACCTGGAACACCCTACCTACCTACCCACCTACGTCAGACTGAAGACCTACTCGCCTTCAGAAAACGCCTCAAGACCTGGCTATTCGAGCAGTAACGGCGCCACCCCCCACCCCCCAGCGCCTTGAGAGCCTCACGGGTAAGTAGCACGCTATGCAAGTCCTATGATTGATTGATTGATTGATTAAGGGTTGCAGAAGCAGTGCCAGGGGTTGCAAGAGGCAAGCTAGGGGTCGCAAGAGGCAAGCAATGAGTCACAGCTGCGACCCCTAAATTACCACCATGCTATGGAGTCGAACAATCTGTATAGTGCACTCTATAGTGTATGTTACCGTTCTTCTTGTCTCGGTCGGGAGCCATTTGTAGATTCTGCGGAGTGTGCGGAGGGTGTTGTAGCAGGAGGAGGATACGGCGTTGACCTGTTTGGACATGGAGAGGGTGGAGTTGAGTGTAGGAGAGTAGGGTCTGCAATCCTATGATCACCCCAGATTTTTGCTTTTTGCTTCACTGGTTTATGACTTCCCTGGCTGCGGGCCTGCTAATCAGACCCACAGCCTAGCTGTTCTCTCTCTAAATTGACACGTGTACCTTAGGTGCATTTACCAATTGGTACTGGGCCACCTTATCAGTCCCTGTACCCTGGGCATAGGTGTACCCAGGGCCTACCAGGGGCTGCAGCATGTATTATGCCACCCCTGGCTGGCCATCTAAATCTGACACAAGTGGCTGCACGACAGCTGGGGCAAGGTGGTGTAAACACCCTTTGCTTTAGATATAGTATCCCTATATCTAACCCTAAAATGGACATATGTATTCCTATCAGTCACTCCTATGGCAGGCCTTAACAATCCTGAAGGCAGAGTGGTTGGAATTATGTGAGATGGTGCTCTGGCATGAGCTGAGCCCATCTGCAGCTTGCAGAACCAAGTCCTAATAGCTGTTCTATGATAACGCGTACCATATACTCTTAAGTGCATTATAATCCTCACGGTTATTTGCTATCTTTGGTATCGCTTTATTAAAACATGTCGAGTAAGGTGTCATACGAATTGGAATACTAACCCCTCGCCAATTCTGGCGACGGGGTTAGCATTCCACCCTTCTAGAGGGACACGACATGTATGAAACTGTGAACCCCGGTTAAAGTTAACTCGAGCCTCAGCATCACAAAATGGATGCTGCCACCAAAGACACGAGTCTGACCTCATGCTGCTGGGAGTCCTTCCAGCGAGGAGAGCTTGAACAAAGGGTTTCCTGTCAGGGGCGGTGCTAGCACCATCCCAGACAGGGTTTTGTGTATCCCAGGTTGGCAGGGCTGAATGGAAGGTGACTGCAAGTGGCACCCCGGTGCTCACTATTCATCTGCCGGTTTGAACCAGTTCCAGGGGCACACCAGCCCCTGAACTGGGGAAAGTGCGGACAAGGGAGAGGGGTGTAACCACCCCTCTCCTGGTCCCACCCATGGGCAGGACCTAGTCGCGTGCCAGCCCCTTTCTTTAGTATAAAGGTAGGAGCGGGCCCCCTTCCCAAATTAGATAATTCCGAATCTTGATGACTTTCCACGAAAGAACTCTTGAAACTTTCTGAAGACTCTCCCTTGTGGCTAAGGAGTAGCCACCCTGCACCAGCGGGCACCATCTAAGCGCATGCGGTTTGCTGCACGTCCATCCTCCGGATCAAGACTGCCCAGCTCGACGAGACCCGGCTTCCCTGGCACCTCTGACCTCTACCTGCATCATCAGCCCAGCTGAGATTCGTGGGTGTGACGAGACCTTGAGGGACCGGCCATCATCAGAACTGCACGACGCTTATCCAGCACGACAGCCGAGGGATCCTCGAGTAAGTGCTTTGGGGTTTGAGAAGCCCTGACCCTGATAAGCTCCAGCACCGAAGTCCAGCCTCCCAGAATCCACGAGATATGCGTGAGGCCCTTCTGCTCTTTGCTGCTCACCGCGTTGTCTGGCTCCTTGCCTGCTGGCTTGTGGCCCTCCTGACGACGAACCACGACACTTCCATCGCTGGTCTGGTTGCTCCAGACTGGCCCTTGCTCCCCTCCAACAGAGGAGCAACCCGGACCCTCCTGGTCCACTCCAGACGCCAGTTTGAGTCCACCGTGTGGGCTTGCATTTGCCAAGAGTTGTTGCCCCAATCCTGGGTCCAGCATCGCCAACAGCAGATACCTTCGTGGGACAGCTCGCACCTCCATCCTGGTCACCGACAACGCCTCCTGGTCCGAGAGACTGCAGAGCCCAGCGTCGCCCACTCACCTGGTCGAGGTGACTTCATCCGGTGCCATCCTGGTGCCCATCTGATCACTGGCTAGTGATTAAGAACTGAGTCCCCTCTGCTTTCAGGCCGTCTCCATCTTCGATCCAGGCTTGGATCACATCGAACTTCATCACTGGTCGCCTGCCAGCAACTTCTTCTTTCAGGCTCCATAGACTGTAATGAGGATTCCCGACGTCTTTTGAACCCTATGCAGCCGCAGCCCCTGGGCTAGGTAACTTGAGCATTTCGGTGCTCCAACGTAGGTGTACTATCTAAGTGTCCAGATCCTTTTTCGTTTTCAGCCTAACTAGTCGGATTCGTCCGATAACACTAACTTTACGAAATCTAGCATCCATAGACTTTTTCCCGCATCCCGCGTGAGAGTGCACACTCTGCACCCGATCCCCCTAGGCCTCCTGCTCCTAACCTGAAGATTCAGTAGTGTAGTCCTAGCGACCCTAAAGCCTCTGGATCTTGTTACTCACCTGCTAGTATTTCGCATTCCACTTTTAGAGTATATGGTTTTTCGTGCCCCTCGGGCATTTGTGTAAATTGTGCAACTTAAAGTATTTTCTTAAGAGTTTTGTTGTGTGCTTAGCTCCCTGACTCATAAAGAGTTCAGGGTAGACTTGTTATAAATAAATATCCTATGATTTTCATAACAATTTGTGTGGTGTCCTTTCACTTGGTGTTCAAGGGGTATATGTGATGGTATACCAGCTGTCTTAAAACGCCCTCTAGAGTTCAGCCTAAAGACTGCTCTTGTCCATGCTACTAGGATAGCTGGTCTATAAGGTTGACTTACAACCAATCATCAATAAGGGTCGTTTGGAATGTTACACAGTGATCACTAGAATAGTGAGCACTACATATCAGGCCAACTTCTCACATTGTTGAGCAGCGGTTGGGATTTGAGCTTGCTGTTGTTTTACCACACATATCCTAAGAATATCATTTGAAAGATCACATAAGTACCAAGGTACATATAACTTAGCTTAGAATACTCTGAGTTCTACTGAACCAGCTGTTGTAGTTCAACAGGGCCTAGCACACCCTGACTACAACTCTTAGCAAGGGATCAGTAGGCAAACAAATAGTGTAGGTAAGTGCACCACTTACACCTCACTAGAAAAGCATGTCAGACAAAGGAGGGAACTCAGAGGCCCCCCTTGTGTCAGTTGACCCTCCACAGGTCATATCAAGATATGCAACTCTTAGCTTCCAGGAGATGAGACAAGTGTGTACCTCCAGGAAGCTAAAAAAGGGTTCTAACCCTACCATCCCATTCCTGATTGGTCTCTTAGAGACTTATGATGCCAGGAGGGCTTCTAACACAGGCCCTCCTAATCCAGATGGGAGCATGCCCCCCTTAGAGGGAACCCTTGGGGACCCTGACCTCCACCTCAATGGAACAGTGAGTGAAGGAGAGGAAGAGGATCAGGAGTTGTCAGGGGATGAGGCAGACAAGGGTCAGGTAGAAGTCAGTAGACTCACCAGGACCAACTTAAGCAGGCATGAGAATGGATTTGGGGGACCCCCAGGCCCACTTTCAGGCAGGCTTAACATTGAGAATGGACGAGTTAGGTCTCTATCCAGAGGCTCTAACAGATCCATTCGAACCAATGGCTCTCAGACCTCTTCTCACAGAGGGATGACATCCCCTCAGAGAAGAGAGCATGAAGCTACGATGAGGGAAGTCAATCTGAGGATTGAAAGGGAAGAACTTGCCCTGGCCAAAGAGAGACTTGCCTTTGCTAGAGAGCCGAAATTGAGTGGGGCAGACCCCACTGGTGGCAGCATTTTACCTAGAGAAAAGGACAGGAGTTTAGACACTAGACACCTGAGTAAGATAGTGCCCCCCTTTAAACAAGGGGATGACATCCACAAATGGATGACTGCTTTGAAGAGGGCCTGCACTGTCCAGTGCGTCCCCCAGAGTCAGTGGGCAGCTATCTTGTGGCTCTCCTTTGAAGGCAAAGGTAGAGATAAGCTCCTCACTACTAGAGCTGAGGATGCTAACAATTACCAAGTCCTGAAAAATACACTGATTGATGGGTTTGGCTTAACAACTGAGCAGTACAGGTTGCTGTTCAGGGACACCCAGAAAACTCAGTCTCAGGATTGGTCTGACTTTGTGGAGTGTGCCACTAAGTCTTTGGAAGGCTGGTTGCTAGGCAGTAAGGTTACTGATTACACAGGGTTGTACAATCTGATCATGAGAGAACAGATTTTAAATAATTGTCAGAACCAGTTGTTGCATCAGCACCTTGTTGACTCGGATCTGACCTCTCCCCAAGAATTGGGAAAGAAGGCAGACAGATGGGTCAGAACAAGGGTTAAGCAGAACCAGACTCAGAACCAGGGTGGTCAGAAGAAAGCAGACCAAAAGGGTAGTAATAAGAATGAACAAAATGACCAGAAGTCTTCGACAGGTCCCCAACAAACCAAAGAGGGTGGAGGTCAGGCTTCACAGCAGAAAAAGAAGACTCAAGAAGGCCAGTCAAAAAGGTGGTGCCAATACTGTAAAAGTAAAACTCACTGGTTTAGTGAGTGCACCAAGAAAGGAGGGCAAACTCCTACCACTACAGCCCCTAAGGCACCTGCACTCCCTAGTACTGTCAGTAGTGTTAGTGTACCTCCCAAGGGATTAGTTGGGTTAACCTTGGGATCTGAGGGGTATGACAACCTAGTTGGCACACTCACTCAGGCTGTACTTGTCTGTACAGGGGATGTGGATATATCCCCTGATGCAAGTCCCAATACTTTGGGCAAATACAGGCAGACACCTTTTATAAATGGAAAAATGGCTCAGGCCTACAGGGACACTTATGCCAGTGTTACAATGGTGACACCTAGCTTTGTGGACCCTGGACAGATCATGCTAGGTACAGACTACCTAGTGACCAATGCCAGCAATGTCACTACCCACCATGGTATGGCAATTGTTGATTTCTCCTGGGGAGGGGTAAGTGGCCAATAGAAAGTTGTGGTTAGTTCAGACCTCCCAGTTGAATGTCTGTTGGGCAATGGTTTGGAAACATCCCTATGGTCAGAAGTGGAGCAGAGGACTCACATGGAAATGTTAGGCTTGCCAGCACATGTCCTTGCTGTGACTAGGTCACAGGCCAGAAGATGCCCCACTGAACAGGTGCTGGATCCTGGAACAATGGACCAGACACCTTCCAAGAGAAAGAGCAGTAGGGCTAAGGCATTGCCTTCCCCCTTGCCCCAGGTTGTGGATCAAGTGTCAGAGGAGGCTGACCTCAAAGAACTGAGGGAAACTGAGCCTAAAGAACTTGAACCTGATCAGGTTGAGTGTCTGGGTTCAGGGGGACCCTCCAGGGAAGAGCTGGGGAAGGCACAGTTAGACTGCCCTTCTCTTGAACCCCTCAGACAGCAGGCTGCTGCTGAGGCTGCAGGGAACGCCACCCACAGGTACCCACAAGGTATACTGGGAGGATAGACTCCTGTACTCTGAAGCAAGAGACCCCAAACCTGGTGCAACCAGGAGGCTGGTCATCCCCTTGTCACAGCGAGGTTTCCTTCTTACCTTGGCCCATGAGTTTCCCCTTGTAGGACACTTAGGCCAGAATAAGACTTGGGACAGACTTGTCTCACACTTTCACTGGCCTCAGATGAATGAAGATACCAAGGAGTTTTGTCGCTCCTGTGTCACTTGCCAAGCCAGTGGTAAGTCAGGTGGCACAACAAAGGCCCCCCTTATACCACTACCTGTGGTGGGGGTACCCTTTGAAAGAGTGGGATTGACATTGTTGGTCCAATGGAACCCCAAACAGCATCAGGGCACAAGTTTATACTGGTGGTGGTGGACCATGCCACCAGGTATCCTGAAGCTATTCCCCTTAGGACCACTACAGCACCTGTTGTGGCAAGAGCCCTAGTTGGAGTGTTCTCCAGAGTGGGCTTCCCTAAGGAGGTTGTCTCTGACAGAGGTGCAAACTTCATGTCAGGATATCTGACTGCTATGTGGAAGGAATGTGGTGTCAACTACAAGTTCACCAGACCCTATCATCCACAGTGCAATGGGCTTGTTGAGAGATTCAACAGGACCCTCAATGGGATGATTCATGGACTACCTGAAAAGCTCAGGCGTAGATGGGATGTCCTGATACCCTGCCTTTTGTTTGCTTACAGAGAAGTCCCACAGAAGGGGTTGGTTACAGCCCTTTTGAACTTTTGTATGGGCATCCTGTAAGAGGACCCCTTTGTTTGGTGAAGGAAGGATGGGAGAGACCTCTCAAAAAGCCTGCAACCAACATTGTGGACTATGTACTTGGTCTCCGCTCCAGGATGGCTGAGTATATGGAAAAGGCATCCAAAAACCTTGAGGCAAGCCAAGAACTCCAAAAAGCTTGGCATGACCAAAAGGCTGTCCTGACTGTGTACAAGCCTGGACAGAAGGTGTGGGTGTTGGAGCCAGTGGCCCCAGCAGCACTCAAAGACAAATGGTCTAGGCCCCACACAATCATTGAGCAAAAGGGAGAGGTCACCTACCTGGTGGACCTTGGAACTCCCAGGGGCCACCACAGGGTGCTCCATGTGAACAGGCTCAAAACATATGTTGACAGGAAGGACATGAGTTTGCTCATGGCCACAGATGAGGGTCAGGAGGAGGAAAGTGACCCTCTCCCAGACCTGCTCACTCAGAACCCTGATGATGGGTCAGTAGATGGTGTTGTCTTTTGTGGCAGCCTCTCTGAACATCAGCAAAAGGATTGTAAACAAGTTCTTCAATCCTTTAGACATATGTTCTCTCTGACACCCAGTCAGACCAATTGGTGTACCCATGAGGTTGACACTGGGGACAGTCTGCCAGTTAAGAATAAAATCTACAGACCGCCTGATCATGTCAGAGACTGCATTAAGACAGAAGTGCAGAAAATGTTGGAGCTGGGAGTCATTGAGCCCTCAGATAGCCCTTGGGCTAGTCCAGTAGTTCTAGTGCCAAAGCCTCACACCCAGGGTGGTAAGAAAGAGATGAGGTTTTGCGTAGACTACAGAGGCCTCAATGCAGTCACTAAGACTGATGCCCACCCAATACCAAGGGCAGATGAACTTATAGATAGATTGGCTTCTGCCAACTACTTAAGCACATTTGACCTGACAGCTGGGTATTGGCAAATCAGGTTAGCTGAGGATGCCAAGCCCAAGACAGCATTTTCTACCCCTGGTGGGCATTATCAGTTTGTGGTAATGCCCTTTGGTTTGAAAAATGCACCTGCCACCTTCCAAAGGCTGGTGAATCAAGTTCTCACTGGGCTGGATGACTTCTGTGCAGCATATCTTGATGATATAGCTGTCTTTAGTTCCACCTGGGAGAATCACCTGGTCCACCTGAGGAAAGTGTTAGAGGCACTGCAGAAAGCAGGTCTCACTATCAAGGCCACCAAGTGCCAGATAGGGCAGACACAGGTTGTATACCTGGGCCACCTTGTAGGTGGACGCCAGGTTCAGCCACTGGAGAGCAAGATACAGTCCATCAAGGACTGGGCTCCTCCAACCGCCCAGACTCAGGTTCGAGCTTTCTTGGGCCTGACTGGTTATTACAGGAAATTTGTCAGAAATTATGGATCAATTGTGACTCCACTTAATGACCTGACAAGTAAAAAGATGCCAAAGAAAGTTCAGTGGACAGCAGGCTGTCAAAAAGCATTCGATGACCTAAAGCAGACCATGTGCACAGCACCTATCCTAAAGAGTTCAGACTACTCCAAACCATTCATTGTCCAAACAGATGCTTCTGAGTTGGGTGTTGGAGCTGTTCTATCTCAGCTGAATTTTGATGGTCATGACCAGCCCATTGCTTTTATTAGCAGAAGGCTGACCCCCAGAGAGAAAAATTGGTCAGCTATTGAGAGGGAGGCCTTTGCTGTGGTTTGGGCCCTGAAGAAACTGAGGCCATACTTGTTTGGCACTCATTTCAAGATTCAGACCGACCATAAGCCCCTCTTGTGGCTAAATCAGATGAAGGGTGAAAACCCCAAACTACTTAGGTGGTCCATTTCCCTACAGGGGATGGATTTTACTGTGGAGCATAGACCTGGCACTGATCATGGCAATGCAGATGGGCTCCAGGTATTTCCACTTAGAGCAAGAAGACTCACCTGGTCAAGGTTAGTTTATTGTCCCAAAGTTTGGGGGGGGGGGGTCATGTAGGAGAGTAGGGTCTGCAATCCTATGATCACCCCAGATTTTTGCTTTTTGCTTCACTGGTTTACGACTTCCCTGGCTGTGGGCCTGCTAATCAGACCCACAGCCTAGCTGTTCTCTCTAAATTGACACGTGTACCTTAGGTGCATTTACCAATTGGTACTGGGCCACCTTATCAGTCCCTGTACCCAGGGCATAGGTGTACCCAGGGCCTACCAGGGGCTGCAGCATGTATTATGCCACCCATGGCTGGCCATCTAAATCTGACACAACTGGCTGCATGACAGCTGGGGCAAGGTGGTGTAAACACCCTTTGCTTTAGATATAGTATCCCTATATCTAACCCTAAAATGGACACATGTATTCCTATCAGTCACTCTTATGGCAGGCCTTAACAATCCTGAAGGCAGAGTGCTTGGAATTATGTGAGATGGTGCTCTGGCATGAGCTGAGCCCGTCTGCAGCTTGCGGAACCAAGTCCTAATAGCTGTTCTATGATAACGCGTACCATATACTCTTAAGTGCATTATAACCCTCTCGGTTATTTGCTATCTTTGGTATCGCTTTATCAAAACATGTCGAGTAAGGTGTCATACGAATTGGAATACTAACCCCTCGCCAATTCTGGCGACGGGGTTAGCATTCCACCCTTCTAGAGGGACACAACATGTATGTAACTGTGAACCCCGGTTAAAGTTAACTCGAGCCTCAGCATCACAAAATGGATGCTGCCACCACAGACACAAGTCTGACCTCCTGCTGCTGGGAGTCCTTCCAGCGAGGAGAGGTTGGACAAAGGGTTTCCTGTCAGGGGCAGTGCTAGCACCATCCCAGACAGGGTTTTGTGTATCCCAGGTAGGCAGGGCTGAATGGTAGGTGACTGCAAGTGGCACCCCGATGCTCACTATGCATCTGCCGGTTTGAACCAGTTCCAGGGGCACACCAGCCCCTGAACTGGGGAAAGTCCGGACAAGGGAGAGGGGTGTAACCACCCCCCTCCTGGTCCCACCCATGGGCAGGACCTAGTCGCGTGCCAGCCCCTTTCTTTAGTATAAAGGTAGGAGCGGGCCCCCTTCCCAAATTAGATAATTCCGAATCTTGATGACTTTCCACGAAATAACTCTTGAACCTTTCTGAAGACTCTCCCTTGTGGCTAAGGAGTAGCCACCTGCACCAGCGGGCACCATCTAAGCGCATGTGGTTTGCTGCACGTCCATCCTCCGGATCAAGACTGCCCAGCTCGACGAGACCCGGCTTCCCTGGCACCTCTGACCTCTACCTGCATCATCAGCCCAGCTGAGATTCGTGGGTGTGACGAGACCTTGAGGGACCGGCCATCATCAGAACTGCACGACGCTTATCCAGCACGACCGCCGAGGGATCCTCGAGTGAGTGCTTTGGGGTTTGAGAAGCCCCGACCCTGAGCAGCTCCAGCACCGAAGTCCAGCCTCCCAGCATCCACGAGATCTGTGTGGGGCCCTTCTGCTCTTTGCTGCTCACCGCGTTGTACGGCTACTTGCCTGCTGGCTTGTGGCCCTCCTGACGACGAACCACGACACTTCCATCGCTGGTCTCGTTGCTCCAGACTTGCCCTTGCTCCCCTCCAACAGAGGAGCACCCTGGACCCTCCTGGTCCACTCCAGACGCCATTTTGAGTCCACCGCGTGGGCTTGCATTTGCCAAGAGTTGTTGCCCCAATCCTGGGTCCAGCATCGCCGACAGCAGATACCTTCGTGGGACAGCTCGCACCTCCATCCTGGTCGCCGACAACGCCTCCTGGTCCGAGAGACTGCAGAGCCCAGCGTCGCCCACTCACCTGGTCGAGGTGACTTCATCCGGTGCCATCCTGGTGCCCATCTGATCACTGGCTAGTGATTAAGAACTGAGTCCCCTCTGCTTTCAGGTCGTCTCCATCTTCGATCCAGGCTTGGATCACATCGAACTTCATCACTGGTCGCCTGCCAGCAACTTCTTCTTTCAGGCTCCATAGACTGTAACGAGGATTCCCGACGTCTTTTGAACCCTATGCAGCCGCAGCCCCTGGGCTAGGTAACTTGAGCATTTCGGTGCTCCAACGTAGGTGCACTATCTAAGTGTCCAGATCCTTTTTCGTTTTCAGCCTAACTAGTCGGATTCGTCCGAAAACACTAACTTTACGAAATCTAGCATCCATAGACTTTTTCCCGCATCCCGCGTGAGAGTGCACACTCTGCACCCGATCCCCCTAGGCCTCCTGCTCCTAACCTGAAGGTTCAGTAGTGTAGTCCTAGCGATCCTAAAGCCTCTGGATCTTGTTACTCACCTGCTAGTATTTCGCATTCCACTTTTAGAGTATATGGTTTTTCGTGCCCCTCGGGCATTTGTGTAAATTGTGCAACTTAAAGTATTTTCTTAAGAGTTTTGTTGTGTGCTTAGCTCCCTGACTCATAAAGAGTTCAGGGTAGACTTGTTATAAATAAATATCCTATTATTTTCATAACAACTTGTGTGGTGTCCTTTCACTTGGTGTTCAAGGGGTATATGTGATGGTATACCAGCTGGTTTAAAACGCCCTCTAGAGTTTAGCCTAAAGACTGCTCTTGTCCATGCTACTAGGATAGCTGGTCTATAAGGTTGACTTACAACCAATCATCAATAAGGGTCGTTTGGAATGATACACAGTGATCACTAGAATAGTGAGCACTACATATCAGGCCAACTTCTCACATTGAGGATGAATCCTAGGTTGCATGCGTGGTCGGTTGGCGTTGGTACTGTTCCCAGGGAGGTCGGCCACCAGGAGGCATCCCAGGCTGAGGGGGTGGGTCCGAGGATGAGGACCTCCGTCTTGTTCGAGTTCAGTTTCAGACGGCTGCTCCTCATGCAGTCGGCGATGGCCTTCATCCCGTCGTGGATGTTGGATTTGGCGGAGTGCGGGTCCTTGGTGAGGGAGAGGATGAGCTGAGTGTCGTCGGCGTAGGAGATGATGGTGAGGTTGTGGTGTTGGGCCACTTGAGCGAGGGGGGCCATGTAGATGTTGAACAGTGTCGGGCTGTGGGAGGAGCCTCGGGGGATGCCGCAGATGATGTCGGTGGGTTCGGATCGGAAGGGCGGGAGGCGGACGCTCTGGGATCTGCCGGAGAGGAAGGATGTGGTCCAGTTGAGGGTCTTCTCTTGGATTCCGGCTTCCTGGAGGCGGGTCTTTAGTGTGCGATGGCAGACCGTGTCGAAGGCGGCCGATAGGTCCAGGAGGATGAGGGCAGATGTTTCCCCATTGTCTAATTGGTGCCTGATGTCGTCTGTGGCTGCGATGAGGCCTGTCTCTGTGCTGTGGTTTCGTCTGAATCCGGATTGGGATGGGTCTTGGATGTTGTTTTCTTCCAGGTGACGGGTCAGCTGCAGGTTGACGATTATCTCGATGTCCTTCGCCGGGAACGGGAGCAGGGAAATGGGCCGGAAGTTCTTGAGGTCCTTGGGGTCCGCCTTGGGTTTCTTGAGGAGGGCGTTGATTTCGGCATGCTTCCAGCTTTCCGGGAATGTCGCATTTTCAAAGGAGACGTTGATGACCCTCCGTAGTTGGGGTGCGATGGTTGCGCCTGCCTTGTTGAATATGTGGTATGGACACGGGTATGTCGGTGATCCTGAGTGGATGGAGCTCATGACTTTGCGCGTCTCTTCATCAGAGACGTTGGACCAGGAAGTCAGATGGTTGGTGCTGATGGTGCGCGCGGGATGGGTGGGGTCTGGTGCGGTCGGGTCGGTCGTGGTGTTGAAGCTTTTATGTATGTCAGCGATTTTGCGATGGAAGAAGTTGGCGAGGGAATCTCACAGTTCCTTTGAGGGAGGGATGTCATTGGCGTTGGCGCTGGGGTTGGAGAGTTCTTTCACGATGCGGAAGAGCTCTTTGCTGTCGTGTGCATTGTTGTCTAGGCGGTCTGTGAAGGAGGATCTCTTGGCTTGTCTGATGAGGTGGTGGTGTCTGCGGGTGGCGTCCTTGTGGGCTGCCTGGGTGTCCGGTGTGCGGGCGTGGAGCCAGATCTTCTCCATTTTCCGGCATGTGCACTTGGAGGTCAGAAGCTCGTTGGTGAACCAGGAGGCTCTCTTGCTGGTGTTGTTGTTCGGGGGTTTCTTCAGGGGGGCGAGGGTGTTGGCACAGTCATCGATCCACTGTCTGAGGTTGCGGGCTGCGATGTCAGGGTTGTTGAGCTCGGTGGGAGGGTTCATGGCGAGGGTGGAGGTCAGCTGGTCTTCGTTTTTTTTGCTCCAGTATCGGCGAGGTAGCTGTTGGGTGCGGTGGTGCGTGGTGCGTGGTGGTTTTTCTGAAGGTGAAGTGGATGCAGCGGTCGTCTGTCCAGTGGGGTTCAGTCAAGGCGACGTGTGTGCTAGTCGAGAATACGGCGTCCAGTGTGTGGTTGGCGGCGTGGGTGGGTGTGGTCACAAGTTGTCTGAGGCCGAGGTTGGCGAGGTTGGCGATCAGCGTGACGGAGTTGACGTCGTTGTTGTTTTTGAGGTGGAAATTCAGATCCCCGAGGAGGATGTCGTCCGTGGGTGCTGGCAAGGTCGGCGATGGAGTCGCTGAACTGGGCTCGGGGTCCAGGGGGTCTGTACACGAGCGTTCCTCTGAGGGTGGTGTTGGGGTTGGTGTGGATCTGGAAGTGCATGTGTTCGGCGGTGTGGAGGGTGTCGTCTGCGTGGGTGGTGACCTCGATGGTGGACTTGTGGACGATGGCTAGTTCTCCTCCAGTGCCTTTGGCATGGTCCCTGCGGGTGATCTAGTTGCCGTCTGGGATGGCGACGGCGATGTCTGGGGCCGAGGAGTCGTTCCACCACATCTCCATCAGGAAGGCTACGTCCGGGGTGGTGGTGTTGAGTAAGTCCCACAGTTCAATGGCGTGTTTCCGTGCGGAGCGGGTGTTGAGGAGTATGCAGCGAAGGTGGTTGGGTCTAGTCCTTGATGGTTTGGTCGTTCTGTTGCAGGTGAAGCTGCAGTTCCGACAGGAGAAGGGTCTGTGGGTGCGTTTCGGGGCTGCCTGGACGCAGCGTTGGTCTCGGTCGGTGTTGAGAGCGTGGAGGGATTCGGCGTCGTAGCTGAGTCTAGGACTGGTGCGGTGGGGTGCGCGGGGTCCAGGGTTTCGGGCGCTGGGCGCAGTCGGGCTTGCCTCTGGCGCACCAGTGGCACGCCCGCTGCGCGGCCGCGCAGCGGCCTGCATTAAGAAGGGTGGAGGGAGGGAGGGAGGGAGGAGCAGCTGGGATGCGGGTGGCGAATGGGAGAGGAAGGGGGCGGGGCTGCAGGGGACGCAGCGGCGGGAAGGAATGCGGGAGGAATGCGGTTGCGGGTGAGCGAGATGGGCACTAGGAGACAAGCAGGCAGAGATTAGAAACAGGCAACAAGGTTAAAGGCAGAGAGAAACGATTTTAAAGTGCAGCAAAAAAGAGGGAATAAAGGAGAGAGAGACAAACAGAGCAAGAGGTCAGACGCGATACTTACCGCCCACCACTGGGACACCAGGGATGAGGCGCAGGCGGGAGCCTGCGGGTGGAGGAGGGCCTCGAACTTCCAGGGATGGCAGCAGCGGCGTGGGCAGCAGCAGAGCACCAGCAGGGAACGCTGGAGCGGTGGGGGAGCGGACCCGGCCTGAGGACCGGTCAAGGTTCGCACTCTCGCCGCGCAGTGGCCTGCATTACGAAGGGTGGAGGGAGGAAGGGAGGAGCAGCTGGGAGGCGGGTGGCGAATGGGAGAGGAAGGGGGCGGGGCCGCACGGGATGCAGCAGCGGTAAGGAATGCGGGGGCGGGCGGGCGAGATGGGCACTAGGAGACAAGCAGGCAGAGATTAGAAACAGGCAACAAGGTTAAAGGCAGAGAGAAACGATTTTAAAGTGCATCAAAACAGAGGAAATAAAGGAGAGAGAGAGAGACAAACAGAGCAAGAGGTCAGACGTGATACTTACTGCCCACCACTGGGCCACCAGGGATGAGGCGCAGGTGGGAGCCTGCGGGTGGAGGAGGGCCTCGAACTTCCAGCGACGGCAGCAGCGGCGTGGGCAGTAGCAGAGCACCAGCAGGGAACGCTGGAGCGGTGGGGGACCGGACCCGGCCTGAGGACAGGTCAAGGTTCGCCTCAGAGTTGGCAAAGGCAGTACCAAGCACACAAGGTTAATGGTGTTCTGAAGAACACAGTTTACATTCTGCAGATCCCATTGGGGGTTTACACTTGTAGTTACAAATAAACATATTCAGAAGTGGAATGTGCACTCTTTATAATATAAAAGGAAAGTAAACAAATTAAAAATACATATTTTTCTAAACTTGTTGCCGCAGTCCATTAATGTGAACATGTGAAAAATATATTTTTGAACAGAACCTCTGTGCTTCGCAAGTGTGATTGTTCTGTACAAATAATGGTGTCAAAACGTATTAATAATAGAAAGGATTAAATCAAGCCTACAACTTAGTTCATATGCAATGTATAGACTCTCTGAATGATTAGTACTAGTGGATCTGAATAGTGCTGTTTTAATCACTTTTTGTGTGCATACCCCTGTTATTTAGCTGTAAATTTTCTCTTTGAGCGATACAGTAGGCTTCGGTGGAGCCAATTATGATTTAATCAGGGAATAGGTCTTGTGACATCATTTCCTGGGGTTCAAAGGTCATATGATGTCACTTCTTCTGATGTAATTGAGGTCAAAATGAGTGTGTGAGGTCACTTCCGCTACCACTGACATTTTGGTGAATCAACGTTCATGTTCCACAGCAGTGAACAACAAGTCCCACATTAACCGATTAACCGCGGCGTGAATTCCGCCGCGATGCTGCAGTTTTAAAAAGTGGGCATGGCCGCGTCAGCCAATGGACATGCCCAGCACTACCAGGGTAGTGCTCGCGACGGCCGTTGGCTGATGCGCGCATCGAAGATTCTAAGAAAAAAGCCATTGATGGTGGCTGGAGAGGGTTCCAGGTTGTGAGGACTTGCCTCTGTGTAAATTACACAGGGGCACATCCTGCTAATCTGCCCCAAAGTAGGTTGTAGCTCAAGGAAAGGAGATAGCTCACAGAGCTACACAAAAAGCAGAAAGCCAAACAGATAATCAGTTCTAAGTAACCTAATCCAAGACCTACTCTTTAAGTCAGTGGTACATAAACTTTTAACTTCTGTGTACTCCTACTGTTGCTATTGGAAGCCGGCAACACCAGGCCAAGTGATTTCTATGATTTGAACTTCAAAAAAATGCACAAAAGTACAGAAATAGGTGTGCATAAAAGACACACATAAATTCTGGAATATTTTCTATAATACACAAATTAGAAATTTTACATTTAATGGAAGGTGGACGTTTTTCAAAATGTTGCTTAATTTCTAAAAGACAAAGCAATATGCTTTGTCTCTAGCCTATTGCTTTGTCTTGTTTGCTCCTTTTAAAAAAAAATATCTTTATTGTTTAATTTACCATACAGTAGCACCCCCCTCCCTACAGCCCCCCAAAGACAGGTAAAACATCAGTACATAATTCATCAGGTGCAATAATAACAACAGCAATCATAAAATAAAATAGCAGTGGGTTTCCCAAAAGTATTAATTCGGGTACAATCCTTTGGGTCTCCGTTCTATTGGTACCCATAAAGATACATGTGATTTTCCTAGAGTTACAAATGCATATTCCTTGTTTAATAAAACCAGTCGAAACTACATGTTGATAAAAAACATGAATAATCTCTACCCAATCCAACTATGCCCTTGCATCCATTTGATCAGAGGATCCCAGATTTTCAGACCCTTTTTGCATGCACGACACCCTTTTCTTTTATATATGGCCATCCATCTCCAGGCTACAAGTTGGCAACTATCTGGCAAGCCATTGTTAAAAAGCCGGTGGGCTTGGATTAAACCAAGCCGAGGCGATGCAGATACTTAAAACAGCCATGGCCAGAAAGATCAATCCCTGTCCATTCCCTACTCTGCTTGTTCCTGCCAAACCTAACATTATTTCTTCTACTGATACTTCTATTCCTTTTCTTAACACTTCTGATAAAAAATCTGAAATATCCGTAATTAACTTTTGCAATACATTCTGGATGCGAACATATGAACAATGTCAGCTTCATAAAGTGCACAGCGGGGACATACAGTTCCTTTTCCTGACCCCCACTTGGCTATCTTACAGGGTCTATAGTACAACAAGAAACATGTCATAAAATTGTGCTTGTCGCCTACTGGACATTAAAAGAAACTGTGATAATTTGTAAGAATATAAAAAAGTTTCCACCTAGACCCCCAATTTGATCTGTGTTGGACAGGCCTCGTGAAAGGCCCGCTCCCTCCCCGCATGAGAAGGCCCGACCGCCGGCTCTCCCGGTGTCCCCAAAAGAACCACCCCGGCAACTCACGGAAGCAACCCGCAACCCGTCCCCAACGGGACACCTGCTCCCGAACATCCCAGCATCGGCTGACCCGGGCCCCCGTCAGCACCATTGCCGGACCAGGCCCCGACATCGAGGCACCACCATCCACCCAGGAGGTGAACGGACCACTTGGCAGGTCAATGGGAGAGAAGAGTGTCGATGGCTCTCCCCCGCCAGGTGCCGATCGCCCCCAGCCTCCCCGGGCGCTGGCTCCACCCCCCTGCTGGGTGTCTGGACTCCCTCATCCCGGACCTCCCGACCTCCAAGCGCGAGGGTCCGGACATCAAAGGAGGCCAGACCTATAACTGGGGCAGCTCCAGAGCAGGAAGGCAGTTGTATCCTGGAGTCGAGAGACACCTTGAAGAACTCATCCTTGACGGACTGCTGGCGCTGCCGCAGCCCTGCCTTGTGAACCATCGTCCTGCCTGCTGGCGCTGCCGCGGCCCTCTGCAACCTACATCCTCGTCGGGACCTGCTGGCGCTGCCGCGGCCCTCTGCAACCTACATCCTCGTCGGGACCTGCTGGCGCTGCCGCGGCCCTCTGCAACCTACATCCTCATCGGGACCTGCTGGCGCTGCCGCGGCCCTCTGCAACCTACATCTTCGTCGGGACCTGCTGGCGCTGCCGCGGCCCTTCCTTGTGTGAACCATCGCCCTTGCCAGCTGGCGCTGCCTCGGCCCTTCTCAAGTGAGACTTATCATCCGAGCCTGCTGGCGCTGCCGCGGCCCGAGCTTCCAGAACTCCGAGCTCGAGGATTGTGAGCTATTCATCGTACCTCCAGTACCAGACCGGTACCAAGACTGTCCCGCTACCCTTTTCCCCTCAGAGACTAGAATTGAGAGGACCCTCGTGTCCCGATCTCACTGTATCGCTGATAACCTTGCTTCAAGAAACCTTATATAAAGAGTGTTGACTTCATCCTTGTGTGGTGTCCGTCTGTGGGGGGGAAGTTACTTGTCTGTACGATCGCTGGAGACGGCCCTCTCCGGAGGCCTCTCCCCTTGTCCTCGGCTGACCCTCCAGGTCTCCATCTAACATTGGTGGCCAGCGGCGCGATCCGAACCAACGCGTAATCGTACAGAGGGTAACTCACCCCACGACTCAACCACAATGACGACAAAAGAGAGCGGATCCACAGAGAAATTCCAGATGGAGAAACTAGAAGATTACAACCACCGAGAGCTAAAGCAATTTTGCATAGAACTAGGCATTGCTAGCACCGGGCTGAGCACGAAAGAGGACTTCAAGCACGCCCTAGAATCTTGGGCAGAAACAGGTACGGCCGTACCCCAAAACCAAAACCGCGAGGCGCCAGAAACAAACACCACTCCGACGGAAGGAAGGAGAACGGGTCTCTCCCCGGAGGAGATCCAAGAACGAGAGAAAAGCAGACTCCATGAATTAGAGTTGGCACGGCTCCGGTTGGACGGAGAGCTGAAATTGGCGGAACAAAAGATAACATTAGAACACTTGCGGCTCCGAGAGGAGCGGGAAGAGAAACAAAGGCAGAGAGAACTCGAAGAGAAAAAGCTGGCATACGAACATGAGCGCAAGCTAGCGGAGATAGAGATGCGGAAACAGAATAAAGACCTCGGGGTGCCCGAGCGCCCGAACACCCCGGGCACTGCCGAGCCAAAAGTCCACATCCCCAAGGATGTCGTTAGAGAATACTATCGGAACGACGATATCCAGCAGTGGTTCAAGGCCTACGAGATCGCCATGACCTCCCACCGGATTGATCGAAGTGACTGGGGAGCCGGGCTATGGGGGAGGTTCGTCAATGAGGGGCGCGACGCCCTGCTGCTGCTCCCGGACCATCAGATGACATCCTATGACCACATGAAGGCCGCCCTCCTCACTCGATACGGACTCGCGCCCGAGATGTACCGTCAGCGGTTCCGCGACTGCAAGCGGATCCCGGGTACAACTTGGGTGGAGTACGTGAACTATTTCAGCCGAGCCTTCGAGGGGTGGATCAAGGGCAGCCACGTAACTACCTACGAGCAACTCTTTAACCTCATTGTGTGGGAGCACCTCTCCAACAATTGCTTCGTCGAGCTCAGGCAGCACCTCCTCGACAGTAAACTGACTGAACCTCGGCAGCTCGCCGCCGAAGCTGACCGATGGGAAAGCACTCGAGTTGCCCGAAGTGGGCCAAGTGAGCCAAACAGAACCAACCAAGGTCCCCATCGCCCCCGAGGAGGAGGAGGCCAGGGTCGGGGCAGAGACGCCGTCCCGGCGGCTCCCGCCAACAACACCCCGCCCCCGGCCGGTAGGGGAAACCCCCCGATGCGTCCAGGGTTCCGAGCCAACGTTACTTGCCACCGGTGCCAGCGGACCGGCCACTATGCCAACGACCCTAACTGCCCGAAGAACCAGAGTCCCATACCCCGCCAAGTCGCTGCCGCCGCCCTGGGGGAAGAGCAAGCTCTCTAAGATTATGAAGAGTACGAACAAGAACAGCCCGAGTGGGAACCAGCCGCCATGACCCTGGTTTGCCTAGGGGAAAGAGTCATGATCCCGCGGGCTCCCCTACCCGCCACCACGAGAAAATATAGCCAGTGGGTGAACATCAATGGGCGCAAGGCCGAAGCCCTGCGTGACACCGGGGCCAGTGTGACGGCAGTCCGCTGTCATTTGATAACCCCGGAACAGATCTTGCCAAAAGTTCTTTGCCCCGTCCGATCAGCCGACAATTCAGAGAGCCTGTGTCAGATGGCCTGCGTCCCCTTCGAATGGGGAGGAGTGTCCGGGATGCTGAAGGTGACTGTCTGCGATGATGCCCCGGTGGACTGCCTCCTGGGAAACGACCTCGAAAGTTCCCCCTGGGCAGCCGTTGAGAGGAGAGAACACCTGGGGATGTTGGGCCTCCCGGACTGGGCCTGCGTAACGACCCGGTCCATGGCCGCCCGCACCATCCCCAGTCCCGCAGAACCCGAATGGCCAGCACCTCCACCCCCGATCGTCCCGGAGAGAGACGCCCTTAGTACTGACCCCCCAGAGCAAAACCCAGAAGGGCCCGCTCAGCTCCAGGACCTTCCAGAACTGGCCCAGTGGCGTCAAGAGGGTGGACCCACCCAGGAACAATTCCGGCAAGAACAGAAGACCTGTCCCTCCCTCGAGGGACTCCGACAGCAAGCCCTCGCCCAGAGCGCAGGAGACACCGCAGGGGCACACTGGATCTATTGGGACAATGACCTGCTCTACAGCGAGCAAAGAATTGCTGAGTTGGGGGCCAGCTGGGTGCTGGTGGTGCCCCTCCGCTTCAGGGACTTCCTTTTGAACTTGGCGCACGATGTCCCTCTTGCTGGACACTTGGGACAAGACAAAACTTACAACCGCCTGGTAACACACTTTTACTGGCCCAAAATGCGAAATGATGTCTCCAACCACTGCCGGGCCTGCCCCACCTGCCAGGCCAGCGGGAAGAGCGGCCGAAAAACCAAAGCACCCTTGCAACCATTCCCCGTCGTCACCACCCCGTTCGAACGGGTGGGAATAGACATTGTGGGGCCTCTGGACCCCCGAACAGCACAGGGGCACCGGTTCATCCTGGTCCTGGTGGACCACGCCACCCGCTATCCCGAGGCCATTCCCCTTCGGACCGTAACAGCACCAGTGGTAGGCCGAGCCTTAATGGGGATCTTCTCTCGAGTGGGCTTCCCCCGGGAAGCCGTCAGCGACAGGGGCACGAACTTTATCTCCAAATACATGAAATCTCTCTGGCAGCAGTGCGGGGTTACCTACCGGTTCACGACCCCCTATCACCCGCAAGGAAACGGACTGGTCGAGAGGTTTAACCGCACTCTCAAGGGGATGATCATGGGCCTGGAAGAACCCCTACGTCGCCAATGGGACGTGCTGCTCCCGTGCCTCCTCTTCGCCTACCGAGAGGTTCCCCAGAAATCACTCGGTTTTAGCCCCTTCGAGCTCCTGTACGGACACCCTGTCCGGGGGCCCCTCAGCCTGGTCAAAGAAGAATGGGAGATGACCCCCCAGAAGACCCCTCCGGACGTGTATAAGTACCTCCTGACCCTCCGCAACCAGACCCGGCGATTCAGGGAACTCGCCAAAGCCAATCTTGAGGCCAGTCAGGAGGACATAAAGAAATGGTAAGATCAGCATGCATCCTCCAGTGAGTTCGAGCCCGGTCAGCAAGTCTGGGTGATGTCTCCCGTTGAGCCTTGTGCCTTGCAGGACAAATGGACGGGGCCCTTCAAAGTGATTGAGCACAAGGGCCCTGTCACCTACCTAATAGACATGGAGTCCCCGCGGAACCCCCTCCGGGTCCTCCACGCCAACAGACTCAAGCCACACTTCGTACGCTCGGAGCTCAGCCTACTGAGGGCAACAGATAGTGGGGCGGAAGAAGACTCCGAGCCCCTCCCTGACCTACTGAGGACCGGTGAAAAAGATGGCTCAGTGGAAGGGGTCCGACTCTCCAATGCCTTGACCCCGGATCAACGCCAAGACTGTCGGGCTCTCCTGCTGCAATTTGCGAACCTGTTCTCGCTCACCCCGGGGGTCACCCCCTGGTGCCTCCACGACGTGGACACTGGGGATAATCCCCCTATTCGACACAGGGCGTACCGAGTGCCGGATCGGGTGCGCGCCTGCATCCAGGACGAAGTCTCTAAGATGCTCGCACTCGGAGTGATCGAACCATCCGACAGCCCCTGGGCCAGCCCAGTCGTACTGGTCCCCAAAGCTGCCACCCCGGGCACCACCCCCGAGCTCCGATTCTGTGTAGACTATCGGGGCCTGAACGCTGTCACCCGAACCGATGCTCACCCCATTCCCCGGGCAGATGAACTGGTTGACCGTATGGGGGCTGCCCGCTACCTAAGCATCTTCGACCTGACAGCGGGCTACTGGCAGATCGGCCTCACCCCCCGAGCCCAAGAACGATCTGCCTTCTCTACCCCGGATGGCCACTACCATTTCAAAGTGATGCCATTCGGCATGAAAAACGCTCCCGCTACTTTCCAGCGACTCGTGAACCAGGTATTGGCGGGCCTCGAAGAATTCAGTGCTGCTTACCTGGACGATATCGCTGTGTACAGTCGTCACTGGGCCGACCACCTTCACCACCTCCGAGAAGTCCTGCACGCCCTCCAACAGGCCGGCCTTACCATCAAGGCCAGCAAATGCCAGATTGGCCAGGGGTCCGTGACCTACCTCGGACACCAAGTGGGGAGCGGTCTGGTGGCCCCCCTCCAGCTCAAGATCGCTGCTATCCAGTCCTGGCAGCCACCAGTCACCCAAACCGAGGTCCGAGCCTTCTTGGGGCTCACCGGATACTACCGACGGTTTGTGAAGGACTATGGCAGCATTGTGGGGCCCCTCACAGAACTCACATCCAAGAAAAACCCCAAAACCGTCAACTGGACTCCGGACTGTCAAGCGGCCTTCGAGAAGTTGAAGGCCGCCATGTGCACCGCCCCCGTGCTCCAGGCCCCCGACTACAGCCGGGAATTCCTTGTCCAGACGGACGCCTCGGATCATGGCATTGGGGCAGTCCTCTCTCAACTCAACGCCGAGGGAGTCGATCAGCCAGTGGCCTTCATCAGCCGACGCCTGCTAGCCCGAGAGCAGCGCTGGAGCACCATCGAGCGGGAGGCCTTCGCAGTGGTATGGGCCCTCAAGAAACTCCGGCCCTACCTCTTCGGTACCCATTTCAAGGTACAAACAGATCACAGACCCCTGCAATGGTTGATGCAGATGCGGGGGGAAAATCCAAAACTGTTGCGCTGGTCCATCTCCCTGCAGGGGATGGACTTCACTGTGGAACATCGCCCTGGCCAAGACCACGCCAACGCGGACGGCCTGTCACGATTTTTCCGCCTCGACGAGGAGAGTACCCAAGAAGATGGGTGACTCTCCCCGCCTTCAGCTGGGGGGACGCATGTTGGACAGGCCTCGTGAAAGGCCCGCTCCCTCCCCGCATGAGAAGGCCCGACCGCCGGCTCTCCCGGTGTCCCCAAAAGAACCACCCCGGCAACCCACCGAAGCAACCCGCAACCCGTCCCCAACGGAACGCCTGCTCCCGAACATCCCAGCATCGGCTGACCCGGGCCCCCGTCAGCACCATTGCCGGACCAGCCGCCATCTTGGACCCTGCACCATGAGGCCGCGTGGCCTCGGCCCGACACCAACCCTGGGCCTGGCCAGGCCCCGACATCGAGGCACCACCATCCACCCAGGAGGTGAACGGACCACTTGGCAGGTCAATGGGAGAGAGGAGTGTCGATGGCTCTCCCCCGCCAGGTGCCGATCGCCCCCAGCCTCCCCGGGCGCTGGCTCCACCCCCCTGCTGGGTGTCTGGACTCCCTCATCCCGGACCTCCCGACCTCCAAGCGCGAGGGTCCGGACATCAAAGGAGGCCAGACCTATAACTGGGGCAGCTCCAGAGCAGGAAGGCAGTTGTATCCTGGAGTCGAGAGACACCTTGAAGAACTCATCCTTGACGGACTGCTGGCGCTGCCGCAGCCCTGCCTTGTGAACCATCGTCCTGCCTGCTGGCGCTGCCGCGGCCCTCTGCAACCTACATCCTCGTCGGGACCTGCTGGCGCTGCCGCGGCCCTCTGCAACCTACATCCTCGTCGGGACCTGCTGGCGCTGCCGTGGCCCTCTGCAACCTACATCCTCGTCGGGACCTGCTGGCGCTGCCGCGGCCCTCTGCAACCTACATCTTCGTCGGGACCTGCTGGCGCTGCCGCGGCCCTTCCTTGTGTGAACCATCGCCCTTGCCAGCTGGCGCTGCCGCGGCTTTCTCAAGTGAGACTTATCATCCGAGCCTGCTGGCGCTGCCGCGGCCCGACCTTCCAGAACTCCGAGCTCGAGGATTGTGAGCTATTCATCGTACCTCCAGTACCAGACTGGCACCAAGACTGTCCCGCTACCCTTTTACCCTCAGAGACTAGAATTGAGAGGACCCTCATGTCCCGATCTCACTGTATCGCTGATAACCTTGCTTCAAGAAACCTTATATAAAGAGTGTTGACTTGATCCTTGTGTGGTGTCCGTCTGTGGGGGGGAAGTTACTTGTCTGTACGATCGCTGGAGACGGCCCTCTCCGGAGGCCTCTCCCCTTGTCCTCGGCCGACCCTCCAGGTCTCCATCTAACAATCTGCCATTTCAAAGAGCATTTATCCATGCCAACGGGCATAGCAACATTAATAAGTTCATAAACTTCCCCAATAGGTCCAGTACTGTTGTTGATTAGACTTTCAATGCTTTCAACTCTCTGGAATTTGGCTTTTTCCCCCTCCCTTTCACCACAGATAGTCCCTAACCTGGAGACATTTTTTAAAATCTCTACGGTCTAGGATATAATCATTTTTCCATTTGTCAAAAGACTTAAGCCCTGAGGATGAAAAGAACAATCCCAGCCCGCACCCATCTGTCCATTCATGGATCTCCAAGGATCTCTGGGAGATTATGATTGTTAGATATCGGTGTATAAAAAGATAGTCTACCATTTCCCAGCGTTTTACGTATGGTACTCCATACTTCATAGATACTAAAAAAAGTTTTGAAACAAACTTTCTTATAATAACTATTGTGTAATTGCCGTCATAGGCACCCTCTTGTTTCCTCCCCCAGCATAAGTTCCTGTGGTGAGGGAACCTTAGCATTTGACCTCTTATCTTCATTTGTCAACAGTATCTCACGACTGTAAATTAGCGTGGTTGCCCAGTAATATAATTTCATGTTAGGGAGGGCCAAACGCCCTCTAGCCTTTGGCTGAGTAATGAATCTAAGTGCTCTGCATGGAAAACATACTCTCTATTGCTTTAAACCATTGAGGGGTAAATTCCAAACATATTGCCCTAAAAAATGTATAAGCATTTCGGGAGAAACAGCATTTTTACTACATTGCATCTACTCCTAGTGCGTAAATGTAAGTTGTGTATCCTTTCAAGATCTTTTTTTGTGTGTTCCATTAAGGGTTTTATGTTCTTCTTAACTAGGTTATCCAGTTTTGATGTTATACTAACCCCCAAATAAGTGGCTCTTTCCACTACCTGATTCTCCACCATTGTGATTTTTTGGTTGAGAACTAATTGTGTCTTATCTTTATTCAACGCATAACTGGCTATATGCCCAAAACACTTGGCCTCGTCTTCGATTATTTTTATAGCTGTGTTTGGATCAGAAGTAACCAACGCGATGTCGTCGGCATAGGCCAAGTTCTTCGTAGACCATTTCTGTGACCATATTGCCAGTATCAGTGCATTACTCTCTAACCTGCGGATAAAGGGGTCGATAAATACCGCAAATAAGAGAGGAGAGCACAGGCACCCCCTCTGGTCCATCTAGTGATTAAAAAAATTTCAGATAGCATACCGTTCACCATAACTACTGCTGACAGTTTGGTATATAACATTTGTACTGCCTTAATAAAGGCCTCCCTGATACCGTTTCTTGACATAGCCATCCACAGATTTTGCCAGGAGACCATATCTAAGGCTTTCTCAGCATCCAAGAAAATGAGTGCCATAGGGTCTCCTGCAACATCGGTGATGTTAAATTGAGTCATCACTCTTTGGACATGATCAATAGTAGCCCTACCAGGGACAAACCCATGTTGGCGATCCTAAATATCTTTGTAGATTACTGAAGAAAGTCGACTGGCCAGTAGTTTGGAATAAATTTTAGAATCACCATTGATCAAGGTGATCGGACGATAAGACGCCAATTTTAGAGGCGGCTTGTTTTTTTTTTAAAAAGACCACAATCCAAACTATCCGGATCTTCTTCCTCCAATCTTGAAAGTGGGATTAGATCCAGAGATTCTGCTCCTCCCCTGCCCTAGCCTTATATAAAGTTTGATAATACCTCTGAAATGCTGCCCTGATTGCTTCTGGTTCGGTCTTCCGACCATATTCTGGGTCATTAGTTTATCGTATCAAATTAGATGTGGTTTGTTGTTGGACTGCCAAGTGATGACTGATCTGTTCACTTAGTTCATATACAGCTTCCCTACGTGTTGTCTCCTTAATTATTGCTTTCTCCATTAATATATCCATACTGGCAGTTTTAGCAATTGCCACACTTCTTTGTTCTGGTTCCACTTCCCGTTCCTCATGCACAGCCCTTATCAATCTTTCTTCAGCTGCGCCCAGATTTTTCTGCAGTGCCACCACTGTTTGTGTAGCCTCTTTGTTGAAATTTATACCGTAGTGTTTCCCCCCTAATCCCTGCCTTCAGGGCATCCCGTATCACCTCAATTGATGTGCTCCCCAAATTATCCTCCATTGTCTCATATGTCTGCAATACTCTTCATTTAGCAGCATTGATCTCTCAAAGGTCCAGGTTCTCACATTTGGATTAACTGCTTCCATTTCTATGTACAAGGCTAATGGATTGTGATTTGATAAGACCTGCAGCAGCTTTTTGCTTCTACATTTTTAACTCATGGTGTTAGAGAAAAACATATCATCCAGTCTTGCATGTGTCAATTGAGGATTGGAGAAAAAGGTATACCCTGGGTCGCCTGGTTTCATCCTTTGCCAACAGTCTATCAAGTCATGGGTCTGACATACATTAAAGGCCTGGAATACTTTAGGTTTCCTACCCTGATATTTATACCAGGCCTCCAACGACCAATCACTGGGCAGGTTAATATTATAATCCCCACATACAATCAATGGGAGGGGCCAGTGACTACAGCAAAATACCTGCCCAGTGAGCGCTGGTCACTGGGGTTCAGGGAAGAGTACAGCCTTCCATCGCTAGTACTTTCCTACCCCTAGTCACAAGCGGAAAGGAGAAGGGAGTATGAGGGAATCAGGGAAATCAAGGTAATATGGTCGGCAGTGAGGAAACACGTAATGTGAAGAATTTGCAGTGTAATGCAATACAGGGCATGACACCAGGGACACGATGTGAGGGAGAGGATGGGAGTATGCAGGTCCGAGGTGGGACCCCATGGATTTAAAATTGCGAAAACACCATCCTGGGAGCGCCCCTAGACACACAGCCAAAGGATGGAACAACCAAGAAAAATGAACCAAACAAGAATGGGTCGCTCAATGTTCCCAGCAACGAACCAGAGGCGGAGATGGGTATTAATACACCAGATATGTCACACAAAAATAGACACTGCATTGCTACAGGGGGTAACCCTCAGAGAAAGATCATGGAGGCAGGATATCTCTCCCCAGACTCTTTGGAAACGTTTTTCTCCTTGACTTAGGAATGAGGAGGCTCTGACACTAGCATGATTGCCAGTAGCGATGGTGGAATTTCTCCATCTAGCAAAAGCAGTATGCAAAGGGAGAGAAAGCCCCCGAAAAGGACCAAATGAACATCAGGGAATAGAATCCACTAGAGAGCTTTTGGAGAGAGAGGGGATGAGGAAGAACTAGGTAGGTGTAGGAGAGTAGGGTCTGCAATCCTATGATCACCCAGATTTTTTTGCTTTTGCTTCACTGGTTTACGATTTTCTCTGGCTGTGGGCCTGCCAATCAGACCCACAGCCTGGCTGTTCTCTTTCTAAATTACGACATGTACCCTAGGTGCATTTACCAATTGGTACTGGGCCACCCTATCAGACCCTGTAACTCAGGGCATAGGTGTACCCAGGGCTGCCAGGGGCTGCAGCATGTATTATGCCACCCCTGGCTGGCCTCTTAAATTTGACACAACTGGCTGCATGACAGCTGGGGCAAAGTCGTGTAATCACGCTTTGCTGTAGGTGTAGTATACCTATACCTAACCATAAAATGGACACACAGATTCCTATCAGTCACTCCTATGGCAGGCCTTGACAATCCTGAAGGCAGAGTGCTTGGAATCGTGTGAGATGGTGCTCTGGCATGAGCTGAGCCTGTCTGCAGCTTGCGGAACCAAGTCCTAATAGCTGTTCCATGACATCGCATACCATATACTCTTAAGTGCATTATAATCCTTGCGGTTAAATGCTAACTTTGGTATTGCTTTATCAAAACATGTCGAGTAAGGTGTCATACGAATTGGAATACTAACCCCTCGCCAATTCTGGCGACGGGGTTAGCATTCCACCCTTCTAGAGGGACACGACATGTCCGTAACTGTGAACCCCGGTTAAAGTTAACTGAAGCCTCAGCTCCACAAAATGGACGCTGCCACCACAGACACGAGTCTGACCCCCTGCAGCTGGGAGTCCTTCCAGCGAGGGGAGCCTGGACAAAGGGTTTCCTGTCAGGGGCGGTGCTAGCACCGTCCCAGACATGGTTTTGTGTATCCTGGGTAGGCAGGGCTTTACAGGAAGGTGACTGCTGAGTGGCACCTCGGTGCTCACTACGCATAGGCCGGTCTGAACCAGTTCCAGGGGCACACCAGCCCCTGGCCTGGGGAAGTCCGGCATGGCAGAGGGGTGTAACCACCCCCCTCCTAGTCCCACCCATAGGCAGGACCTAGTCACCGGGTCAGCCCCCTTTTTTAGTATAAAGATGGGAGCGGGCCCCCTGTTCAAATTAGATCATCTTTGGAATCAAGACACGACTTTCTACGAAAGGACTTCGAGATTTCTTCCTCAAGATTCTCCCTTGTGGCTAAGGAGTAGTCACCCTGCATCCGCAGGCACCATCCTAAAGAACACTGCGGTCTGCTGCAAGTCCTTCATCACGAATCCGACGACCCAGCTCGACGAGACCCGGCTTCCCTGGCACCTCTGACCTCTACTCACCTCTACAGCCAAGCTGAGAACCGTGAGTGCGACGAGACCTCGAGGGACCGACGATCGCCAAGACTGCACGACATCTTTACTGCAAGCCCACCGTGTCCTCCACGGGTGAGTGCTTTGGGGTCCGAGAAGCCCCGACCCTGCACAGCTCCAGCACCCAAGATCAGCCTCCCTGCATTTCCACGATCTGCGTGGGGCCCTTCTGCTGTTTGCTGTGCACCGCGTTGTTTGGCTACTAGCCGGCTGGCTTGTGGCCTTCTGAACGACGCCCGACGACATCACTGCTGCTGGTCTGGTTGCTCCAGACTGGCCCTTGCTTCCTTCTTGAAGAGAGGCACCCCGGACCCCCCTGGTCCACTCCAGACGCCATTTTAGGTCCACCGCGTGGGCTTGAATTTGCCAAGGCTTTGTTGCCCAATCCTGGGTCCAGCGACGCCGACAGCTTCTATCTTCGTGGGACAGCTCGATCCTCCTTCCTGGTCGCCGACAACGCCTCCTGGTCCGTGAGATCTCCGAGCCCAGCGTCACCCACACGCCTTGTCGAGGTGGCTACCATCCGGTGCCCTCCTGGTGCCCACTGACTACTGGCTAGTAGTCTCGAACTTGGTCCCCTCTGCTTTCAGGTGTCATCTTCCATCGATCCAGGCTTGGATCCACCGAACTTTCTTCACTGGTCGCCTGCCAGCAACTTCTTTCTTCCAGGCTCCTGGTCCGTCAACGAGGATTCCCGACGTCTTTTGAGTCCTATGCAGCTGCAGCCCCTGGGCTAGGTAACTTCGGCATTTCGGTGCCCCAGCATAGCCTCACTATCCAAGGGTCAGAATCTACTTTCGTTTTCTCCCTACCAGGTCGGGTTCGCCCGAGAACACTAACTTTGCAAATTCTAGCTACCATAGACTTTGTCCCGCATCTCGCGTGAGAGTGCACACACTGCACCCGAGTCCCCTGGGTCTCCTAGAAGTAATCTAACGATTCTATAGTCAAGTCCTAGCGATTCCAAAGCCTATTAGTACTGTACTTACCTGCTAGTAATTTCGCATTCCACTTTTCAAGTATATGGTTTTCCGTGCCCCTCGGGCATTTGTATATACTGTGCTAACTTAAGTATTTTTGTACGAGTTTTGGTTTGTGCTTAGTACCCTGTCCTCATAAAGAGTACAGGGCTGTCGTGATCTTTAATAAATAACTGTTTATTTTCATAACACTTGTGTGGTGTCCTTTCACTTGGTGTTCAAGGGGTATATGTGGTATAACAGCTGGCTTAACACGCCCTCTCGAGTCTTTAGCCTTAGACTGCTCGTATCCACGCTACTAGGATAGCTGGTCTATAAGGTTGACTTACAACCAACCATCAATAAGGGTTGCTGGACTGATACATAGTGTTCACTAGAATAGTGAGCACTGCATATCAGGCCACCTTCTCACATTGGTGAGCAGCGGTTGGGATTTGAGCTTGCTGTTGTTTTACCACACGTATCCTAAGAATATCTTGTTGAAAGATCACATAAGTACTGTTAGTACATATAACTAAGCTTAGAATACTCTGAGTTCTACTGAACCAGCTGTTGCAGCTCCTCAAGGCCTAGCACACCTTGGCTGCAACTCTTAGCAAGTGATCAGTAGGTAAACACATAGTGTAGGTAGGTGCATCACTTACACCACACTAGAAACAGTATGTCGGACAAAGGAGGAAACTCTGAGTCTCCCCTTGTGTCAGCTGACCCTCCACAGGTCATCCCTTCAAGATATACTGTGCTGAGCTTCAAGGAGTTAAGACAGGTGTGTCACTCCAGGAAGATCAAGCAGGGGTCTAACCCCACAACTTCCTTTCTGATTGGTCTCTTGGAGACTTATGATGCCAGAAAAGCTGAGACCCTTCTTAGCTCTTCTAATCCAGAAGGAGGTATGCCTCCCCTTGAGGGAACCAGAGGTGACCCTGACCTCATCCACCTCTCAACTGAGAACGAAGATGTAGAGGATGATGAGGATGAGGATCCCTCTGGGGATGAGGCAAATAAGGGACAGGTAGAAGTCGTTAGACTAAGCAGGTCCAACTTAAGCAAACATGACAGTGGTACTGGGGGACCCCTGGGGCCACTATCAGGTCAGCTTAACATTGGGAATGGACGAGCCAGATCTCTGTCAAGAGACTCTGGCAGATCCCTTCAAACCAATGGCTCTCACAACTCTTCTCAAAGAGGGATGACATCCCCTCAGAGGAGAGTGTATGAAGCTAAAGAAAGGGCAGCCAATCTGAGGATTGAAAGGGAAGAACTTGCCCTGGCCAAAGAAAGGCTTGCCTTTGCTAGAGAGCAACAGTTAAGTGGGGTAGTCCCCACTGGTGGCAGCATTGTACCTAGCAATAGGGAAAGGAGTTTTGATACAAAACACCTTGGTAAGATAGTGCCCCCCTTTAAACAAGGGGATGACATCCACAAATGGATTACTGCTTTGGAGAGGGCCTGCACTGTGCAAGGTGTTCCCCCAAGTCAGTGGGCAGCTATCTTGTGGCTCTCCTTTGAAGGAAAAGGTAGAGACAAGCTCCTCACTACAAAGTGGAGGATGCTAATGATTACCAAGTCTTGAAAAATGCACTGGTTGAAGGGTTTGGCCTAACCACTGAGCAGTACAGGGTGCTGTTCAGGGATACCCAGAAAACTCAGTCTCAAGATTGGTCTGACTTTGTAGATTGTGCCACTAAGGCTTTTGAGGGCTGGTTGCTGGGCAGTAAGGTTACTGATTATAAAGGATTGTATAATTTGATGATGAGAGAACAAATTTTAAACAATTGTCAGAACCAGTTGTTGCATCAGCATCTTGTTGACTCAGATCTGACCTCTCCCCAAGAATTGGGAAAGAAGGCAGACAGATGGGTTAGAACAAGAGTTAAACAGAACCAGGGCCAGAATCAAGGTGGTCAGAAGAAAGCAGACCAGAAGGGTAAAGATTCTAAGGGGGAACAAAATGACCAGAAGTCTTCGACAGGTCCCCAACAACCCAAAGAGGGTGGGGGTCAGGCTCCCCAAAAGAAGAAAGAAGGCCAATCTAAAAGGTGGTGCCAATACTGTAAAAGTAAAACTCACTGGTTTAGTGAGTGCACCAAGAAAGGAGGAGGGCAGACTCCTGCCACTGCAGCCCCTAAGGCACCTGTGCCCCCTAGTACAGCCAGCAGTGGTAGTGCACCTCCCAAGGGTTTAGTAGGGTTAACCCTGGGTTCGGAGGGGTGTGACAACTTAGTTGGTACACTCACTCAGGCTGTCCTTGTCAGTACAGGGGATATGGATATGTCCCCTGACATAAGTCCCAATACTTTGGGCAAATACAGACAGACACCTTTCATTAATGGAAAAATGGCTCAGGCCTATAGGGACACTTGTGCCAGTGTCACCATGGTGACACCTAACTTTGTGGACCCTGGACAGATCATGCCAGGTACAGAATTCCTGGTGACCAATGCAAGCAATGTCACTACCAATCACAGTATGGCAATTGTAGCTTTCTCCTGGGGAGGGGTAACTGGCCAAAAGAAGGTTGTAGTTAGTTCAGACCTCCCAGTGGATTGTTTGTTGGGCAATGATTTGGAGTCATCACAATGGTCAGAAGTGGAGCAGAGGACTCACATGGAAATGTTAGGCTTGCCAGCACATGTGTTTGCTGTGACCAGGTCACAGGTCAGGAAATGCCCCACTGAACAGGTGCTGGATCCTGGAACAATGGACCAGACACCTTCCAAGAAAAAGAGCAGCAGGGTTAAGGCTGTGCCTTCCCCCTTGCCCCAGGTTGAGGATCAAGTCTCAGAGGAGGCTGACCTACAGGAATTGAGGGAAACTGAGCCCAGAGAGTTTGAACTTGATCAAGTTGAATTCTTGGGTTCAGGGGGACCCTCGAGGGAAGACCTGGGGAAGGACCAGTTAGGCTGCCCTTCTCTTGAACCCCTCAGACAGCAGGCTGCTGCTGAGGCTGCTGGGAACGCCACAGGTACCCACAAGGTATACTGGGAAGATGGACTCCTGTACACTGAGTCAAGAGACCCCAAGCCTGGCATGACCAGGAGGCTGGTTGTACCCTTGTCTCAGAGAGGTTTCCTACTTACCTTGGCCCATGAGATTCCCTTAGCAGGTCACTTAGGCCAGACAAAGACTTGGGATAGGCTTGTCTCACACTTTCACTGGCCTCACATGAATGAGGATACCAAGGAGTTTTGTCGCTCCTGTGTCACTTGCCAAGCCAGTGGTAAGTCAGGTGGCACAACAAAGGCCCCCCTTATACCAATGCCTGTGGTGGGGGTGCCCTTTGAAAGAGTGGGGATTGACATTGTTGGTCCAATGGAACCCCAGACAGCATCAGGGCACAAGTTTATACTGGTGGTAGTGGATCATGCCACCAGGTATCCTGAAGCTATTCCACTTAGGACCACCACAGCACCTGTGGTGGCAAGGGCCCTAGTTGGAGTGTTCTCCAGAGTGGGCTTCCCTAAGGAGGTTGTCTCTGACAGAGGTGCAAACTTCATGTCAAGCTACTTAACTGCTATGTGGAAGGAATGTGGTGTCAATTACAAATTCACTACACCCTATCATCCACAATGCAATGGGCTTGTTGAAAGGTTCAACAGGACCCTAAAAGGGATGATTCATGGACTACCTGAAAAGCTCAGGCGTAGATGGGATGTCCTGATTCCCTGCCTTCTGTTTGCTTACAGAGAGGTCCCACAAAAGGGGGTTGGCTACAGCCCTTTTGAACTTTTGTATGGGCATCCTGTGAGAGGCCCCCTGTGTTTGGTGAAGGAAGGATGGGAGAGACCCCTCAAAAAGCCTGCAACCAGCATAGTGGACTATGTACTTGGTCTCCGCTCCAGGATGGCTGAGTATATGGAGAAGGCATCAGAAAACCTTAAGGCCAGTCAAGAACTTCAAAAAGCTTGGCATGACCAAAAGGCTGTCCTGACTGTTTATCAGCCTGGACAGAAGGTGTGGGTGTTGGAGCCAGTGGCCCCAGCAGCACTCAAAGACAAATGGTCTGGGCCCCACACAATTCTTGAGCAAAAGGGAGAGGTCACCTACCTGGTGGACCTTGGAACTCCCAGGAGCCCCCACAGGGTGCTCCATGTCAACAGGCTCAAAGCATATGTCGACAGGAAGGACATGAGTTTGCTAATGGCCATAGATGAGGGACAGGAGGAAGAGAGTGACCCTCTCCCAGACCTGCTCACTCAGAATCCTGATGATGGGTCAGTAGATGGTGTTGTCTTTTGTGGCAGCCTCTCTGAGCATCAACAGAAAGACTGTAAACAGGTTCTTCAGTCTTTCAGACATATGTTTTCTCTGACACCCAGTCAGACCAATTGGTGTACCCATGAGGTTGACACTGGTGACAGTCTGCCAGTTAAGAGTAAAATCTACAGGCAGCCTGATCATGTTAGAGACTGCATAAAAACTGAAGTGCAGAAAATGTTAGAGTTGGGAGTTATTGAACCCTCACATAGCCCTTGGGCTAGTCCAGTAGTTCTAGTGCCAAAGCCTCACACCCAGGGTGGTAAGAGAGAGATGAGGTTTTGCGTAGACTACAGGGGTCTCAATGCAGTCACTAAGACTGATGCCCACCCAATACCAAGGGCAGATGAGCTGATAGATAGATTGGCTTCTGCCAACTACTTAAGCACATTTGACTTAACAGCTGGGTATTGGCAAATCAGGTTAGCTGAGGATGCCAAGCCCAAGACAGCATTTTCAACCCCTGGTGGGCATTATCAATTTGTGGTAATGCCCTTTGGTCTGAAAAATGCACCTGCCACCTTCCAAAGGTTGGTGAATCAAGTCCTTACTGGGCTGGATGACTTCTGTGCAGCATATCTAGATGATATTGCTGTCTTTAGCTCCACCTGGGAGGATCACCTGGTCCACCTGAGGAAAGTGTTAGAGGCTCTGCAAGCAGCAGGCCTCACTATCAAGGCCACTAAGTGCCAGATAGGGCAGACACAGGTTGTATACCTGGGCCACCTTGTAGGTGGAGGCCAGGTTCAGCCACTGGAGAGCAAAATACAGTCAATCAGGGACTGGGCTCCTCCAACCACCCAGACTCAGGTTCGAGCTTTCTTGGGCCTGACTGGTTACTATAGGAAGTTTGTCAGGAACTATGGTTCAATTGTGACACCATTAAATGAACTGACAAGTAAGAAAATGCCAAAAAAGGTTCAGTGGACAGCAGGCTGTCAAAAAGCATTCGATGACCTAAAGCAGGCCATGTGTACAGCACCTATCCTTAAGAGTCCAGACTACTCCAAACCATTCATTGTCCAAACAGATGCTTCTGAGTTGGGTGTGGGAGCTGTTCTTTCTCAACTGAATTTTGATGGTCAAGACCAGCCCATTGCTTTTATAAGCAGAAGGCTGACCCCCAGAGAGAAGAATTGGTCAGCTATTGAGAGGGAGGCCTTTGCTGTGGTTTGGGCCCTGAAGAAGCTGAGGCCATACTTGTTTGGCACTCACTTCAAGATTCAGACCGACCATAAGCCCCTCTTGTGGCTAAATCAGATGAAGGGTGAAAACCCCAAACTGCTTAGGTGGTCCATTTCCCTACAGGGGATGGACTTTACAGTGGAACATAGACCTGGTACTGATCATGGCAATGCCGATGGGCTCTCCAGATATTTCCACTTAGAACAAGAAGACTCACCTGGTCAAGGTTAGCTTATTGTCCCAAAGTTTGGGGGGGGTCATGTAGGAGAGTAGGGTCTGCAATCCTATGATCACCCAGATTTTTTGCTTTTGCTTCACTGGTTTACGACTTTCTCTGGCTGTGGGCCTGCCAATCAGACCCACAGCCTGGCTGTTCTCTTTCTAAATTACGACATGTACCCTAGGTGCATTTACCAATTGGTACTGGGCCACCCTATCAGACCCTGTAACTCAGGGCATAGGTGTACCCAGGGCTGCCAGGGGCTGCAGCATGTATTATGCCACCCCTGGCTGGCCTCTTAAATTTGACACAACTGGCTGCATGACAGCTGGGGCAAAGTCGTGTAATCACGCTTTGCTGTAGGTGTAGTATACCTATACCTAACCATAAAATGGACACACAGATTCCTATCAGTCACTCCTATGGCAGGCCTTGACAATCCTGAAGGCAGAGTGCTTGGAATCGTGTGAGATGGTGCTCTGGCATGAGCTGAGCCTGTCTGCAGCTTGCGGAACCAAGTCCTAATAGCTGTTCCATGATATCGCATACCATATACTCTTAAGTGCATTATAATCCTCGGGGTTAAATGCTAACTTTGGTATTGCTTTATCAAAACATGTCGAGTAAGGTGTCATACGAATTGGAATACTAACCCCTCGCCAATTCTGGCGACGGGGTTAGCATTCCACCCTTCTAGAGGGACACGACATGTCCGTAACTGTGAACCCCGGTTAAAGTTAACTGAAGCCTCAGCTCCACAAAATGGACGCTGCCACCACAGACACGAGTCTGACCCCCTGCAGCTGGGAGTCCTTCCAGCGAGGGGAGCCTGGACAAAGGGTTTCCTGTCAGGGGCGGTGCTAGCACCGTCCCAGACATGGTTTTGTGTATCCTGGGTAGGCAGGGCTTTACAGGAAGGTGACTGCTGAGTGGCACCCCGGTGCTCACTACGCATAGGCCGGTCTGAACCAGTTCCAGGGGCACACCAGCCCCTGGCCTGGGGAAGTCCGGCATGGCAGAGGGGTGTAACCACCCCCCTCCTAGTCCCACCCATAGGCAGGACCTAGTCACCGGGTCAGCCCCCTTTTTTAGTATAAAGATGGGAGCGGGCCCCCTGTTCAAATTAGATCATCTTTGGAATCAAGACACGACTTTCTACGAAAGGACTTCGAGATTTCTTCCTCAAGATTCTCCCTTGTGGCTAAGGAGTAGTCACCCTGCATCCGCAGGCACCATCCTAAAGAACACTGCGGTCTGCTGCAAGTCCTTCATCACGAATCCGACGACCCAGCTCGACGAGACCCGGCTTCCCTGGCACCTCTGACCTCTACTCACCTCTACAGCCAAGCTGAGAACCGTGAGTGCGACGAGACCTCGAGGGACCGACGATCGCCAAGACTGCACGACATCTTTACTGCAAGCCCACCGTGTCCTCCACGGGTGAGTGCTTTGGGGTCCGAGAAGCCCCGACCCTGCACAGCTCCAGCACCCAAGATCAGCCTCCCTGCATCTCCACGATCTGCGTGGGGCCCTTCTGCTGTTTGCTGTGCACCGCGTTGTTTGGCTACTAGCCGGCTGGCTTGTGGCCTTCTGAACGACCCCGACGACATCACTGCTGCTGGTCTGGTTGCTCCAGACTGGCCCTTGCTTCCTTCTTGAAGAGAGGCACCCCGGACCCCCCTGGTCCACTCCAGACGCCATTTTAGGTCCACCGCGTGGGCTTGAATTTGCCAAGGCTTTGTTGCCCAATCCTGGGTCCAGCGACGCCGACAGCTTCTATCTTCGTGGGACAGCTCGATCCTCCTTCCTGGTCGCCGACAACGCCTCCTGGTCCGTGAGATCTCCGAGCCCAGCGTCACCCACACGCCTTGTCGAGGTGGCTACCATCCGGTGCCCTCCTGGTGCCCACTGACTACTGGCTAGTAGTCTCGAACTTGGTCCCCTCTGCTTTCAGGTGTCATCTTCCATCGATCCAGGCTTGGATCCACCGAACTTTCTTCACTGGTCGCCTGCCAGCAACTTCTTTCTTCCAGGCTCCTGGTCCGTCAACGAGGATTCCCGACGTCTTTTGAGTCCTATGCAGCTGCAGCCCCTGGGCTAGGTAACTTCGGCATTTCGGTGCCCCAGCATAGCCTCACTATCCAAGGGTCAGAATCTACTTTCGTTTTCTCCCTACCAGGTCGGGTTCGCCCGAGAACACTAACTTTGCAAATTCTAGCTACCATAGACTTTGTCCCGCATCTCGCGTGAGAGTGCACACACTGCACCCGAGTCCCCTGGGTCTCCTAGAAGTAATCTAACGATTCTATAGTCAAGTCCTAGCGATTCCAAAGCCTATTAGTACTGTACTTACCTGCTAGTAATTTCGCATTCCACTTTTCAAGTATATGGTTTTCCGTGCCCCTCGGGCATTTGTATATACTGTGCTAACTTAAGTATTTTTGTACGAGTTTTGGTTTGTGCTTAGTACCCTGTCTTCATAAAGAGTACAGGGCTGTCGTGATCTTTAATAAATAACTGTTTATTTTCATAACACTTGTGTGGTGTCCTTTCACTTGGTGTTCAAGGGGTATATGTGGTATAACAGCTGGCTTAACACGCCCTCTCGAGTCTTTAGCCTTAGACTGCTCGTATCCACGCTACTAGGATAGCTGGTCTATAAGGTTGACTTACAACCAACCATCAATAAGGGTTGCTGGACTGATACATAGTGTTCACTAGAATAGTGAGCACTGCATATCAGGCCACCTTCTCACAGTAGGGATTACTCAGCTACTTGGCTGCTGCCCCCTGATGGAATAAGCGAAAAGAGAAAATCACCAAGGGAGAAGACAGGGGGTGAGAGTGAACAGAAAAATGATGGAAAATCGGACGAGCCCTCCCTCTCTTTGATTTTGCAATCCTTGCAATTATTTCAGGATGAGGTCAACGCAGATAAACAACAGGCATTGCACGTCTAAAATAAACTACAAGGTTCAGTGTGCAAGTTTGGGAAAACATGTACAGAGATAGCAGAAAGATTAAACATGGTGGAGACTTGCACTGAGGTTTTGGAGAATACCGTAGATACCCTGAAGGGCCAGGCTACATCACAGGAGAGTACTTTGAGAGATGTGATGTGGAATTTAGAGGAGTCTGAGAATCACAAGCGTCACAATAACTTGAAGCTGCTAGGGATACCTGAAAACTGCGAAGGCAGTGATTTAAGGAAGTTCACAATCACCATGCTGAAAAACTCCTTGCCTGAACTTTGACAGAGGGATTGGGACAAAGAAGTCCAACGTGTTCATTGATTCCCTCTAACACTCTCATAGCGCCCATCTAATGGTCAGGCATATCCTTGTGACATATTGATTTACTTTGGAAATTTTCTGTTGATCCAGGCCATGTACAACCTGGCCAGGCCTAATATTAAAAGGAATTTTGAGAACTGTCATCGTGGAGAGGAGATGACAGCTCACACAGCTCATAACTCCCTTCCAGTAAACTGGTCTGAAATTAGTTTTTCAGGTTTTCAGGGACAGAACTATATCTTTATCTGTGAAATCCAAGCAAAGAAGTTATTGGATGAAATTTGAGTGGGGACCTTCGGGAGCAAGAAATAATAAGCCAGTGTCATAAATAAGAAAGCCGATGGCTGAAAACTATTACTCCCTCTAAATGGAGGGACTTTCTTTTCTCTTATTTTTTTTCTTTCCTTTTTGTTCTTTTTCGACCTAGAGTTAAATTCTTATTTAAGCACTGGCGGTGGGTGGATGGTGGGAGAGGAGTGGTTCATACACGATCACGCAGGCTCATGATTGAGCCTAATTGCTTAAAGTGTGGTGGCAGAGGGGATGACCCCAGCTAGGGGATAAAAAAGGGGGTGCAACAGAGTCTTGTGATATAGGTGTTACTATCAAGAGGCAGAGAGTGACTTGGTGGGCTTGTCAGTTAATGGAGGAATATATGAATCAAGAAACTGATATGAACCAAGATGGTTAGACTGAGAATTCTTACTGTCAACATATGCGGTCTCAATGATGTAAAGAAAAGGCAAAGGCGAACATCAGCTGTATCCAAGAGACCAATATTAAGGAGTCACAACTTCATCTGTTAATACACTTGGGTATAGACTGATCTCCGCTACAATGCAGGGAGCTATGGTACGGGGCATTGCCATACTTGATTTAATAGATGGAAAGTATCCCTGAAACTCTTGCTAATATGACAAAACATCCCCTATACTTTTTAAATATACACGCTCAGTGAGAATGTCTAAAGTTTCCTGTTGCAGAACTTAAACAGTCAATGAAGTTATGGCTAGATGGACCACTCCTAACAGAGTATAGGTGAGGGCTGAATGATATGAGGATGATGACCAGTTATTATGAACCAGGAGATATGGAGTACTTTGGCTAGGAAACTGTATGTTCAGCTCAGATTTGGAACCCTACTGCTTTTTATGCATTTTAACAAGTGGGCCAAAACGCATACTGGTGAATGTCATGCTTGTAACTACAAGGAAGAGTCTGAAATACATGTTTTGTTCCTCTGTCCTGCATACTCATCGCTGCGTAAGCGCTGGCTTATCCAATTATACAAGAATGTAGGTTTTGCGCACTGTGCAGAGGCATACAGAGTTTTAAAATATGACACCCATCCACCTATTGTCTTTGCCATATCCCGGTTCTTAAATTCAAAGTGGCATATTCGGCGGGCTTTTTTTAAGTAGTTTTTGTATAGATAATGAAATTGTCTAACCTGTACATGCCCATATTGGCCCATTTTAACTTGGCTCTATCGTCATATTTCACTCATTTTTATCTTAGCAAATTCCAGGACGTGTCTCTTTTCCACAGATGACCGTTTTATTGTACTTTAATCTGGCCTAAGCCCTCATGTTAATTTTAAAACTACAATGTATTAGAGTCCTTATCAGTCTGTTTGCTAGCTCTGACAACTTTGTATATGAAGCCAGTTTCAGGTTGTGCAATCTACAGTTGCAATTGTACATATTTTAATGTGTCTATTTGCTTTTTGCAATGCACTTTTATGGCTACTGTGGCCAAAATAAAGTTATTGAATGGAATGGATAATTTAATTCATTGCATTTTGACCAGTTTATACTCTTTTGCAGCAGATACAGTTTGTTTTTCAAAATGCAAACATCTATTACAATGCGCAATATGGTGCCAATAGTGAGCTGCAGAATGCTATCATATGGTGCCATCTTGGTCCCTATTGCGAAAAATAGCCATTAACATTAAAACATAGACAAAATTTCAAAGTAAGGTGAAAGGATTTCTTAATATGCCATGAAGACTCAACGGGCCCGATTCACAGGATGAACTTAAGACTCAATCCTAAACTTACTGCTATTTTGGTATTCACAGAATGCACTTACTACTTTTGGCATTCACAGAATGCACTTACTACTTTTGGTATTCACAGAAGTTAGGATTTTGCCTTAAGTTTGTCTTAAGACAAACTTAAGACAGACTTAAGACAGACTTGAGACAAAATCCTAACTTAAGTCGGTCTAAAGTCTGTCTTAAGTCTGTCTTAAGACAAACTTAAGACAAAATCCTAACTTGTGTGAATACCAAAAGTAGTAAGTGCATTCTGTGAATACCAAAATAGCAGTAAGTTTAGGATTGAGTCTTAAGTTCATTCTGTGAATCGGGCCCAACGTTTTTTTCTCCTTGCCTGAAATAACTGTTCTCAACAGAGGTGTTCTTGGATATTCAGGGGCTTATTTATGAGCCCATTGCGCCGCCGGTGCGTCACTTTTTGTGATGCAACAGTGGTGTAAAATATGCGCCACTGTGACACATTACCAAAGTTACGCATCTAGACAGGTGTGACGCTTTGTAAACCCCTGCACTACATTGTACCTGCGTCAAGTATAATGTATGCAGGGTGGGCGATCCCCCACAAAAAAGGGTCCCAGAAATGGTGCAGTTAAATCTACCAGATTTCACAGCGCCACTTCTAGGACGCCACTGCATCAAATCCTTATGCCTGCCTCACATAAGGCGTAAGACTGATGTAGTCCTTTTCACATGGGGCTTGCACCATGTAAAAGGACACATTGCTAGAGTTGCGTCTGTTTTCAGACACACTCCAGCAATGCTTCAGTTTTGCACCTACAGATACGTTATGAATACTGTTGTAGCTGTAAATCCTTGCGACATGGAGGGCCATAAATCATATACTGCGCATCCATGGTGTCTCAAGAAGGGCGCACTGAAAAGTGTTGCATCGCTGTTTTCACGCAGCAATGCAACACTTTTCATAAATGAGGCCCTCAATGTCTGTCTGTTATTAATGAAGCAATTTACTGTTTCAGAAAAGTGCTCCGAAGCGACCACATGGCACCCTGAGCGCTAAATAACAATGCTGAAAGCAAAATCATTTGGATTTTGCAGTTCCCTAATTCAGCCTCTAATAACCTTCACCACGACCCACTCTGAGGATATGTACAGGCAGTGCGGAAAAACATGACTAGTAAGAAGAAGCAGAAGCCGACTGAGTTTTTGGGGAGCTCGGCCGGGGGACAGGAGGAGGCACGGGACCGCGCTGAGAGCTCCCGCCGGACCCGGGAGGGTAGGAGGGCATCATGTCTACAAACCAGCTGAAGCCACGGCTCTGCCACATGCTGAAGGGGGAGGGCGGCTATGGTTTCCACCTGCACGGGGAGAAGAACAAGAGCGGACAGTACATACGCAAGGTGGAGCCGGGCTCTGCGGCCGAGGCGGCCGGGCTCAGGAGGAGGCACGGGACCGCGCTGAGAGCTCCCGCCGGACCCGGGAGGGTAGGAGGGCATCATGTCTACGAACCAGCTGAAGCCACGGCGTTTTTGGGGAGCTCGGCCGGGGGACAGGAGGAGGCACGGGACCGCGCTGAGAGCTCCCGCCGGACCCGGGAGGGTAGGAGGGCATCATGTCTACGAACCAGCTGAAGCCACGGGGGAGGGCGGCTATGGTTTCCACCTGCACGGGGAGAAGAACAAGAGCGGACAGTACATACGCAAGGTGGAGCCGGGCTCTGCGGCCGAGGCGGCCGGGCTCAAGGCGGGGGACCGCCTGGTGCAGGTGAACGGGGCCAACGTGGAGAAGGAGACCCACCACCAGGTTGTGAAGCAGATTAAGGCGATCGAGAATGAGACCCGCCTGTTGGTTGTGGACAAAGAAACAGATGAATACTTGCGTAGCCTTCACATCACCTATGCCGAGGCGATGGAGCAAGGCGACGCCCCAGGGAACCTGCCCCAGTCTCCTACCAACTCCACCTCTGGTAACTTGCCCAGCTCTCCGTCTAACTCCACTTTGGATAACTCTCCCTCTTCACCCACAAACTCCATGTTTGGGAACTCTCCCACGTCTCCGTCCAGCTCCACATTGGGGAATTCCACTACATCTCTCACTTCCTCCATGAAGTCGCCCAGCAGTGACAATGGGGAGGTTTGGAAAGCGCAGGTGGATATCAGTGATGGGGACCTGAGCAGGCGCTCGCTCAGTCACACCTCCGAAAACGGTAGACAGGAGGTGAATGGACAGATGAAGGACCTCCACCCTCGCCTCTGTGTGCTGAAGAAGGGCCCGAATGGCTATGGATTTAACCTTCACAGCGAGAAGTCCAAGCCTGGCCAGTTCATCCGCTCTGTAGACCCTGGGTCTCCGGCAGCAAGAGCTGGGCTGCAGCAACAAGATAAAATAGTAGAGGTGAATGGACTGAACGTGGAAGGCATGAAGCATTCAGAGGTGGTTTCGAACATCAAGTCGCGAGAGGATGAAACCACGCTTTTGGTAGTTGATCCAGAGACAGACGAATACTTTAAGCAACTTGGAATAACGCCAACAGAGTCTCATGTTCAAGGACCCCTGCCTCAGCCCATTCCGAACGGATCTGCACAGCCCCAGGTCAACGGCGGGTCGTCCACTTCCTCGTCGCACAGCGACCTCCAGAGCCCGGACAAGGAGCCCAAGGCGAGAGGCTCGGACAGGAAGGACCCCTTCGAGGACAGCGGCCTAAGCCTCAGCCCCACCGCCGCAGAAGCCAAAGAGAAGGCCGCCGCGGAAGGAACTCTCACGGGGGAGGAGCGTGGGCGGAGTCTGCTGGCCCTCCGGACCCCGTGTGCTCGCAGCAGGGGGACCCCAGTATCCACACTGACCAGCGGCGAGAGGCGGGGACCAAAGCCGGGGGACCTTCTGGCATTTCACGTCCTCTCGTCCAGGCCCCGGACAGGGCCGGGCTGCTGACTGTGAGGGTTCCCGCTTCACCTCTATGGTTCTCGCGCAGTTCATGTAGTTGCATCCCACTCGAGAGGGCCGAACTAGATTCACATTCCTCGTATGAACGCATCTGCAGCTGGCGAAGCAACAACAGCAGTAGCTGGGAACGGAGAAGGCATGCGAGCTCACGTGCTCGAGGCCTGGTTACTGCCCCTCCTCCTCAAATGCCTCGAGGGGCCCTCACCACTCTCTCGCTGAAACAGACCAGACCCATTTAACAAGACTAAATGTGATCGAATCATGGGGCCACCACTGATGCGCACCGGGCCTTCGACCCAGCACAGAAGTAAGAAAATATACAACAGGATTTTGATTAAAAACATGACTCAATGTTCATGTATAACAAGCATTTGCAGTGCAATAGGTCTCGCATTAGGAATGTTTGAGCTATTGGTATTGTAAATGACACATTTTTTATTTATGTGTTGGTTTTGAAAATAGCAAAATTAATAGCTTTGTCATTTACAATGCCAATAGTTTTAACTTTCGCAAAAGTGACACCTATAGCATTTGCAATGCAATATGTGTTGTATTTACGTGACTTAGATTTATTGATATTACAAATAACAATGGCTTTTAATTTTTTTAATAATTAATATTTAAATAAAAGTTATTGTAATTTATAATGGCAATAGCTTTAAGTTTTGTAAATAACTTTTGTGAAGATTATGTTCAGTGTATTTTATTGTGACTAAAATCCAAGAACAGAAGTGAAATATTAACATCTTTTTGTGACATTTGTAATAAAGTTTGAAACATTGAGAGAACATATTTGAACCAGTTGTTGTTGAATGGTTGCACAGATTGACGCTGTGGAGGCGCTGAGTGATGTTGTGGTGGCGACGAGTGATGCTGTGGCGTTCAGTGGTGCTGGTGTAGGGCATAGTGATGTTGTGGTGCCCCTGAGTGATGCTGTGGTTGTGCTGAGTGATGCTGTGGTGATGGGATAGATAGAGTGAGTGTGATAGATAGATAAAATGAGGGCGATAGATAGATAGAGTGAGGGCGAGAGATAGATAAAGTGAGGGCGATAAATAGATAGAGTGAGGGCGATAGATAGATAGAGTGAGGGCGATCAATAGATAGATAGAGTGATGGCGATAGATAGAGTGAGTGCGATAGACAGAGTGAGGGCGATAGATAGATATAGTGAGGGTGATAGATAGATTGATAGAGAGTGAGGGCGATAGATAGATAGAAGGCGATAGATAGAGTGAGGGCGATAGATAGATAGAGTGAGGCCGATAGATAGAGTGATAGATAGAGGGCGATAGACAGATAGAGTGATAGATAGATAGAAGGTGATAGATAGATAGAGAGATAGATAGATTTATAGAGGGCGATAGGGATTGCTAATTATAACATAAAAAAGTTTTTGCACAATTGAATATTCAAGATCTTCTGGACCCAAATATATATATCCATCCACGTGTTGTTTGATTTTTTAGGTTTACAATGGACCTTTTAGTACAATTCACATTAACTGCACGCTTCCAAATAAAAAATCATACAATCTAACAACAGAACTTCTCAGAAACATATTGAAGAATAATTAGGCAAAAACATCCCACTCAAAGGTGTAAGCAGGCAGATCAATGAATCATCAAATGCAGCTCAACTCAGCAGGAGACAAACCCCAAGATTAGAAAATGTGTTTGCCGCATACGCAGATGACCCAATATTCCACTACAGGGGCTTTCTCTTTGTGGCAGGCACCACCAAAATGATAGCCAAGGTAACAAGTTAATTGCCGCAGAATCGGGACTAACGGAGGGTCCGTTTTTTAATGTGCAGAATTCTGCACAGTATTGTAATTTTCATGGGGATTAATGGTAGTAGGAAAGTGTAACTGATGTAATGGGGTGAGTCGGGAATCTGGCAGGACTAGATAAGAAACTAAAGAAAGCTGGTTGGTGGGTAAGCATTATATTCTCCCCATGTGCTGATATGAGGTGGGGCAGGGCTGCATTGAAAAAAAACACATAAAGTAACACTAACACACAGTGAGGAGAAATGATGGTGACGGAGCTATATGAAAGTGGGCTCATGTAGAAAATAAGAAAGGCAGGCAGCCCCTCCCCATTACCCCCCGAGCCCTCTGAAGCGCGCTCCATGCCTAGGAAGTGGGAGTTTGAGGGGCTACAATGCCTCATGCTTTCTGGTAAAGTAGATTTAAAAGTAAAGGAACAGCGCAACTTGGGGTAGGTGGGGGTAATAAAACAAAGCACAGCGGAGGAAACAAAAGTTTGAGTCCCACCATGAGCTCGACATCCTGTGAATCTGTGCAAATCACGCCATCTCCTGGTGCCTAAAAGTACCACAACCTTGTTTACAACGGACTGGTGTTTAAAGTAATATACCCCGATCCAATACCTTAGACAACATGCTGGATTTATGTAAGGAGGCTACTCTGCGCAGTAAAACCTCCTGTCCTTCCGCATGCATAGCCAATTTTAGATTAAAAAAGTGTGAGCTAATATGTGTTGGCTTTAAAGATATATAAATTAATAGCATCGTTATTCACAAAGCCAATACCTTACACTTTCCTAATGCGAGTCCTATTGGCTATGGCAATGATTGTTGTGGTGCTGGGTGATGATGTGGTTGGGCTGAGTGATGTGGTGGTGTATTAGAGTGATGTGGTGGTGTATTAGAGTGATGTGGTGGTGTCCCAGAGTCATGTGGTGGTGTCCCAGAGTGATGTGGTGGTGTCTCCAAGTGATGTGGTGGTTTCCCCGAGTGATGTGGTGGTGTCCCCGAGTGATGTGATGGTGTCCCCGTGTGATGTGGTGGTGTCCCCGAGTGATGTGGTGGTGTCCCTGAGTGATGACCCCAAGGATTGTGGTGGTGTGCCCGAGGGATGTGGTGGTGTCCCTGAATGATGTGGTGGTGCATCCGAGTGATGTGGTGGTGTCCCCGAGTGATGTGGTGGTGTCCCCGAGTGATGTGGTGGTGCCCCTGAGTGGTGCCCCTGAGTGATGTGGTGGTGCCCCCGAGTGATGTGGTGGTGCCCCCGAGTGATCTGGTGGTGCCCCCGAGTGATGTGTGGTGTCCCCGAGAGATGTGGTGGTGTCCCTGAGTGATGTGGTGGTGCCCCTAACTGGTGCCCCTGAGTGATGTGGTGGTCCCCCTGAGTGATGTGGTGGTGTCCCTGAGTGATGTGGTGGTGTTGGAGGGTGGAGTTACAGGGTGGAGTTGGAGTTGGAGGCTGGAGTTGGAGTTGGAGTTGGATGGTGGGGGTGGAGTTGGAGGGTGGAGTTGGAGGGTGGAGTTTGAGGGTGGAGTTGTAGGGTGGAGTTGGAGTTTACGTTGGAGAGTGGAGTTGGAGGGTGGAGTTGGAGTGTGGAGTTGGAGGGTGGAGTTGGAGTTGGAGGGTGGAGTTGGAGTTGGAGTTGGAGGGTGGAGTTGGAGTTGTAGGGTGGAGTTGGAGGGTGGAGGTGGAGTTGGAGGGTGTAGTTGGAGTTGGAGGGTGTAGTTGGAGAGTGTAGTTGGAGGGTGGAGTTGGAGGGTGGAGTTGAAAGGTGGAGTTGGAAGGTGGAGTTGGAGGGTGGAGGGTGCAGTTGGAGAGTGGAGTTGGAGGGTGGAGGGTGGAGTTGGAGGGTGGAGTTGGAGTTGGAGGGTGAAGTTGGAGGATGGAGTTGGAGGGTGGAGTTGGAGTTGGAGGGTGGACTTGGAAATGGAGGGTGGAGTTGGAGGGTGGAGTTGAAGGGTGGAGTTGGAGGGTGGAGTTGGAGGGTGGAGTTGGAGTTGGGGGGTGGAGTTGGAGTTGGAGGGTGGAGTTGGAGGGTGGAGTTGAAGGGTGGAGTTGGAGGGTGGAGGTGGAGTTGGAGGGTAGAGTTGGAGGTTGGAGGTGGAGTTGGAGGGTGTAGTTGGAGTTGGAGGGTGTAGTTGGAGGGTGTAGTTGGAGGGTGGAGTTGGAAGGTGGAGTTGGAGGGTGGAGTTGGAGGGTGCAGGGTGGAGTTGGAGGGTGGAGTTGGAGGTTGGAGGTGGAGTTGGAGGGTGGAGTTGGAGGGTGTAGTTGGAGGGTGGAGTTGGAGGGTGGAGTTGGAGGGTGTAGTTGGAGGGTGTAGTTGGAGGGTGGAGTTGGAAGGTGGAGTTGGAGGGTGGAGTTGGAGGGTGGAGTTGGAGGGTGGAGGGTAGAGTTGGAGAGTGGAGTTGGAGGGTGGAGGGTGGAGTTGGAGGGTGGATTTGGGGGTTGGAGGGTGGAGTTGGAGTTGCAGGGTGGAGTTGGAGGGTGGAGTTGGAGGGTGGAGATGGAGGGTGGAGATGGAGGGTGGAGTTGGAGTTGGAGGGTGGAGTTGGAGGGTGGAGGTGGAGTTGGAAGGTGGAGTTGGAGGGTGCAGGGTGGAGTTGGAGGGTGGAGGGTGGAGGGTGGAGTTGGAGGGTGGAGGGTGGAGGGTGGAGTTGGAGTTGGAGTTGGAGGGTGGAGTTGGAGTTGGAGGGTGGAGTTGGAGGGTGGAGGTGGAGTTGGAGGGTGTAGTTGGAGTTGGAGGGTGTAGTTGGAGGGTGGAGGGTGGAGTTGGAGTTGGAGGGTGGAGTTGGAGTGTGGAGTTGGAGGGTTAAGTTGGAGGGTGGAGTTGGAGGGTGGAGTGTGGAGTTGGAAGGTGGAGTTGGAGGGTGGAGTTGGAGGGTGGAGTTGGAGGGTGGAGTTGGAGGGTGGAGTTTGAGGTTGGAGTTGGAGGGTGGAGTTGGAGTTGGAGGGTGGAGTTGGAAGGTGGATTCGGAGTTGGAGGGTGGAGTTGGAGGGTGGGGTTGGAGTTGGGGGCTGGAATTCGAGTTGGAGGGTGGAGGGTGGAATTGGAGTTGGAGGGTGGAGTTGGAGGGTGGGGTTGGAGTTGGGGGCTGGAGTTGGAGTTGGAGGGTGGAGGGTGGAATTGGAGTTGGAGTTGGAGGGTGGAGTTGGAGTTGGAGGGTGGAGTTGGAGGGTGGAGTTGGAGGGTGGAGGGTGCAGTTGGAGGGTGAAGTTGGAGGTACTAACTTTTAAATTGATGAAAAGGTTTATGAGAGGCTGCACGAGCGCAGAGGTGACACATGTAATTGTAGTTTAATGGAAGGCATGGCAGATGTAGACTACAGGGGCACAGATTTTGCGCCTAAAAAACAAACCACTGCGAACTGAATGGTAAACACAAACAGCAAATACGTATATAACACGCTGGAGTACTGTATTTTGATGACAGAATTAACAGAAGTTTAGCAAAGAAGCACGTGTTGCTTTATGACAGAAGCAGTTGAAAAGTTAAGTGCACAGACATAATGTATGTGTTTTCCTGTAAAGCAATATAATACTATTGAAAAGTACGCAACAAACTATGCTTACTATTTAAATGAGCACGCTAATATACACATAAAAAGCATACATAAAAACGGCATAGCAGTTATTGCAACGGGAGTACGACAATAAGAAAAGCACACATTACGCTAGTAGAATGTTTGTTACATGGTGTCTTTTTTTTTAACAAGGGACACGGGTATGGACTTGTTGTTTGATGAGAAGCTTTATGAGTGTGAAGAGAGAGGTACCGAAGCGTAGTTGAACGACAGTGTTGAGTAGATGGTACAGCATATTACGACTGACTTGTAGTCTTATAGGGAGCAGCAGAAGTATATACTAGAGATAGTTAGTTTTAATGTAAAGGTAGTATGCTGTAAGTAAACTACAGCATCATGTAATTGTAGTTATATGGAGGATAAATGTTATTTAAATGTGAGTTATTGCAGGAATAAAGAGGAAGAGGTGATGGTGCTAGTGAGACGGCCACTGAAGTTCCTTTGCAAGAGTTTTAACACTTGTGTTTAACAACAAAGCAGAAAACAAATTAACGTGGCATGGCGCCAGTTGCAAGTGAAACACATGCTGTTTTACAACAGCAGATGCTAGCTCGTGTTCCATAAAAGTGATGTCTATTATTAAGCTGAGGGAATGCGACTGTACGTACATAAAAATAGTGCAGTGTCGAAATAGACTATGCTCTACGTATGCTGTACGTAAATTGGATTAGTGGCTGGGCTAAAGTATAGGAGTTTGAAGGTTAAGTGCGATATGAGTAATAACCGTATTCTAGCGTACGGGCTATGTGTATTGCTAAATTGAATATAAGAATATTAAAAAGCACGCTAAAAGATCGTGCTTTCGTAAAGAAAGCAGTAGCAAGTAATGTAAAAATGTAAAGAGTTAATGTGATACGGCAAAGGTTCTATTGCTACGGGGGCATGTTAATAGGAAAATTGTACATGCGCTAGTAGAGCATCTGGTGCACCTTGTTTTTAGGTCTCGCATATACGCACAGCATCTGTATTGAAGGGTGGGTGAAAGTAGCGACTGGTGTGCCTGCTTAAAAAAAAACAAGCAACAAAGCATTTTCAGTTTTCAGACCGCATTGGGTGTTAGCGCTGAAGTATACAACCTAAAACAATTTACAGAGTGCATTGGGGGGTTACCGCCGAAGATTTTAAAATAAGCAAGCACCCACAAACAACAAACAGGGCTCATGCGGCGGAGGATTGAGGCCGTGGGTTCCATGGAGGTGCATGACAGAAAAGGCAGCACCGGCGAGGAATTCATCAGCTTAACTCGCAAGAGCAGCGGCAATCGTAAAAGAAAACGGGATTTGAGAGCCACTATGGACAAAACAAAAATAATAGGGCTGACTCCCAACTCAAAAAGTTAAACAAGCTCTCGGCATTGCTGTGTGGGGGGGGGGGGTGGGGGGGGAGCGTCAGCCTTTGAAGTCTGATGCCGAGGCTCACGATTGAATGTGAAGTGGAAGGGATGCGTGGCGGAGGGGGCGGGGGTGGGGGAGCGGTGTTCCATTGAAGTCGGGGAGGGAACGAGCATATGGGGTGTGAGCGATAGCGAAAGTAAGAGGGGGGGCAGCATGTGAGGCATTCAAGTGCGCGCTGGCGAAGCTTTGCTCTTAAATGCCTCACATGCACTGGGAGTAATCCACACTCCAAAACCCTGTTGGTAGGATTTTCTGGTGGCCCTCTGTATGTCTTATTAGATGAAGTGATGCACACCTGTTTAAACCACCTTTTTTGATTCTTCATTTTCGTCATTCCTTCGGCGCAATTGCGTGCAGATTGGCTGTTAGGCATGCCCTACTGCCACTAGTTACGAAACTTTTTGTGAGGAGGGACTGCATAGCCCCAAAACCAAATGCACAGCTTCATGCCGCTATTTAACGTGCACTATAATCCAAAAGTCTTTGTCCTTAGTTTTTCAACTTTCCAACTTATCACCATATTTTAACTCTTATTTTTCAAGTATTTATTCCACTCCATTTTATCCAAAAGACCAACATTCGGGATGTGGTGCAAATTTTCTTGCATTCAAACTGTGCCCATCCAGGCCTCTTAGAAAGAATACGAATAATGCAGAAAGTCCATCACAAGCAGTTTTTTATTTTTCATGTAAAAAACCCAATGCATTTCGGGCCTCCTCGTGCCCTTCTTCGGGGGTTACTACAAATAAATCACAACATGAATAAGTTGTTAGCACTTCTAATCCCAAATAAACAATGCTGCGACATCATTTCAAAAATTAATTCACTTTGTCATATCCAAAACATTGCTCTACGGTGCATAGTCTCATTTAGTCTCCCACTCTGTTGATTAAGTATCACGCGCCATTCCTTCATGCTCAGGGTGTTAACCAAACTTCCCAACCCTGCTAGTAATGATCCAGGTAATCCCGATGTTCCCCGCTCCCCTCCGTTGTAATCTGTTGTAATGTATATATGCTTGTTTCTTTTGGGTTATTCTATGACATACTGCCATTCCTTTCTCTGTACATTCTCTTCTCTTCCTTGTGATTCCAAGCTCAGATAAGTCTTGGAGCCTGGAGGAGCTAGCTGAGTTGTCAAGAGCTGTTGGTGATGTTTCTACAATAAAACCTACTTCTGAATTTATCTGGTATTACAGTGTCCTTTTAACACTGGCGACGATTGGCAGCTTGGAAGGGACAAGCCACATCACCACTTAACCCTGAACCCACCTCGGATTTTGAATATTAGACTTTGACTTTACTCCTTGGATTTTGTAGCTTCATCGTTTTATTTGGATTTATGGAATTATCCTGTATGGGCGGAGCAATTGAAAATGCTTTAAGAGTGAGAAGCATTGACATGCTAGAGAGTGTGTACAATGTCATATGAGCGGAGCAAATGTCAATGCCATGAGGGTGAAAAGGAAATAAATACAACCGTTACTATTAGACGGTGAGAGGAACACGTTTGTTATTAGGAGAAAAGCGGATGCACTGAGGATAATTAATTTGAGGAAAAGCAGAGGGTGTGCTTTAGAAAACCCTAACAGTTGACATTTTAAAAGAAAAACAACACACGCTACTTACTTGACAGTCTTCAGTGGCGCGTGAGTCACTGCTGATACAAGTGTTATCAGCGGTGCGTGAGGAGAACCATCCGGTACTGTGTGCAATGCGTAACGCCATTTTGGAAGAAATTGACAATTGATCTTATTTAGCTGAACGTAACGGAATCCAGGGGGCATTAAAAGAAGCTTTTCAGCAACATCACAGGATTTCTTGCAAGTTAAAAAAAAAGAGAACAGTCTGCGTAGCGGTTGACAGAAACAAATTTTTGAGGAAGAATTTTAAAATGAGTGATGTTCTGTTTGCAGTAAGGAGTGTATTGGAGGTAGGGTTAAGACGATGAGAAATGTATGGTATAATTGAAAGGATAGAGTCCTTGATGTGTATGTCTAATCACAGTGAGGCAGAGAGAGGCACTGTGAGCCAGAGAGACACCCAGGCATTCTATGATGTCACAGATGTCATAGTTCAGTCTATCTAGTGGAGGAAAGTGGAGAAGTCATTTACTATACATCCTCTCTCCTTAGGGAATGACACAAAATAGAGGAAAAGATAGGCAAGATACCTCAGATATAACATTCGCAGGAAAGTACAAAAATGAGATAAACAAAATCTAACAATGTACGATATGAGGTATCATTAGTATGAGCAGAATTACGATACAATGCTAAATATTAAATGAGCAAAAATACAATAACATGCCACATCCCCCTCCCTTAGTGAAACAGCATGGTTTAGACGAATAAAAACCAAAACAGCTAAGAAAGGTGGTCACACTCACAACCTCCCCATACATGGGTACACCACAGGGTAAACACCCTGGAAACAAAAATGAGTGTAGACACAGACACTTGAGAGAGATACAACAGGAGTAAAAGTGTAAGCCCCATAACAAAAATTCACCAGAGAAAACACTCTGGAGAAAAACCTAAAAATTCCCCTGATAAAGACATGCTGACGCTAAAAATAAGATAAAGCTCCCAACTCAAAGTCCTACCAACATGAAACCCTTGGCCACGAGTTCCAAGAAGGTAGACTTCGAGCAGAAGATAGTGCCCAAACAATCTCCACATAAAACAACTCAGGGTACTAACTTTGTAAAATACGGCAAATTCCCCTAAACGAGGTACACCACAAGATAGCAATCCTGGGAACTAAAATGGGGCATTGACTACCCGCAAACACACAATCTCCTCTAAATAGGGTACACCACAGGACAATAAACCTGGGAACCAAAAATGGGGCATGGACTACCCGCAAACACACAATCTCCCCTGAGTAGGGTATACCACAGGACAATAATCCTGCGAACCAAAATGGGGCATGGACTACCCACAAACACACAACCTCCCCTGAGTAGGGTACACCACAGGACAATAATCCTGGGAACCAAAATGGGGTATGGACTACCCGCAAAAACACAACCTCCCCTGAGTAGGGTACACCACAGGACAATAATCCTGGGAACCAAAATGGGGCATGGACTACCCGCAAAGACACAACCTCCCCTGAGTAGGGTACACCACAGGACAATAATTCTGGGAACCAAAATGGGGCATGGACTACCCGCAAAGTCACAATCTCCCCTTAAAAGGGTACACCACAGGACAACACCCCTGAATAGGGTACACCACAGGACAATAAACCTGGGAACCAAAATGGGGCATGGACTACCCGCAAACACCACTACCACAGTAAAGTAATATAAATAGGGCATTGACTACCCGCAAACACACAACCTCCACTATGTATGGTACACCGCAGGATACCGACCCTGAGAACATGAATGGGGTATTGACTACCGACAAACACCCTGGAAAACCAAGACTACAACATCCCCTAAAGAGGGTACAACATGAACAAATGCATCAGCATACCCAAAACATGCAGAGAGGTGTTAACCAGTACAAATCATGCCATGAAATGTCAACTACTACTGTAATTAATTAATGACATCAGCTCCCGTGAGTGATCTCTCATCCGGGATCACAATACTTAGCACCCCACAGTCGCCACTGAAATTCTCCATCAAAGTAAAAACACCACCTCCTGAAGTAGGGTACACCACAGGATACTCACCATGTGAAAAGATATGAGGCATTGACTCCCCCACAAACACCCCCACCACCCCAAAGTAGGGTACACCACAGGATATTCACCCTGGGAACTGATATGGGGCATTGACTACCCACCAACACCACCACCCCCCAGAATAGGGATAGAGTGATACATGTACACCACATGGGGCATTGACTTCCCACAAACACCACCACCTCCCCAAAGTAGGGTACAGCGTAGGATACTCACCATGTGAAAAGATATGGGGTATTGGCTACCCACAAACACCACCACCTCACAAAAGTAGGGTACACCACAGGGTACTCACTCTGGGAACTGATAAGGGACAATGACTACCCCGACAACCTCACCAAAGTAATTACTGTAGACAAACAAACAAAGACAAAGATCTTGAACACCGGTGAATGGTCTCTCTCCGAAGTCGTCATTGATGAGAAACTAGTTCTTTGCTTGTTCTAAGTAGCTCCATGTAGCTCTAGGAAGATTGACCCCTACTATGATGGACAAGTCATCACAAACATTGTCAAAAGCATAGTGATCTGCAGCAGCCAAGGCCAGTGCAGCCTCATAGGTAACTCTGAAACAGTCATTGTGTGGATCGTTTTCCTCGACTTCATTGATTTTTGACTATAGACTGGTGTATGCTTTGCACACTTTTGGACCTTTTTGCAGACTTTGGCGGTTGGTTTTCTGTTCCGACTTCACTCCAGGTAACCTTTCATTTTTTCCCTGATTCGTTACACCTTTCTCTTTAGAAACGGTGCCTTTGTTTATCTTTCATTGCCAACGGTCCTACCTGCCGTTTAGTCGCGCTCCAACTCTTGCCTCGCTCTCCTCCTCGTTCTGCTGCTCTGTTCCTTTGACGCGCTGGTGTCACGCTGATCACTCGCGCACCCGCCATTGCGCTTCATCTCTGTTCTTCCTGGAGAATCCTCGACTCGATCTGGGTGTGACGCGAAGACGTTGTGACGTCACACGCATACGTACCACCATTTTGTTTTCACTGGTTGCCTGGTTACTGCCCGATGCGCTGCTTTCCTGTGATCGGATCTTCAGCGCCTTCCCGGACTGTTGGAAATTCACATTTTCACCTGGAAATTTTTGGTATTTATACCTTTCTTCAGTTTTGACTTCAAATTCAGACTGTGTATCAACATTGCTTCAGTGATACACACACTTCGTTTTGGTTTTCACTTTGGTCATTTCATCATCGTTTTTTTTTTCTCTCAGTTTTGACTTTAGTATATCAACCTTGCTTCAGTGATATACACACTCTGTTTTGTTTTCATCATTTCCTATTGTTGTTTAATTATTTCATTCTTGCATCACAAACATGAGTTCATCCTCCTCAATGACACAGCCTCCTGCTTTTCTTTGTGAGAAGGGTGAACCCATTCTCCCTTGGAAAAGGTGGAAAAACCTTTTTGATTCGTATTTACTGGCTATAGGGGGAGAAAAGTTTTCAGCTGTAAGAAAGCAAGCAATATTACTACACAACTTAGGAGTTGAAGGTCGTAATATCTATGATAGCATTGATGAAATACCTATAAATGATGGTTCTGGTGATTCACCTTCAGATGTTTTTCACATGTCTCTGAAGATGTTAGAAGATTATTTTGGGCCCAGAATTAATGTAGTTTTAGAACTTCATAAGTTCTTTGCGAGAGTAGAAGAGTCTAAGGAAAAGGTTGGTATATACGTTGCTTCTTTAAAAACATTGGCACGTACTTGCGAGTTTGGAGAACTTACTGATTCCTTGATTCGTGACCAGTTGGTCAGATGAACGAATAGTTCAAGAGTACAAGAGAAACTCTTGTCTAAAAATCCTTCCCTAAGAGAAGCGTTAGCCATTGTTGAGGGTTTTGAGAATACTTCTGGTTGGGCTAAAGAGATGAAAGAGCACAAAGTCTCACCTGATGGTTCCTCCAGCTCCAGTAGTATTCATCAAGTTGTCCAACCCATGATTCCTCCTCAACCATCTACTTCTGATGATAGCATTTGTAAGGTTATGTGTTGTACATTGATTGTGTTTTCTTGTTCTCTGTCTACCACAATGCCTATGTATGTTCTGACTTCTACCTGGAGGATTCCACTAGTGCGAGTTGGTGGTCTGGTCAGCTGGCGAGGTTTTGTACTCAGCTGTGTCCTACAATAAATCTACATGTAATCTACTAGAAGTATCCTGTCATCACTTACCATCTTATTTACAACATTATGCAAAACACCAAGCCTAAAATTCCTTTTGATCGTAGTAAGTTCAAGTGTTACAGATGTGGCAGCTCTAATCATTCTTCTTCTTTTCCCAACTGTTATGCCAAATCTTCCACTTGTCTCAAATGTGGTATTAAAGGACATTATGCCAGGGTTTGCAAATCTTCTACTAAAGTACACTCTATTGAATGTCCAATACCTTCTTCAGATGTTCCCAGATTGGTAATTTCAAGTGTCACAAGTGATGGCAGCATTGACGCTGATCCTATCTTAATGCCTGAGTGTAATGTGATTATTGGAGGGGAAGATTTTATAGTCCTAGCAGACTCTGGTTCACCCTACACTCTAATTGGAAATGAAAACTGGAACAAAATTTTTCCTAGAGTTGACTTATTCAAGCCTGATATTAATGCTGTTAGTTACAATGGTTCCCGTATTGAAGTATCTGGTTAAACTGTCATGAGAATTCACTTCAAAGGTCGTGAAACTGTTGGTAAGATTTATGTTGCTTACAGAGGTGACAATCTTTTGGGCTGGAGGCACCAAAGGGATTTAGGCATTATTCTCAATCCTAATGCCCTCAAACCCTCTGACCAGGTCATGCTTATTGACCAGATCTCTTCTTCTAATATGTTTTTTGATGAATTTCCTCATGTCTTTTCTGACAAATTGGGTTTACTGAAAGACTTTGAACATCGGATTATCTTAAAGAAGAATGCTGTTCCTTGTGTGTATAAGGTTAGAAAAGTTCCTAACATGATGCTTGCCCCTCTTAAACAGGAAATTTCTAGACTTATTGAATTGAATGTTATAGAAGAGATTGAGTCATCAGAATGGTTGGCCCCAGTGGTTTTGGCCCCCCAAGGATGGTGGAAAGAACATGCGCATGTGTGTGGACCTTAGGGGGTTAAACAAGTGCATATGGGTGGATCGACAACCCCTACCTAATATCCCTGAATCTATCACTATGCTGTCAGGGGCTAAAATTTTCTCTGTTCTTGACTTGTCCTCAGCGTACCACCAAGTTCCACTTCATCCTGATTCAAAACACCTCACCTCTTTTGTCACTCCTCTTGGAGCGTATCGTTTTATCAGGATGCCTTTTGGTTTAGCATCAGCAGCAGCTTGTTTTCAGAGGATTATGAAGTTGGTTGTAGGTGACGTCTCTAACATCATTTTCTTCCAAGATGACATTTTGGTTTTTGGCAAGGACAATATTGAACATGACAATATTTTGAGGGCAGTTTTACTGAGATTAGCTGATAAGGGTTTGACCGTTAACAAAGCTAAGTGTAAGATAGGTGTAACTTCCGTTACCTATCTTGGTCATGTAATTTCTGGTGAAGGAATACAGCCTAAGTTGGAATTAGCGAACAGTATTGCAGAGGCTCCTACTCCATGTGGCAAGGATCAAGTCAGATCATTTCTTGGACTTGCTGAGTTTTATGCTAAATTTATTAAAAATGTTGCCTCTGTTGTGGAGCCTATTAGAAACCTTCTTAAAAAAGGTGTTCATTTTGAGTGGAATTCTGGATGTAATGAGGCTTTTCAGGTGGTGAAGAAGACAATTTGTCAACTGCCTAGTTTAGGTCATTTTGATACCAAGAAAAAGACATTTCTTTCCACTGATGCTAGTTTAGCTGGTTTGGGTGCTGTGCTTTCTCAAATGGATAATGGTGAGGAAAGAGTTGTGGCATTTGCTTCTAGAGCTCTCAAAAAGGCTGAAGGACATTATTCTTGTATTGAAAGAGAAGCTCTTGCAGTGGTCTGGGCTATTAAGCATTTTAAATTTTATCTGTGGGGAATTCCTTTTATTGTAAAATCTGATCACAAACCTTTAATTCAAGTGTTTTCTTGCATGGAGAGTGAGAGACTAACCCCTAGACTTAAACGTTGGAGCGAGGGGTTAGATGAGTTTAATTTTGTTGTGCATTATTTTCCAGGATCTTTGAATAAGGCTGCGGATTGCCTCTCACGTTTACCTTTACAGGAGCAGTCTGAACATTTTGACTTGGGTACTGTCAAGGTGTCCTGGGTTTGTGAAAGTACCATTTCTTTGGAAGATTGGGTTGTTGCTCAAGCTAATGATCAAGTTTTTCCCTTGGTAAAGGATTTTGTGATTAAGGGTTGGCCTTGTAACAGCAGAGATGTTGGCAAAGATCTTTTGCCTTTCTGGTCGGTTCGTGATGAACTTACCATTGTTGATGACACTGTGATGCGTGGTGAGAGGCTGATTCCTCCTTCTGTAGTGAGATCTAAATTGATCAATCTTGCACATGATGGACACATGGGTAGGAGTTTTACCAAAGCCCGTTTGAGAGAAAGGTATTGGTGGCCCAATATGGACAGTGAAGTTGAGTTGGTTGTCAAAGATTGTTATCAGTGTGCTCTTAATGACATATCTAAGGTTGTAAGTAAGGCCCCTTTGTCACCGGTAACAATTCCTGACCAACCTTGGTCCAAATTGGGTTTAGATATCATGGGTCCATTTGATTTGTTGATACCTTCTGAGAGGTTTGTGATTCTCCTTGTTGATTATGCTTCAAAGTGGGTGTCCACTAAGTGTGTAGCCTCTGTCACTTCTAAAGTGGTTATTGATTTCTTGCATGATGAGCTTGTGTCTGAAGGTGTTCCCAAGTGCATCATTACAGATAATGGTGTGCAGTTTATTTCCACTGATATGGAAAATTTCTTGAATGATCATGGTATATCTCATCTTAAAACTGCACTCTATGCACCTCAGGCCAATGGTCTTGCAGAGCGGATAAATCGTATTGTCAAGGGGTGTGTACAGAGAACCATTGAGATGAAAAGTTCTCTCAAAGATGTATTACGTGATACCTGGTGAGCACATCGCACCACTATCAATTACATTTCCAAGTCTTCCCCGTTTTTTTTGTTACGAGGTAGGCATGCTTGTTCAAAATTAAACCCTCCTTGGCTCCCTTCTCAATCTCTTCTCCCTTTGGATAGGGGAAATGTTGAGGACAGAATCCTCTCTTACCAGCAAAAATATAAAGAACGTTAAGATGAGAAGAATTCTACCAGACCTGTGTCGTGGAGTGTTGGTGAATGGGTGCTGGTCAAAAAACCAAGGTTTTCTAAAAAAGGTTCCTCTGAGTTCATGGGTCCATTCATGATTACCAAGATTTACAGAAATGTGGTTACAATGCAGAACGGTTGTAAATGGAGCATGTCCAGGCTTGTTAAGTTCTCTCCTGTGTTTCCTTCTTCCTCTCCCAGTTTGGATTCGTCTTCCTTTTCCCCTCCTCCTGATGGCCAAAGTGCTGTGTCTTCTAGAAGGTTTCCACAGAGAACTCATCAAGCTCCTGTACGCTACAGAGATTATGTCTAAGTCATTGCCTTTGCTCTTAATATTCTGTTGAAGTATCATTCCTTGTTTTTGATGATGCATTGTACCTTTGTTCCTTTTCCCTTTTGGTCCTTTTCCTCATTTTTCCTTAGTATAGGGGATGTGTTGTAATGTATATATGCTTGTTTCTTTTGGGTTATTCTATGACATACTGCCATTCCTTTCTCTGTACATTCTCTTCTCTTCCTTGTGATTCCAAGCTCAGATAAGTCTAGGAGCCTGGAGGAGCTAGCTGAGTTGTCAAGAGCTGTTGGTGATGTTTCTACAATAAAACCTACTTCTGAATTTATCTGTATTACAGTGTCCTTTTAACCCTTTAAGTGCTGCCGTCGGCCAACGGTCGTCGCAAGCACTACCTTGCCAGTGCTGCGCACGACCGTTGGCTGAGGGGTCCGCACCCGTTATTCGAACGCTCAGCTCTGGGCGCTGAACGTTCGACGCTGCTAAGGAGTTAAACAAATGTTATACTACATTGGAGTACTTAGAAACCATAACTTCCATTTAACCACATCGCTGCTGTGGTTATTTTTCCCCTGTGCTGGAAATTGTACTTAGGCTATATTCATGACGAGCTCAGCTCGTCATCAGCACAGCTCAACTGTGCCTCATGACGAGCTGAGCTCGTCATGAGCATGGAAGGGGTTAACATAATCACACTCTACCCTTCTGTTCACATAGCGCAACCTTCATTCCTCAAAAAAGTTCGCTATTAACCGCATCGCTGCGGCGGTTATTTTTCCGCTACGCAGCTTTTTTCTAAAAGCCACGTTAGATGACGAGCTCAGCTCGTCATCCGCACACGCCCACCGTGGCTGATGACGAGCTGAGCTCGTCATCAGCATCGAAGGGGTTAAAATAGGTCAATGAGTTTCTAAACACGTGCAATACTATGTTAATCACACTCCACCATTGTTGCGTGTGGGACACAAAATCCCTCTTCCCCTCCCACGCACCTAACGATCTGCATGAAAACCGTGATCTCCCGCCATGCCACATACCTGCTTTACTGATTAACAAACATCTCCTTCCCTCGTCATGATTGCTCCAAACAGTTAGAAACAATCCCTTCCCGCCCGTGCTTTTAAATCACTACACCCCAGCACTGTCCCTCTCAATTGGCCCGGAACCCAAGACTTCCTGTTCCTTCCTGCCTTAATCTCAAGTGAACTATATTACCCAGGATGCATGTCTTCAGTGCGTGATACAATTTATAGAGTGAATTAATCGAAAAATGTCACTTTCTCTTGTATACCCATTGTTTATCCATGCATGCGATCTTGTCGTTGCATATAATTTATTTAAACCCCCTTGTGATGCCAGCAATGAGCAAGCGCATTGGCAGGTCGAGACCTAAAAAGGAGTTAAAAATAAAATGGGCTTTTCAAATTGTTCTACAGTTTTACATAGCGCGAGCTTGGCTTTACAGCATTTTACATGAGCACCTGGTAAAATTACACAAGGTCGGGTTTATTTATTTTTTTAGGCATGGGGAGACCAAGTGATTGCCCAGAATTACAAAATATTCAACCGTCGCTGAAACACGAACAGTTCCTCAATATTCAAGGTCGGCAGCTCTGGCCGGTAAGTCACCTATTCCAAATAGGTCACCTATATATACTCATTGCTATATTGAAAATATTTCACCTCACCTCAAAGATGAAACTAAAATAAAACTAAAATGAAGGACTAGTGACCTCTCGAGGACCTGCGCATATTGGTTTCTAATTGTTGCCAAATGTTCTTCTAAAATCCAACAAAAATATCCCATTATAGAAAAGATGGATGGAGTTGTTATTTTTGCCACCAGATGGCAGTAAATGCAAACAATACGGCGAGGAACAGCTCTCTAGCTAGCAAAATTTGTCGAAAATCAGCAAGCCCTTTGAGTTATCTAGAATGATGATGGGACAAATGTCAGTGTATGTGGTCGTTTATGGAGAGAATAAAGAGTTTGATGTTCAAAAGTAAATTGTCTGTTAGCTATAGTGTGTGGTCGCAGACATTCTTACTCGACTCGAACGCATTGTGAGTTTATACCAGTGATACTCGATCGAAGCACAGCCCGGGGGCGGGGGGCTCATGCCGCCCTCCTGACCTATGCATGTAGCCCCCTGGTTAACAGCAGCACTGGTCTGCTGTTTCCTGGACTTTGCACTAAAATAAAAAATAAAAAATAAAAATAGACAGGCAAGCCTTTAGTTATTCATTGAAGTTAAAGAAAGGAAGTAACCAGGATATCCTGCACAGCTTAACTTTAGCAACACCTTTATTATTAATCATCTTGCAACAAAATTGTAAAAATATGACAGTCTCTTTAAAATTCAAAAAGTGTATTTCATTAAAATGTAAAATCATTTCACAATATTACATCAGATTATATCAGTGCATTGGGAAGTATTTTTTTTTTAAATGATAGTTTCCAAACATTAATTCACAAACATGTATTAATCCCCCCACCCTGACAAAAATGCCAATCGTGAACTAACAGGCACGTCAGTTGTTATGCGCACTCTTTGTGTGGCCAGGGTTCCCATAATACATGAACACCATTGTAGTTTATTAAATCAACCACAGGAGAAGGTTTTGTAAAAAGCACATCCTGACTTCATATAGTTTGAGGTCCTTTTATATGTGATAATGAAAAAGGATGGAAAGTGAAATAAAACCATTGCGTGGTATCCCAGAATTTAGTAAAGTGAAAAGGAATAATTAATCCTAGCTTTCCCGTTGTGAAATTCAGCCGCTAGATGTAACTGCTTCTCTTCCCCTTACCATCGCTGCCCACATCCCCCAGGAGCCCCCCTCCTGCCCCCATCCTGCCGGCATCAATGCGGCCCTCGGTCAAATCACAGACCAAACTTTTTTGCCCCTGGGAAAATGTCCACGGACCCGATTCACAGAATGAACTTAAGACTCAATCCTAAACTTACTACTATTTTGGTATTCACAGAATGCACTTACTACTTTTGGTATTCACAGAAGTTAGGATGTTGTCTTAAGTTTGTCTTAAGACAAACTTAAGTCAGACTAAAGACAGACTTAAGTTAGGATTTTGTCTTAAGTCTGTCTTAAGTTTGTCTAAAGTTTGTCTTAAGTTTGTCTTAAGACAAACTTAAGACAAAATCCTAACTTCTGTGAATACCAAAAGTAGTAAGTGCATTCAGTGAATGCCAAAAGTAGTAAGTGCATTTTGTGAATACCAAAATAGTAGTACATTTAGGATTGAGTCTTAAGTTCATTCTGTTAATCGGGCCCACAGAGTACCCATGGTTTACACATTGCTGTACAGCTTCTTTAAAGATAAAGAATCAAAAAGGGCCTTGACTCGTTACTCAGGATGGCTGAGTCCAACTAATACTATTACACAACAAGAGAGCCAATACTGGAGTATCAATTCAACAACTGATCAATTTCAAAAAAAGCTGCTTTGATTGAAGCAAAGACAACCTGTTTTACTTTGTCACCAAACACGTTTATTCTATTTTTGTAAACGTTCTTTTTTTCTTTTTTGTGCACACTATTCGTCGTGCATGGAAAATACAAAATACAAAATGCAATAGGTTTTATATACAATAAGTACAAACATATGAATAAACAACTTCAAACACACTTGGCCATACATTCACACACAGACCATTCAGAACAGAGACAAATAATAAGAAAACAGTGTGTCCAAACATCGGTAAATGAATCAGTGGAAAATATGTTTTTTAATATTTTTGCAATCAAATATAGTTGTAGTTGTCACAAGATCCCTCATGAACCCTAATGAATGCAACGACTGTTCCAAAGTGATACTAATAACCAGATGTAGGACAAAAAACTGGTCGACGCGTTTCAAACCCCTCAAATTTGGTGGGGTTCTCCTCAGGACCGGATTGGTTCTGAAACAATAAAAATAACTAGCTTGAGCACAAATGTTCAGAACATGAACAAGTAAATGTAACAAGGGATCAACTACCAGCGTCCAACTGAAGCTCCCTAAAAAAAGAAATTGAAACCAACCAATTAATCGCGGATTCCAAAACTTTATTGGAGAAAATTGATAAAGAAATACTAGAATTTAAGGACTTTACGGTGACTCAAAAAAACAATAAATTTGAATTGGACAAAAAAAACTTTTCATTAGAATCAATTTATCCATATCTCAACAAGGATTTCTATACACACTCTGATTCACGACGTTACTTGCAGGACAACCAAGGACGATCACGTCGAAAATGTCTAACTTTCTCAGACACTACATCTTCCTCCGGGAGCGAACCAGATAATAGTAATCGACCAAATCAAAATAGGGCAGGAAGTCGACCCAATCAGTACCAACAACAAGCCCAAACTCAACAGCCTTTTTTAGGACGGGGTCAACTGAAACCCAGAGGCCGAGCCCGTTACACACAACCATGGCAAATGAGGACGCGCCAGAAATCCTACAACAACTAGAAATTTCACCAATCTATAACTTATCAGATAGGACGCTCTCAGCAGCGGAAACATCCATCCTAACCAAAGGACTTAACTATGTTCCATCAAGACCCACGGATTTCACTAGAAGGAAACTTGAGACATTGGATTTCTGTCGAAAAATACGTCTAAAAACATTTTTTCAAGATGCCATTGATAATACGCATGAGGAAACTACAGGTCTTAAGAGAAAGTCCACGTTCTGTCCAAAAGGACCTAAAATCCCAAAGGAAGTCGTAACTTTTGAAACCACTGTGCTATCAGGGATTTCGTCAATTGAAAAAAAGAAGTCATTTGTAAAGTTCAATCTTTCCAAAGCTGAAAAGGATGCACTAATAGCGGTGAAGAATGATAAAACCATTGTAGTTAAACAGGCCGATAAGGGCGGTGCTGTGGTTATATGAGACATTAATAAATACAAGCTAGAAGTACACCGTCAGCTCAACGACCAGAACTGCTATAGACGCATCGGGAAGGATCCTACACCTGAATTGAAGAATCAATTATTTGACACCATCCAAAGAGGCTATGATGAAGGGATTATAGGACCAAAGGAGCTAGCATTCCTACAAAATAAAAATCTCAGGACGCCTGTATTCTATGTGCTTCCAAAATTGCACAAAGACGAAAAAAATCCACCAGGACGACCTATAATTTCAGGGTGCGAATCTCTGTTTGAACCTGTCGCTAAATATATCGACCATCTTTTGAAACCCTTCATTCAGACTATCCCTGCTCATCTCCAGGATACCACCGCTTTCTTAAATCGTATTTCCACCATCAAATTTGATCATAACAGACAACTCCTAGTTACACTGGATGTGGTGTCTTTATACACCCAGATCCCTCAAGAACAAGCATTAGAAACCTTGACTGTGTTCTTGGATAAAAGAGAAAGACCAATGAGAGTCCCCACAAAATTCATCCTTGACCTTGCACGGTTTGCACTGCAAAAGAACTTTTTTACGTTTGATGCAGAATTTTTTTATCAAATCAAGGGGGTGGCGATGGGCTGCCCCTTTGCCCCAGAGCTAGCTATAATGTTCATGGGGCTATTTGAGGAGAAATTCATATATCAAACTAATCCTTTCGGCGGCAGTATTTCGCACTACATGCGGTACATTGATGATATATTCATGATCTGGACGGGAGGACATGAAGAACTGGGTCAATTCGTATGTTGGCTCAATTCGAGAACGATTGACATCCAGTTCTCGGTCTCAGCATCAAATGAATCTATCAACTACTTGGATGTGAAAGTGTCACCTTCTGAGGGAGGTTTAAGCACAACATTATTTCGGAAACCTTCCGATAGGAATAAAGCGCTGCATTTTAACAGCAATCACCCTCGCAGCTTGAAACAAAATTTGCCTTATGGGCAATTCTTAAGGATCCACAGAAATTGTTCCAGCAAAGAAGAATATTTTCTACATGCTGAACATTTGAAAAATCGACTCATTCAGAGAGGGTACCCAAAAAAACTATTAAAAAATTCCCTCAAACGTGCATGGTGGACCCCTCGAGAGACGTTGTTAGAAAAAAGAATTAAACCAGAGGTAAAAAGGATGGTGTGTGTCACCACTTTCTGTCCGGCTGCAAACTTACACAGGAAGCTCATTGCGTCCAACTGGCATTTACTAAAGAAAATGCATGAGGATTTCTCAGTACTACCACTTTTTGCTTATAAAAAGGACAAAAGTGTGGCCAATTATGTTGTCAGGGCAGCATTACCAATCACTAGGGCTCCTACATTACAGAGCATTTTTGGATTACCTCCACCTAAAGGACACCACAAGTGCGGGACATGCACTTGTTGTATTGAGACCATTGAGGACACAGTCTTTACATTCGACAATATTCATTGGAAACACGATACCTTTACGAATTGTAAATCTAAAAATGTCGTATATGCAATCATTTGCCCATGCCCTCTAGTTTACATTGGGAAAACAACACAAGAAATCAGAAATAGGATCACGCAACACAAATCGCGCATCCGCAGAGGGGTGGAGAACGCCCCGTTAGTCAACCATTGGACCAAGTGTAAGCATGAAAACACAGACTTGCGATGGACAGTTTTGTCTAAAATCGAAAAAGACCCCAGGGGCGGTGACGTTGATGCCAAATTGTCACGACGTGAAGCAATGCTTATAATGAAGTTCAATACCGCCACGCGGGGATTAAATGAAATTTCTGGAAATTTATAAGCCTAATGCTTAAGCCTGACTGGTGAAAGACATCGCATAGTCCATTTCAGCCTTTTTTCCTAATTCTTTGCAAAACCGCCTTAGAACTACAAGTCCCAGAAACCCCAGTCCTCCGTTATGAACCAGGAAGCACCGAGGTAATACTTCCAGTCGAGGGCTCCAGCCGTGTGAACCATGCACACCACCTAAGGAGAAGGACTGACGCCTCGCTCCCGCATCGGTATGTCGACCCGCCTAACTGAGATTCGACCTGCTCGCGTTTTTACCGCCAGACAGCTAATCAACCTTTTCGCTCCGTTTTTGCAGAAAAGGAGCGGTCGCCCACGAAACTGAGACAGAACAGCGAGTCTGAAGCTGTTCGCTAGCGGGTAAGTCATCTCGCTCCCTGTGTCCCTCCTATACCACACACGTTCTGAATGAATGATTTGGGAAAGTGTGACACAATATTGAATGTTGTCGCCTGTATTGTTTTCACACACAGCTGCTGTGACTACACCTATTGGGAAATACTATTCCACCACGGAAGCCCGCCATTGATTGTGTTTTTTTGACAATTGGATTAAGGTAGGGAGCTTCAGTTGGACGCTGGTAGTTGATCCCTTGTAACATTTACTTGTTCATGTTCTGAACATTTGTGCTCAAGCTAGTTATTTTTATTGTTTCAGAACCAATCCGGTCCTGAGGAGAACCCCACCAAATTTGAGGGGTTTGAAACGCGTCGACCAGTTTTTTGTCCTACATCTGGTTATTAGTATCACTTTGGAACAGTCGTTGCATTCATTAGGGTTCATGAGGGATCTTGTGACAACTACAACTATATTTGATTGCAAAAATATGAAAAAACATATTTTCCACTGATTCATTTACCGATGTTTGGACACACTGTTTTCTTATTATTTGTCTCTGTTCTGAATGGTCTGTGTGTGAATGTATGGCCAAGTGTGTTTGAAGTTGTTTATTCATATGTTTGTACTTATTGTATATAAAACCTATTGCATTTTGTATTTTGTATTTTCCATGCACGACGAATAGTGTGCACAAAAAAGAAAAAAAGAACGTTTACAAAAATAGAATAAACGTGTTTGGTGACAAAGTATAACAGGTTGTCTTTGCTTCAATCAAAGCAGCTTTTTTTGAAATTGATCAGTTGTTGAATTGATACTCCAGTATGGGCTCTCTTGTTGTGTAATAATCTTTAAAGATAAGGCAGGAAGCTCAATGTCATGTTGGTCACCTTCAGCTCACATTGATTTTTTACGTCAATCGCTATGACAATGGGATGTGTGTGCCCATTTAATAATGATAGAAGTGAACCTATAAGTCCTAGAATGCAAAATGTTAATGGATAACTGAATGCAGGCAACTCAAATATATGTTTTTTTTGCAGTTTTATATAGCGCAAACTCCACCCAAATGTTTTGGAGCATGTTACATGAGCACCAGTAACATTACACAAGGTCAAATTATTTTTTTAGGCACAAGGATATTAGGTGATTTGCCCACAATCACAGGGTGTTGGCTCGATGTCAAAATCAACCCTGGGGGCAGATTTACAAAGAAGTCATGCACAGCCGCGCAGGAAGATAGTTTGCTGTGCTTCTCTGTGCGACAGGGTGAGACAAGGTATGCGCTGCATCTGCTAAGATATGACGCATTCCAATTCTCTCCCTTCACAAGCCCTCTGAGTGCTGCCGAGCACCAACACAGGCACCCTTGCGCCAAGGTGGAAGGGTGCCTGTGTTGCAGACAGGATTGTAACATAGCATAGTATGGCCCAACACAAAATAATAGGCCTTTGCATTACACAGCATACCTGAGCATGACGCAACATAAAACAGCACTCATTAACATAACACCATCCAGCCCTGAATGGGACAACATAACACAAGACACCATAAAATAACACAGCAGTGCACAGCGTGACAAAATATTTCACAGCACTCCATTACATAACACAACAAGGCACTTCACGACAGAAAACTGTTAGACCGGGCACCATTGGTGTGGGTCTCCCTTCCATTTTTGCTGTTGCCTCATGTGTTTTTGCTGGTATTAGATGCTTTGGGCACTGTGCCACTGCTATTCAGTAAATTGATGTATGAATCAGTGGTTTCATGTTTGGCTATTTGGTTTACTTGTCAGACCCTAGTCTAGTGCACTGAGTGTGCCCAGGGCGTGTAAAGCCAAATGCTGCAGGTGGGCCTGCAGCACTGGTTGTGCCACCCACAGAAGAAGCCTTGTAAAATGTGTCTAAGGTCTGCCATTGCAAAGCCTGCATGCAGTCTGGTGCTGTCATGCTGACTGGGCCAGTGCACCTACTTCCCAGTCCCTAAACTTTCCCTTTTCTTCATATCAGTCGCCCCTATGGTAGGCCCAAGGGCAGGGTGCATTGTAAGTATAAGTTAGGACAAGCCCTGATGTGTGTGGCATGTCCTAATAGTGAATTACAGCCATTTTCATTTTTCACTATTACATGGCTACCTGTTCTCCATAGGCCAGAATGGGCTGTTAGAATTGTTAAATTTATAATCCTAACAGGCTCAGAGAACATGGAAGAAATTCGTGTTTAGTATGCCTGAACTCAGAATAATAAAAGACATCTTTTAGTGAAGTTTATTTTAGTATTCTGTGTTTGCAAATACCACTTTTAGAAAGAAGGGATTTGCTTGTCTCACCACTCAAACCTGCCTCTGCTAGTTTGTGTATTCCTATGTCTGGTTTTGTGAGTGACAGGGCTGGGGAATTCCAGGAGACAGGCTGGGTCACCCAGTGGTGAATAGAGAGATCTACATCTAGATGGGAGGGAGGAGTGCACCTGAACTCTGAAAAGGGCTGTGCCTGACTTCCACAATGCTGGCCCCACCCCCTGGGGAGCGGCTGATGTCTCTGCCCTGCACACTTAAAGAGGAGAAGGAGTCCTGTAAACAAAGTGCTCCAGGACTGTACTTGCCTTCCACAATGCTGGCTCCACCTCCTGTGGGGCGTCTGATGTGCATGCCCTGCACTGTGAAAGGAAAGGAGAAGTCTGGGAAACGGAGAGCTTTAGAACTGGTTTGGACTGGGCAAAGGCCCCTCTCCCCTCAGAGAACAAATGATTTCTGGGTATAAATATTGGGACCCTGACCCCATGCAATTAGATCACTTTGGACTACAAGAAGAAACCTTTACTGAGGAGAGGAACCTGAAGAAACTGAGGAGAGACTATTCCCAAGCAGAAGTGGTGCTTGGGGGATTGGCCTGCAGTGATTGCCTTACTGCCAAAGGAAGGAGAAAGGAACTTTGTGTACTTTGCTTTCAACTTGTGAAGGATCTCCAAGGGCTTGGAAAAGAGCTTGCCTCCGGCTGAAGTCTCAGGGACAACAGACTTCACCCCCAGCTCTCCAGAGTTCTTGTGGAAGTGCCTGCTGCTGTTTTGGGCCTTCTGAGGAACTGCGTGTCGCAAGGAGCTGGAAGCGCGACTCAATGAGAAGAAGCATGTCGCCGTCGCTGTGCCTACCGTCGCAACTCCAGAGAAAGGAGGGTGTTGCCGCTGGAACTGACGCACTGCACCACATCGGAGAGAAGCGACAAAGAGGAAGCGTGTCGCCCTCGCTGCTGCTGCCGTCGCAGCTCTGAAGAAGGAGGGTGTCACCTCTGTGGTTGTCGCACTGCACCGCATCAGGAGAAGAATCTTGCAACGAGGTCGGAGCCTGTCGCCTTAGCTGTGCCTGCCGTCGCAACTCCGAAGCCGGAGGGGGTCGCCGCTGGAAGTGTCGCATTACACCGCATCGACCAAGAGCACCTCGCATCCCCGAGAAGCGCGCTGCCGTCGGACCGGCTGCTGTCGCATCTTAGATGTTGCCGCTGTAGTTGTCACATCGAGCAGAAGCTTCATGCATTGTGGAGAAGAGCGTCGCCGCTGGAGCTGTTGCCGTCGCATCGTAAGGGTGTCACCGCTGCAGTTAACGCATCGAACCGAGAGTTTCTCGCATCCCCGAGAAGCGAGCCGCATCTGGAAGATCTTCACGTCTTTATTTCTTTGCACCTGACTTTGCCGCATTTCCCATCGCTGCGACATTGCTTGTCGCGGAAGTGCAATGCAACTTAAGGTACATTGACGCAGAGTGTCGCATCTAAGAACTGAACTGAACTAAGCTTAAATCTACCATCTTAAAGTACTCATAGTGTTTTTTTTTGTCGTTTATGGTCCTGTGGTAACTCTATATAAAGTCTACTTATTTTTTATATAAATCCTGTGTGGTGGTGTCCATTTGTAGTGTTGTCACTGGGTTACTGTATGTGGTCACAACTGCTTCACTTACAACGCCTCTGAAATAAGCCTTGACTGCTCGTGCCACGCAGCCTAGAGGGTGAGCAGGGGTTAATTTAGGAGTGTAATTCCCGTGTCCTGATTAGAGGAGAGGGTCCCTATTTGTCACAAGTACCTACCTGTTCCAACTAGAGACCCCCAAATCTAACAAATACCATAACATAAAACAGCATAGCACAACCCCCCAACACAACATAATACACCCTAGCATAACATTGCATAGCATGACATGTTTTTACCGCACCTTAGCATAGCACAGCATGACACAACATACCACACACTGACATAACACAGCATAGCATAGCATGATACAACATAAACCAACAAACCAAAACATAACACAGCATAGCACACAGAACATAACATGCCCTACATAAAACAGCAAATCTTAGCATGGCACAAATTAACACAGAATAGCACATCATGACACAGCACCCCATAGCATAATAAAGCATTGCACAAAGCATAACACACTGTACTACAACACAGTACAGCATAGCATAACACACCATAAAAGCACACCATTACATAAAACAGCAAAGCAGAGTGTAAAAGTGGTACAACACACATAGACTGAGACATCAAAGCACTTCATAATGCACTATAACAAATCACACTATAAAACAACACAGCCTAGCACATAATGAGAAAAAACATGTTAACATAGCAAAGCATGACACTGTATTATGCACCCAAACATTGCACTGCATGACACAGTATAAGAGAAAATCTCATAATGTAAAGCAGCGTAGCTCTATATCTCAGAACATAATACACCCTAACAGAACACAGCACAGCACAATGCAACATACCACCCCTTATCATAATATAACACAGCCTAGCATTTCAATGACACAATGCAACAGAATGGCCCATTACATAGCACAAACAACAATAAGACGCTCACCAAACTAACACATACTAGCACATCATGACGCAACATAACATAACGCACCTGAGCTAATCTAAAACAAGACAGGACTACTTGACACAATAACAAAAGACACCTTAATACAGAATGATACAACATAGAACAATACACCATAGGATAGCACAGACCAGCACTGAATGATATATCACAGCATAGCTTAACCACACTCAGCAGTGCATAGCTCTAAATAACAACATACTGCTACAGCATGAGTTAATATTTGTGGGCATCCAGGACAGATGCCCTTTTATCAATGTCTTGCTTTTCATTCTTGCTACAAGAGATAACAAATCAAATGGGAGGCAGGCTGTCCTCTTCCTAGTAGAATACATTCCTCAAATAATAGTTTGCCTCACTTTCGGCTAGATATAAAAGCCCAAGAGCTTCTAACAAATACAAAGCAGTGCGACTGGGCTCTGGGTGCATCCTACTGAAAAAACTGTGACTCGGATTAGCAAAGGTTATCAATACATAATCAAGCTATTACCACCTCATGGTTCTTTCTCATTGCAATCTTTACTACAAGTCTATGCCAAGTAGGGAAAACCCCATCGCTGTGTTGTGAGAACTGTATTTTTGTTTATAAAACCCACACTTTAGAGTAGCAGTTTCCAGCAAACTGGATGCAGACATTCCAATAAATAGAATACATTTGAAAGGAATGGCTCATGCTGTTGCAATAAGACTATCTTTTGATGAAGTCCTCTGACATCCGGCCATGTGGATCGATCAACCCTGAATGGCCCATGTAGTGTCACCTCAGAAAGACTAAATATCGTGGTCATTGCTAATGAATTCCAATGGCTAAGACTATTATACCATATAACTCTCAACGGATATTTACATCCTTTTCATCTTGGATGAAGTTCCTTAATTGGCTGGCCAAGAATAAAGCCCCCAGTCTAGATGGGGTTCCTTTGGGCCTTCATACCATGGACATAGCCTCTGGGGCCCCTTTACTTACCAGGTATTTAATGCAGCGGTAATATCTGTGTCCCATGTCCTTGGCCTCACTTTATGATTATCCCGGTGTTTAAAAAAGGGGACAGAGGTGATACTTTTCTAGGTTTATATGCGGTGGGCCCGATTCACAGAACTAACTTAAGACAAAATCCTAAACTTACTACTTTTGGTATTCACAGAAGTTAGGATTTTGTCTTAAGTTTGTCTTAAGACAGACTTAAGATAGACTTAAGACAAAATCCTAACTTAAGCTTGTCTTAAGTCTGTCTTAAGACAAACTTAAGACAAAATCCTAACTTCTGTTAATACCAAAAGTAGTAAGTTTAGGATTTTGTCTTAAGTTAGTTCTGTTAATCGGGCCCGTAGTGTCTTGTGAGTGAGGGATGACAGGGCTAATTGAGTTCCTGATGGACTCTGAAGAACGGTCAAGGCTGATTTGGCCAGGTGCAAACTGAGGTGGCATGGTGTGTAAAATAAGGATGGACTTGGATGCATTACGCCTCACCTCGAGAGCCGTACCGTATTGGAGCTTCCCCAGGTTTACACCTCTTAGTAAATCTAGGGCAGCATCAGATTCCATGGGTGTTGCCTGGGAAAGACAACCGCAATGCCATGGAATCCCATCGGGCGCAGAGTAAGGCGACGCAGCGACATGCGCTGCGTCGTCTTACTCATGATTAATGTGGCCACTCAAAGCCATGCAGGGTGGCTTTTTGTGGCTTAATAAATCGAAATGAGAGCAATGCGTCACACATGTACTACTTACCATGGTGCAAAACTGATGCAGGGCTGTCATAAATAAGCCCCTAATAGAGAAGGACGTCATTTCGCCTCCGGCTCATTTGCTGTGCAGTGTCCCAGGAGCCCATGCTCTTCCTGTCTGAGAAGGTGCTGCGAGCCTGCGATTTCCAAGGGGTCTATAGTGCTACACAGAAGCTCTTGTTTTGGACTTTTTCCCTACTTTTGGGGTGTGCTTGTTAATGAGCGATAAAGATCAGACAATAGTAAATTAACTAAGATGATAAATGCGTATTTAAAGTGCATTTATTTTCTCTTACTATGGCCAGGGTATTGTGCACCTTATATCTCTTTGAATGTACATTTTTGGACACTATTTTGTTTGTTCCTTAGCATGCCTTGGGTTTAAATTATTCTGTCCATTCTGGAAGGGAGATCATGAACGTCCAGTAGCTTTTGTCGATATTTCGAGACATAGAGCAACATTTCCACTTTCTCTGATCCTAAGCTAGTAAAAGCTCTAGTGACGGCTTGAGGTACTGCAACCTGCTAAAGCAAATATTTTTCCCTGACTAAAAGGACTTTAAGGTATTGTCAGCTGGTACCACAAGAATAAGAAAGGAAAGATAATAGATGATATTGTGGCAGCAAGAGTCGAAACTAAGGAGAAAACTACACTTTAACAATCAGTGGCAATCAAGGAGATAAGAGATAAGTCTTCCAGGACAGAGAAGCCAAAAGGCCACCAAATGTCAAGGTTGAGGAAACCTATCATAGCCTCAGCCTATCTCTATCACCCCATGTATAAAGAGCCTTAAAGACACACAAGTCAAGGTTTGCAGCACAGAAAAGTGATTCTGCTGAGAGCAATGGACATCTAGTAAAGGCTTATGGTGCTGCAGTCTGCTAAAACAAGAACTTATGACTTATAGGATAGCTAGTAACAACTTACTTAAGGTACAGCAGCCTTCTATGGTGTGTGACTGAATGACCTCTAGTAAGAGCATAGGGTACTGCTGCCTGTTTCAAGAATCAATCAATCAAGGGAATTGTTAGTGCACTACTCACCCGTGAGAGTCTCCAGGCGGTGGGGGGTGGGGGGGTATGCCGCTCCATTCAGCCAAAGAGCCAGGTCTTGAGGGTCTTCCTGAGGGTTTTCAGGGAGGGGGCGCGTCTGATGTCTACTGGTAGCTCGTTCCAGGTCTAGACTATCTCCCGCCTGATCTTGCTCTGTGGATCCGCGGTGTTTCGGCCAGTGCGAGGTTGGATGATCGCAGGTTTATTTTAGGTACGTGGATGTTTATTCCGTCGTTGAGTTATTTGGGTCCGTTGTTTGTGCAGACACTTGTAGGCGTGGGTGAGAAGTGTTTGAAGGTGACTCTCTTCTCCACAGGGAGTCAGTGGAGTCGCCGTAGGTGTTGGCTGACGTGTTCAAGCCGGGCGATGCCGAGGACGAGTCTGGCCGCAGTGTTCTGTACTGTTTGCAGTGTGTGGAGTAGGGACTTGGTGATGCTGGTGTAGAGTGCGTTGCCATAGTCGAGTTTGCTGGTGATGAGTGCGTGGGTACTGGTGATGAGTGCGTGGGAGACTGTTTTCCTCAATTTGGGGGGATCCAATTGAAGGTCTTTTGGAGAATGTGAAGGGTGTTGAAGCAGCTGGAGGTGACGGCGTTGACCTATCGGTTCATGGTGAGTGATGAGTTGACTATGATGCTGAGGTTCTTGGCATGGTCTGAGGGGGTAGGTGGGCTTCCGAGGGCAGTGGGCCACAAGGTGTTGTCCCATGTTGATGGGGTATTCCAAGGACGAGGACTTCTGTTTTCTTGGCATTGAGTTTTAGGCAGCTGTTGGTCATCCAGACTGCCACTTCTTGCATTCCTCTCTGGAAATTGAGTTTTGCGGTAGTGGGGTCTTTGGTGAGGGAGAGGATGTGCTGGGTGTCGGCGGCGTAGGATACAATGTTGAGGCCGTGTTGTCGTATGAAGTCTGCGAGGGGGCCATGTAGACATTGAAGAGGGTCGGGCTTAGAGAAGACCCCTGTGGTACTACGCAGGTGATGTCGGTAGGGGACGGAGAGGAAGGGCAGTAGTCTGATCCTTTGGCTTCTTCAGGTGATGAATGAGCGGGTCCAGTCTAGGGCAGTTCCTTGTATGCCGGCCTCGCGTCATCAGGTGATTAGTGTCCGATGAGAGACGGTGTCGAGGGCTGCAGACAGGTCGAGGAGGATGAAGGCCGCGGAGTGGCCCTGGTCCAGGAGGGTGCGGATGTCGTCTGTAGCAGTGAGTAGGGCAGTCTCGGTGCCGTGATTAGCTCGGAATCCGGATTGGGATGGCTTGTTCTTTCTTTGAATCTTTTCAGTTCCCTGTTGACTGCTTTTTCTGCTACTTTGACTGTGAAGGGGAGAAGCGAGATGCACCGGTAGTTTTTGAGGTTGGTGGGGTCCGCCTTGGGTTTCTTCAGCTGGGGCCTGACTTTGGTGCGCTTCCAGTCGTCTGGGAAGGTACCTGTTTTGAAGGTGGTGTTGATAGCGTGTTGCAGTTGGGGTTCGATGGGGTCCACGGCACTGTGTAGTACTGATTGCAGCTTTTCATGGGCATACAAATATGTACTTTAAAATAGTGAGTCATGTTGACCTTTTTAATGCATGTTTACCCAAGTGGGCAAACTGAATGCAAACATATGAATGTTTTATGCAAATATGTTGCATATATGTGTGCTGTCCTTTGTTTGGATGTTGGGTCTAGTATGTTTTTTTCGGTGCAATGTTCCATAATTGTTATCGGTGAAATACTGCTTTAGAATTTAAAAGGGGTGGAGCAGTTTTAGTGACATCTGGAGCTGTCACTAACTTCTGCCCAGAGTGTGCAAACTGTGGGCTGCTAATAAAGACTTTTACGTTTCTTTGAATTCTTGGGTTTCACAAAATATATATGTGATCCCACACAAAACAGTTCTATAAAGCCGGGATATTCCAAAACCAAGGATGTGGAACTACAATTTTGCATCAGTGAGTGGAACAGATTGACAAATGACAGCACTATGTGTCAATTAAATAGCTTTGTGATAACAGCGCTAACTAATCCTACTCTGGAACACATGGAAACTGCTTCCCTCTGTGCTGAGTCGACCCTCTAAAAACCATGACAGGCGCCAAATGTATCGAATTTTTCTCGGACAAATGGTGGAAAACCTGGACTGCACGGGCAAACCCAGGACATCTTCTCACCCGAAAATGGTGGATTGCTACACTTTCATTATGCTTCCCAACGGTAGGGCGGGCAGGCTTGGCCATGTTTGGACTTCCCCAACAAGCAATTCTGCAATGCAAGAAGGATTGGACTCCGTGCTTAATTTGTACGTTTTGTGCAGAAGCTCATGGCTTGAGCTATGGAAGGTTGATACGGCTATAACTAGTTCTAGTTTTGTGCTCATATTGCCTAGTTGTGATTTGTACTTTGTGTCTAATGTTTTGAAAGTTGTGTTCTTCTTTACAAAGTACAAATCGCTCTGTAATATGGTTACTATGGTTACTATTATTTCATCCTTCCTATTTAACAATCAGTCTATGTACCATATTTGCTCACCAGTAGGACATTTCTGATCGCTCTACCTATAGGCATATAAATATAAAATATTGAGATTGTTTGGTGTTATGTAAAGGTGAGTAATTGATTGGTCTTTTGACTTCCATTGTGGGCTTTGCTAGCAAGACTTTTGTGGGAGCTCAACTAGAGTATGTACCAAAGCCTGTGGCACTCTCATCAGCCATACTCTGCCAGTGCATTCCAAGCACAATGTGCTGTTGCAGGAAACTATCAAACACGTGCATTTCTGAGTCTTTGTCTCAACTATGGAAAGATTGAAAAATGTCATTAATTTGAAAAGTGAAGTTGCAAAGAAAGCAAAGGGAAATAGAGAGTGTAAGACGGCAGAAAGACAACTAAAAGAATGATAAGTAGATGTGAGAAGTGGGGGGCTTGGGGGCAACTTGGAATAAAGGTGTGAGACTGACAGGGCTAGATTAGAAGGTGAACAGGAATATTGAAGAGATGGATTCAACAAGGAGAGAGGGGGCATTAAAGAGGAAACATAGGTGAGATGGAGGAGAGCAGGGTGAGGAAGGAAATCTGGGAAAGCTTGAAATAAATACAACAGGAAGGGGTGATGTGGCGACCAGGACGGTAAGACACAAGAGGAGAACGGCAGTGGAGGTCAAAGTGAGAACTGAGGACAATCTGGAGGTGAGAGAATTTTTTATGCCTTGGGCACTAACCTGTTACTTTTTCCTTCGTTAGGTTGCACAATCTTTTAGGAGCGAGATGTGGTCTCAGAAGTTAGTTCTACAGACATAACCTGTGCAGACACAATCTAAATATTGACAATTAATATCTTTTTAGTGTTCTTAGAAGCAATGAAGACGGGCAGTCGGTATATGTTGCACTTGTATTTATTGCTCCAGCCGACACGTGTTTCATTGGAGTGGAATACACTCCAAATCTTCAGGGCTAAATCCTAATGGATATGGTGGGTAATCCCCCACGACTGGTGATAATTCCAACCCATTTAGGGTGTCGATAGATTGTTCAGTAAAAAGGCCAGAGGAATCAAGACGCGCTGTGGCGTTAGTCCATAGGCCAGAAAAGGTGAGGACGGAACTTTGGTGAGAGCTAATTGCTGGTCGGACAAGAAAAGAATAGCTCCTGTCCGAATATCCGGTGGTGGTAATGTAACTTGGTCTCACGATAATTATCAATGGCAAGTCAGGACGGAAACCGCTGCCTCAATGGGAGCTCTGTGGCGTCTTCCGCGTGGAGATGGGTGCACCCATCTCCACACGGAAGACGCTGTTACGAGCAGCGGGACTTTTGACAGGGGCACAATCCGGAACAGAGCTCCCATTGAGGCAGCGGGTGCGGAGTGAATATTTGAGCACCTTATACTGCTATCTTGCACATCAAATATATAACCGAATAAGGGCTGACAGTAACACTGTAATAGCGTAAGAGGGGCACAAAGCACTTTATTCTGCCATTTTTGCACCCTGCTCTAGAGAGGGGAGCATGTAACAGCGCCTATAAGAACATTCAGCAAAACCTTAGTACACAACGCCCTACTGCACATAGACCTAACATTTTAAACGCTGTTGAGTTGCATAGCCGTCACAACTAAGGACACACCTTGAGTAATGCTTAACAATGCGAGAGAATGTTTGTGCGATACAACATGGTTTTGAGAATTTGTTCGGTGATGATACAAGCTGTTTTAACAGTTTTTCTCACAACTTACACACCATCACTTATGAGGATAGGCACTACAGGCTAGGATCGTATACACCTTTATAATGATTTGCATATGACACCATGGGGCAATTCTAACATGTTATGCTTGGATGAAGGACAAACCATAGGAAAGAGTATTATGATCTTGCCTCTATTTCTACCTCTTACTTCTAACACTGTGACTGTATTGAGTGCAATCGGCATGACATAGCTATAATATGCTGGTTTGATTCATTTGTATTTGCAAATGCTGATGTAAAATTGCTGTAGTGAAATTGACGTAATATTAGTACAAAATTGCACCGGTGCCAGTTTAGTCTATGGTATCGCACTCATAACTATGAACATCTCAAGGAACACTATGATCTGCTTATCAATTATTTTACTCAAATGTTCTTGTTCTTTCAGATCTGGCATAAGCAATCAATACCTGCCCTGATTTATTGTGTTTAATTGGCGTGATGAGTAATCTGAGCTGTACACAGTGTACAACAGTTATAGGCAGTGGGTGTATTAGATCTGGCACATCTCTAATTGATATGCATGACGCGGAGCCCAGAGGTGGTTTGCAGTACATGCTCATCACGCCCAAGGAGCTGGTGCCATCTCGTCAATGGCAAGGGTAGGCATGCCCAATTTGGCCTGAAGCGGGCAAAGGCAGCTGGTTGTAGGAAGCCAAAAAGGTTAATACTTAATAGGAGAACATTGCATCCTAGAATTGATGAGTGTGTGAGATCACTAATCTGCCACATACTGCCAAGATCTGGTAACTGAATGGACACTACTTATACATGCAGAAGTCCATCCCCATCTATATGATGTGTACAAGTTAGGGTCATGCAAAATTGAGGTAGTCAACTTCACAATTGTCTTTTCTTATTTGAGGTAATTGGTAAAGATGAATTAAGTAAATAAAACATTTCTGTCATATGAGCATCAAGTATATACGAACGACGAACCAACACCACTCATATGTCCACGTACCCAATAGTAACAAACTGCAATATGTACATTATTGCCCTTACTTTGCGCTCAACGCATCGCCGCGTCGACGTTGCCACGAGTGGCAAGTAAGTGGTTTTATTTATTTAATATTATTTATCCTGTCGTCTTTCGAATTCCACCACCCCACACCCCGCCCACCGCTCTTAACTGTGCGAGCCATTACTGCCATGACATGCTTGTGTTTTAACTCACTGTGATGTTATTGGCAGAAAGAGTGGCCCATGAGATCAGAAAAAGTACCCTTGCATTCCATGGTCACTGCTGCATGACTGATGAAGACTACAGTTCAGAACATATCTGAGTAGTTAGCAGCCCTCTCTTTCAAAATGTAAGAATACCTCTGAAGTGAACCACACTTTGCAGCGCTCAACATGCAGGTCAATCAGTCTAATAGATGGTAAGATGTTTTACTCATCAGTTTCCTCAACCTGGAGGGATTTCACTGTTAGACTTAAAACATAATTATTTTGTGGAGTTGTGCTGGTTGGTATAAGTGTACGTGAAACCCATTTGTGACATGGGCTTTCTGTCTGCGACATACTTCCTCCAACCATCTGGAGGGCACTTAAAGTGAAGACGTACTTAAAGCCCCTGGATGTGGCCAGAGTAAAATGTGCTAGTCAGTCACTGATGCTCACTCGTCGCTGTAGTTCTGGAGCAGCACTGCGCATCTGTCCAGTGGACCCGGGTCAGGCCATGGGCACGGAACTTGATGGATTCCACCTTGGCCTCGTCCACCAGCTCCAGTAGCTGTCGGTCATGCATTCCAAGGTCAGCAGAAACTTCCGCACCTTGTTGAACATCATCCTCTCAGATGGAAGGGTACACAAAATGAGGGGATAAAGATGCCCTGGCCTTTGTGGGGGTAAACCCACCAAGAGATGCCCGGCTGCTTCTTAAAGGGAAACCTCTGAGCACGCGGGCTCTGCGTGTACTGCTATTGGCCATTGAGGGGCTGTGAATGCACCGCCATTATCCAGTGCACGTCATCACAAGGCGTGCTATTTTCTGGGCAAAATATGCATCAGAGGCATTTTAGTGCATTGTTGAGACAGGTGGTGAAGCGCAAACTCAAAGTGTAAGTTGTCAGGTGTGCGTTGACATGAACCATGACAGTATGAAATGAAAACAGTCACGCTTGGTATGCACGCAGCCACATAGATTATGTAAACAAGCAAGCGCTGTGCAGGCAAGACATTAAAAAAAAGTTCAACAAAAGCAGATGGATGAACACAGTACGTGGGCCTCGGGACACTGAGAAGAGCAAACATATGCGGTACAATAGGAAGTAGTGTGCGATAGCCAATCGAAACGGAGGAAAAGTAAGTGGTAAGCACACAAATCAATAAAAAGCAAGGGCGGAATGTAAAGCCCCTTTTAAGATTTATAGTAAGAAAAATAGATTACGCAAGCACATTGAAAGCGCTGTGCAGGTGAAACTTAAAAAGGGCTTTTCAAAGAAGTGGAATTTTAAAGTGGCAGGAGGCTATTTTCAGGTAAATCCCAGCTTTAAAATGGTTAACTTTCTGCAAACCTGGATGGTGATATGCCAACCCATTGTTCATAATAGCAATGCACATGCATCACTTCTTTTTTTTTTAACACATTTTATTATTGAAGTTCTTGTATGAAGTTTCAACCGGTACAGAAAATTCATATATTGACATCCAAAGAATACAAAATCAATTTACATAGTACAGTTTCCAAAATTACTCAAAAAATGATTTCCAAATTTTATCAAATTTCCTTATCCCCCCAATTCTCTTTGCATAACGAAATTCACTTGTTCTAACATTGCTCATTTTCTGAAGCCAGATATTAAACGAAGGAGCTTGGGATGATTTCCAGTTCTGTAGGACCAAGGACCTCGCAACTGCCATCACAATAAATAATAATTTAACCGACTGTCCAAACAAACCGAGATCACTATCATATCCATAAAGTATTAATTTAACGTTATAATCAATCTGAATCCCACAAAACTTTTGTAAATATTTGAATATCTCATTCCAAAAAGGGACAATTTTAATACAGTGAGCTGTAATCTGGGACCAATTAGCAGGACTGTATTGCTTACATCTAAAGCAGACAGCACTAGCATTCGTAAACATTTTTGAGATGACAGCAGGAGTTCGATAAAGAAGCCATTTAGTCAAAAAAATCATTCTCCTCCAATTAGATCCACGAAGAACACTAAAATTCAATTTATTTATACACTTCCAGGTATTCATAGTAAGAGCATGATTTTCTTGTTCTTGCCATTTTTTAATGGCTTTTGTACTAAGATCTAAATCAGTGTATTGAGCTAAATAACGTTTCCATGCTCCTGGTTTCTTATTCTGAGAAATCAGAAATAAATCACATTGCACATGCATCACTTCGAAGACAATAAGTGATGTCACTGTGGTGAACAGGAGGACGGGGTCTCTTGAGAGGGGCATTCGTAGTTTGTCAGGCATTTGATAGGTACCCTGACCACCTGGTATCATTTATATATTTACTGCTTTAGAATGCATCTGTAGCCGTGTCTGGTGGCTCAGTGGACTAATGCCTCCACTGCAGGGGCCTGTGTTCGACCTCATGGTCACAGGTTCAAATCCTGGTGGGTCCACCCAGCCTTTCATCCATCTGAGGTCGATAAAATGAGTACCATTGAGTTGGGTAACAAGAAACATCTCTTATTCAGTGCCAATATAACTCTGGGTGAATGTGCGCTTTACAAATACACATGTTTTGTAAGTAAACCGCATAATATATACATTAAAAGTTAATTCATGTTTACAGTATGCTACCGTTTTTTAAATAAGAATAATTCTTTAACAAACAGTTTTATTTTGTTTAGCTTTTGGGTAAAATAAATGGGGCCTCTTCACCTATCTTCCTTTCTCTGCAGTATTTGTTACCTGCTGTAGTCTGGATCATTACAGCAATTTTTATTGAATTATAAAGGTCATTTTTCAGCAGTTTATCTTCTAGTGCTGGCACAGTTTCCTAACTGAGTTAGTGCGCTGCTTCTTTATTAGAACACTGTGATGTTCGCAAGGAGGTGTGATGGAAACAAGAAGTAATGATGTGTAGGCTGTGACTGTAATGAGGCTTGTGTCAGCTTCTGGCGATGATTCACCCTCTTAGATCTCTCTGGCTAGGAGCCAGTCAAATTGCCTTACTGTTGGCAGTGCGCAGGTGTCTGCTCTGCGCGCTTCACAACAGCTTGAAAGTGAAATATGAGAGTTTTCATTTGCTATAAATTCTCCTTTGAGACATGTTCTTCTATTTACCCTTGTTTATTTAATTATATTCCTTAATGTGCTAAATCGAGCCCTTTCATAGCACTGCTGAATCTGATGCAACACAACAAATAAATGGATTAAAATATAACACGCTTTAAAATCTTAATTGTTAATTTGCAGTAGTAAAAGAGGGCCAAGCTTCCAGCAACAGGGTAAAAATACCTTATGGCGCAATACAGCTGGTAGCATTTGCAGCCATATTGTATGCTAATGTTTCAATCTTCTTGCTGTATCGCTCAAATATCTCAGACCTTGTACTGACCGACCCCTTGGTTTAAATTCTTTAAAAGTACAGCATGGAGGGGCCCAATATGTGTATGGTGACCAGTTGTAATTCCCCTAGTCCCCCACTCTTTGTAAAGTGAGTCCGCAAGGCCATGGCGAATAGGAGCTTCTCAGGGCGCAACCCTGACACGTGGCTTATTGAATTTGAAAAGCTGATGTAGTTCGCCCTGACCTCACTCACACAATTGGGTTTCAGTACAATAATTTAATCCATGGAGGACTAAGGATAGGTAGTTCCAGTTGAGGATGTCCGGCACCTTCAACAAATATTTTTAAAAGGGCGGGAATGAGTAGCTGCATATTGATCCGATCAGCTTCCGACTGCTATCCGGTATCTTATCGAAAAAGAGAGAGAACTCATGATTTCTCAAAATCTGCCTCTTTAATGTTATTTTATTACTGGTGGTGGAGTTGAAAGACCTCTTTTTTTTAAAAGGACCTTCACTCACCAATGATATTGGTGGCATGCTTCATCCATGGATCCTCATTCATGGCACCTAATGTACACGGGTGGGCTTTAACGCTTCTTATCACCAGAGCTCTTTGAGTTTATTATTGTAAGGGATCTGTGTTAAAATTTCCTGTAAGCAACCCAAGTCCTACATATATTTGTATTCCTTACCTGAACCTTTGCAAAGATTAAAAACATAGATGTTTTTGGAGTATGCAATGAACTCCCATATTTAAATACATTGTTTCAGCCATTAAAAACACCCCCACACAAGGTTATTTTTGGCTTTCTTCGGGAAAAGATCCCTACCAACTATTTATCACTCTTCAAACACTCTTTGTGCAGAAATTATCATTGTGAGTATGAATTTCTCATGCTATTTATTTTGCTCATGCCTTACAAATCACAACTTGGCCATCACCTCATTGGAACAGCTGATAAAGAATAACAAATAGAAAGAGAGACATATGGGCATTAAGTTTCTTTTTCTTGTGTTTGTGTGTGTGTTTATATGAATATATATGTATATAGATCAATTGCCGTTGTGTTTCTAGGTGACAATAATGTCAACATGCAGAGGCTTATAAATGCTGCTCATGGACTGGTATCAGTGGGCGCTCTTCCCTGAAGCCTAGAAGCTCCTTACTATCCATTTCGGAACTCTAAAAAAACCCTAATACACACTAACCATCATCAATTTAACTTTATTTCGGTTTGTTTATGAACCATAAAAGTACATCAAAAATAGAAAAATACATTTACAGCAATAGACTAATACACAGTTACATCTCATTTTAAATATTTGCAATAAAATCAGTTAGCATGTGGTTTATAGAGTGACGATAAAAACCCTAAGACAATAAAATACATGGATTAAAGTTTAAAACACGGTGGAGGCCTAGTTTTTACTGAGACAAACTGTCTACCTACATTGAAGTAGGTTGCTACTACCGAATCAATCTCTGTCTAATTAACCACATTGAAAACAAAAATTTTGCAATAGCAGTAACTATTAGTGCATTAGTATCAGTTTTTAAAATTCTAAAAAACTCTATATGGTTCCTGACTCCTAGGTTCACACATAACTGTTTGATCCATTTTTTCCTGCTAACAGAATAAGCAGGACAAAACAAGATCGCATGAATTAGGGATTCGTTTGGATCATTACAACCTGGACAGGGACGAGCTAAACCCATTATCCATTTATCAGTGTGAGAGTGAAGGGGTAGTGTACCATATCTGAACTGTAAATACAGTTTGTTTTTTTGCTAGGACAGGTTCTATAATGTCTAATTCCTTCTCAAAGCTGTAGACATTCTTGAAATCCAGAAAGCTGTCAGTGAGACTAGAAGGCCTGGCTGATCGAAGGACCTCTTCTAGGTTGTAATGTTTTATAGACTCAGCCAGGGTTCTCTTTGAGATGGATTTGCATGCGTCCTCCGGATTAGACCAGAGATTCTCCATGCCGATCCTAGACGCCTGCCCCCCTATAAAGGATAGCCACTTTATCTTCCCTGCACCCGGGCGTGCCATCACAATCTTCAGTTCTTCTCTATAGCACTCAAGCTCCGGGACGCTCCACAATCTGCGCCAGTAAAGGAGCGGGCGTGAGGCTATTGCTTCTGCAATGGGCCTCAGATTTATATCCAACCTTAAAGGAACTAAAGGAGTGTTTTTTGGTAAGGAGAGCAGCTGTCTAATAAAGTTATTCTCTGTTATGCCAATCTCACTTGCTGGACGATGGCCCCAGAGTTCCGCCCCGTAAAGGGTGGAGGATCTGGTTTGAACCTTATATATTTCCAGTGGTACACTGACTACTTTATGGACACAGGATTTCTGCACTTTAAGAAACCCCCCGTAGACTGAGAAAGGGTTAAATTAGCCTTAGTCATTTGGGTTTCCCAACTCATTTTATCATTTAAAGTCAGACCTAAGTAAGTGAAATTATTTACCCTTTCCAGGGCTCGTCCATCCATTGTCGGGCGTGGGCAATTAGTTGCACTGGCATTGAACACCATATACTTTGTTTTATCTATATTAATCACCAAATTCCTGTTCCTACAGAATTTGGTGAATTGGTCTAACACCCGCTGCATCCCCATAGATGTTTTTGAGAGCAGCAGGGTGTCATCCACAAACATAAGTGCAGGAAATTTACCGCCAGCTAAATTAGGGGCGTCAATGTTATGTACACTAATTAGGTCATCGACAAGACCATTTAAAAAAAGGGAAAATAAGGTAGGGGCAAGTACGCATCCCTGCCTAACTCCCTTCTCAATAGGAAAAGCACTTGTCAGCTGGCCGTATTTGCCATAACGTACCTTTGCATAGGTTCCTTCGTGGAGTCTTTTAAGTTGGTGACATAAATAGGGTGGAATCCCCATTGTTGTTAATATACTCCACAATTGGTTCCTGTCCACCATATCAAATGCGGATTTAAGGTCCACAAATGTCAGGTAGAGGCTACCCCCTTCCAGGACCACATGCTTCCAGTAAAGTACCTGGAGCCGTAGAAGTTGGTCGATGGTAGATGTTTTAGCACGGAACCCTGCTTGCAGGTGGGAGAGGATGTTATTCTCACTAATCCAATGTTGCAAGCGTTGCAAAAGCAGTTTAGCGTAGATTTTTTGAGTAACGTCAATAAGACTAATTGGCCTATAATTTGACGGGGCCAACGGAGATCCCTTTTTATAAATCGGAATGATTTCGGCCCCCAGCCAGGTACTTGGAACCTCTTGTCCGTCAAGAATAGCATTAAATATGACGGTCAGGTAGGGGACCCAGATCTTCGGCTCATCTCTGAAAAGATCACCAGGGATCTTATCCAACCCTGGGGCCTTGTTACATTTTAACGCTTGAACTGCAAGTGTAACTTCCATCATGGTAAAGGGGGGAGGAGGGGAACCAGGGGCCAAACTCAGAGACATGCTCAGTGACACTTTATGCTGGGAAGCAGGGCTCGAGTAAAGTTCACCAGAGAATGCACACCAGGCTTCCTCGGCGATGTTGGGATCAATCTTTGCCTTACCTTCTGGTTTCCCAGTATGAACCAGGTTCCAAAAAGTTCGGGCATCTTTCGCTATTAATGCCTGTTTGATGGCCTGCCACTTCTCTGTTTCCCATTCGGATTTTGCATGGGAGAGGAGATTCTTATAGGCATTCCTTGCGACCATAATGGTTGCTCTATGGCCTAATTTGAGGGCAGAAATTAGAGTAGTCTTCGCCCTCCTACAAGACTGGTTATACCAAGGATTTGTGACCCGTGCCTGTCGGTTGGTCTGATTTGCCGGTTTAAAAAAGCTTAGCGCTAGGGCCAGGGTTAGTTCATTGTGTATATTTAAAAGTTTAGCGTCTTTATCGAGATTATGGGCATTTTCAAGCAATGTTTTTAGGCGCTCAAGCTGGGGAATGACACTTTTATACAATGATGCCAGGTTATCTGGCGAGGACTTAATAGAGGCCCATCGGATTCTTTTACCACCCTGTAAGATCCTAATATTACTAGAGACCATATCATCCTCTTGGTACTCCCCGTCGGGAAATGGCAATTCCAGATCTACTACCAAGGGGTTGTGGTCACTTTCCGCGCGTCAGGTACATGGAAATATCGGATCAAATGCCATAGGGACATACTAACCATAAGATAATCTATTATTGATGAGTGGCCCATTCTATGTAGGTACTCCTTCCTGGGCTGTCTCCCGGGAAGCGACAGTTACAAGCTCTAAGTGAGAATGTATATGTCAATGAAGTGAGCTGCATGGCCATGGGTGTCCAAGATTTAGTTTGATAAACATTTGGGGGTGGGATCCGGCAGGCATCATCCTCATCTGTTGTTATTTGGGGAACCCCCCCAAATGGTTCATAATGACAATTAAAGTCCCCTCCCATTATCACCTTGGTATCCCTTGAAAAGCTATTTAATAGAGCAGTTAAGGATTCTAGAGTATGAGAAACCGCACCCCCCAAAACAGGACGTAGATAGATGTTAATAATTGCTATTTTGGGTGTGTTTGGGCGAGTTAGGAGAATACATAGTATATCACAAGTATTGGTGTTAATCCTTTTGACCGAGAACCCAAGATGGACACCCACCCATATGGTCAGTCCACCAGATGGTCTACCTCTAGGTCCCTTAGTTGCAAGCTCTGCATAGGTAACAAAGCCCATTCTATGGTGGATAACCCTGGCCCATGTCTCTTGGAATATACAGATACCATGGTTATCCACATAGTCACACCACTCCATGCTATCTAGCTTTGCACCCAAACCCGCCACATTCCATGATATCAACAATAGATTACACACTAACTGTAACCATCCCGAACCCTAGAAACCCCTTATTGATACACTTCCCTGAAACCTACAAACCCCTTTCTATCCCAAAATGCTACCCATCTTTGAACAGTTAAAACTTTAACTATCTGTTGACTTTCCTTGAACTCCAAAAAAGCCTTATTACCCCTTAACATTACGCATCCTTAAACATTCTAAACGCTTTCTATCCCTGAACACTGCCCATTCTTGAACTCTAAAAAAACAAATGTTAAACCTGGAACGCTATCCATGCCTGAACTCTAAAGAACATTAATACCCCTTACAGCTACCTATCCCTAAACTCTACAAACCCCTAAATCCCTTTAAAGCTGCCCATCCCTGAACCCTAGAGACCCTTATGACCCCTTAACACTACCCTTTCCTTCATGCAATTGTTTGTGTAATATTAGCACTAGGTTTTTGTTTGTTCTCTGGTACTAATAGTCACAGAATGCAGTAATTTCTCTTAAGGCAAAAGTAGCATTAAATGCACTGTAAACGACTTTTCCCACATTTCACCAGATTTTTAACAGCTTCCCATATATTCTTAAAGTAAAGTAGTATCTCTGTGAATGATAAAATACACCACATTTGTTCATGCCTATTCTAAATTGTATGTAATACTAGCCTACCTAGTAAGGCAAACTTCCTTTTTTAGGTCTGGCTTCACAGCACACCTGTCTGTAGGACATTTGTTTTCAATTCTTCAAAATATCATAGAGTGGGCTGTCTTTTGACATCACCCAGTGGTGTATTATTCTCTCACCCCATGTGATTATCTGGTCATTATTTCAATTAATTTTCCACCTTCCAGGAAGTGCTTCCTTTAGAATGCACAAAGGATTCTTGTAAATCAGAAAGATAAACTCAACTATGCTGTTGTTACATTCAGTTTTTACTTTTATGTGCATTCTACAGAGAAAGCAATATTTTTGTTACTTTTCCCCAGCATTGGCAAAGCGAGTAGGACAGGCTTTAATGTGTAATACAATATTTGTGCATACAAACCGTACAAATAGCATTTGTGTTTCCATTTGTTGGCACGTTAAAACCAGATCTGTTGCTTTTACCAGTGTTTGTTGTTTTGGGTAGTGAGACTTGTTTGTATCTCTCTGGCTCAGGCAGTGCCTGCCAACCTTGAAACATGAGTTCACTGTACATTTTCTGTTTGCAGCATCCCTCATCGTCCTTCAAACGCAGATGAGTGGCCTGTGGGGACCAGTGATTCACTGCTTGGAGCAGGTTCACTCACAATGTTGGGGGTAAAACTGTCGATTTTGGGGCTAGATGTATGAAGCATTTTCGATTTGCAAATCAGCTTCAAATGGGTTTGTCACAAAAATGTGGCTGTTTGCGATATACGAAAGCCAATTAGACAGTTAGACAACGCTGCAGGTTCAAAGCCTAATGCTTGGCCTATAACTCACTGCAGGGCCAGGGACCAGCATGTTTCAAGGAGGAGCTTGGTTGGCATATCCCAGGGAGGACTCTCCACTCTGACTCTGACATGAACCTGACTGTCTCCCCATTCAAGAGGGCCACCTTGGGTGGCAAGAGCTTTTTCAGGACCACTACAGTGCTCTGTAACAGCCTACCACTAACACTGAAAGCCGCACCTGCCCTACTCTCCTTCAGAAAAGCTTTAAAGACCTGGCTTTCTCCGCAAGACTAGCTAACACCTAAGCTCAGCAAGAAGCCTCCCTTTTCAACTGATCCGCTTCAGACCCGTCTCTGCTAGTGCCAAGGTGCCCTCAGGCAGAGGTTTGTGCTCTATAAATTACTTTTACATTACAATTGCATTTTTACCCATTTTAACTGTTTTGTGAATCACTCATTTTTGTGACCCAAGTTTGTGAATCGCAAATATAAAATCTATCATTACAACTTGCAAACAGTATGTAAAAGGCTGTCTCAATTTAAGACTAGTTGTGAAAAGGCCGTTTGCACATGGAATTTACCACCAATTCGAATCAGATGGTAACTGTGTGAAAGATATAAAAGCTGGCTCATAATGCATAAGAAGTTTCCACAATGGCTGCACTGTATGTGATTGTAAGGAGGATGTGAATACTGATTTCTCAGCAGAGGAGGAGGCAGAGACAGAAGAGGATTTTCAGGGTCAGGCTGACCATTTTCCAACAAATTGAGGAAAAGACTTGACAATTAAAGGCTATGTAGCACTGTGAAATTAGAAAGTATTTTACTTTTGAAGCCACATCTATAAAGCAGTACTCTGTGCATCAATGCTATATCTAACTGTTAAAAGCAAAATGACAATCGTGAACATTGCCTGCGCCATCTTGTCTGGTGAAAATTTCTATGTGCATATAAGCTGCAGTCATTTTAATCCATCCCAGCCATTTTGTACTCTGTTGGTCACCTTTGTTTCACCCTGCCCTTACTAGCATCCCTCTGACCAAACTTGATATGTGTGCTGGAGGCTATGAACCCTATTGTCATGACAAACCTCTGCGCCACTTGCTGCTACAAACTCGTTTTTCCACTCATCTCTGTTTGCAGGCAAACCTTTGGACACTCCACCCCTCATCGCAATTAGTTACAAAAACAGGTTCCAGACACTAAAAAGACCATTGCAACATGATTTATTGCACTGCAAATAGAACGGACTCTTAGATCTGACCGGTCTCACATGTTTTAGACCCTGAAGCAAGGTCCAGCTGCAAGATAAGATTGTCTGTTTGACCTGGGTGGGAAGAGAATTACTGTTGGGCTTGTGTGGCAAACTGCCCGGGGCGGGGACTCCAAGCTTGTGTAACCATGTTAATGAAACAAATGCATTGTGTCAAACCTGTGTAAAAGGAAGAGCCAAAGGAGATACCAGCAGAACACCTCCCTCAGACATCCCGGTGTCTGCAGTTGACGTGGTCTCCTCATGAGAAATAAACCTTTTTCTTGTCTTCCAGTTTCCAGCGCTTGCCTCATTATTTTAATAGTGAACCCAAAGTGAATTAGATGTGAACCCTGCACCGGGCAGCATTGGGGGTCTTAGAACACTCGCTGCTTTTCACATATTGGCGCCCCAACCATCAGCGACACGTGGATCCGGCAGCGAGGTCTTAACGACGGAGTGAACGATTGGGGTATACCTGCCTGAGAAGACCCTTGTCTAGCTGCCGATCGACTAAACTTCACCGGTTTAGAACGGACCTCTCTCGAGTGACCTGCGGTCCTGACTGGCACCTTAGAGGAACGCCGCATTGATTGTTGGAGTGAGAGGACAACCAGGCGCTGGAAGGGGAAGACGAAGAACTGTCCATACGGTCCGGGTATGGTTGTGAAAAAAACAGCTTAATTGATTGATTGGTTGATTGAATAGTTTGATCGAAATACTAGTATTCCTTTTTGATATTGAGTTATTTGAGACATTCCCTGCTTGCAAACAAGAGAGAATAGGAAGATTCTCTCTCTTTGCAGACAGCGAAGGACATGTAGTGCAGACTTTTTGTCTAAATTGATTGATTGAGATATTAATTTTGACCGGTAAATACGTCATGCCTGTTTTCTCTAGATTGTTTTGTAATTGTTTTAGACCGGACCGTTAGTTAGAGTTCAGTCAGCCGGCATTGCCGGATGGCATCCCTAACAAGGACATGTATGTAAAGTATGGATTAGCCACCATAGCGTATAGCAAACTATGGCATAAACACACTAGGAAGGACCGGGTAAATCAGTGACCACTGACGGAATCTTTCCATCCCGCTAAAATAGAAACGTTAGAATTAGCTCTCCACAAAAAAAAACTACATCAGCCATGCTTGACAGTGATTTATGGCGAAAAGAGGCAGCTCAAAGAAAGAAAAGAGATGGACCTAGACAAGATAAAGAAATGCGAAAATCGGCTTACCAAGCCTGTAAAAAGTTAGAAGAAGAACTAAAAGAAAAAGAAACTGATAAAAAGGAACAGGAATCAAAAATATCAGGTCGGGGGGGGGCGTGGCTTGCAGCCGACGAAAATGGCCGCTTGCTAGGAGAGCTCCGAGGCTGAAGTGACCCTCCGGAGACAATCCGTTCATTTATCCTGCAGTTTTTGGGAGGTGACGGCTCCAGTGACAGTCCGTGGCTGAGCGACAGCGCTGACGGCAAGTCCGGGAGAAATCCGTGGCCCAGATCCGCTAATACGCGAGACCGGTTTCGGAGGGCCTACCATCGTGATTGCAGCCGGGGCCTCAAGTGATCGGAGGGTCCGGAAACCTGCTGGGGCGAGGAACGACAGGAAGACTGCCCAACTCCAAGCAGAGAATTGGCCACGGCGGGTAGACGGCATCATCCCGCGCACCTCCTGGGAGGGACGGGACAGTAAGGTGGAAGCGCGATACAGGTACCGCAGCGCAAGACTGTAACTGGGGGCGGAGAGGCAAACTGCGGGCCCGGGCCGGGCGCCGGTGACAAGCACTGTGAAGCGCACACGCCGGCGAGGAGTACAACCGTACCCGCGACCGACACTAGAATGGCCCCCCCCCCAGCCCGCACGGCGTATCCCACCCCAGCAATCACCAGGAACGGGCCTGGACCGGAGACAACAGCCGGGGCCCTGGGTACCCACGCACGCCGCGTGGGCTCCGCAATCGGCGAACTGGCGGCGGCGCACTCCTCATCATAGACCCAACCGACCTAATACGCCATATTAACGGTGCAGGCCCCACCGCTATATCCAGGCAACTGCAAGGTGGGTTCAGGCGACCTCAGTGTACAAACCGAACACGACCCACCACCTGCACGTGTGCCAAGAGCTGGGGGGACGCTGGGGGCCATCTCACACAGGACCACTGACTGTGCACACCGGGACTATACCACGCATAAACGAGAAAGAAGCGACGCATCGCAAAAGCTGCGTGAATCGCGAATAGCGACGCGTCCTCCCACTACAACCGAGCCAGTGTGCCAGGATGTCTGGCAGAGGCCCAAGAAACCTCACAACACAGGCCAAACTGGACAAATATGCTTATAATAAAGACTTTCCCCCATTGCAAGAAGGGAGGACCCGACAAGCGGTGCCCAGGGTGGAGGGACGCCCAAAAAAGTCACGCTGGAGGACATAATGGCGGCACTGGCCGCAGTGCAAACTACTGTGGGCTCCATTTCAACAGACGTCTCCTTACTCCGTGCAGACTTTCAAAAAATCACCGCTAGAGTGACGGAGGTGGAACGAACCACGAAAACACTAGTAGGCGACACAGCAACGCTGGCGAAGACGGTCTCCCGACTTGAGACAGAGAACAAAATGCTGGCCGAGGAGCTGGACGACCAAGAAGGACGCGTGCGACGCAATAACGTGCGCATTTTAGGTATTCCGGAATGTGAAGGCACCCAGTCAATGGACCTATTCGTGGAAGACCTAATAAAAACTAGGCTGCAGCCCAAGGGGCTTTCCGCATTCTTCTCGGTGGAAAGGGCGCACAGAATGCCTGGTGGCAAGGCCCAGCCGGGAGCACCCCCGAGACCGGTGCTAGCGTGCCTCTTCAACTTCAGGGACAAGTACGCCATTCTTCAGACTGCACGGATCTCCCCACAAATCCGAATCCAGAACTCATCGATCTCCTTCTTCCCTGACTATACTGCTGCGGTGTCAAAACGACGCCGAAGCTTTCTGGAAGTCAAAAAAGTCTTGCGATCCAGTGAATTGCCCTACTCCATGCTCTTTCCGGCAAGGCTTAGAGTGGTAGCTGAGGGGAAGACATGGTTCTTCGAATCCCCGGAGGAAACATACGACTGGCTCGAAGGCTGGAGGAAGAAAGATGGACACCGTCGCAACGGAAGAGACCGCGGCCGCAACGCAGATGAAGCAGAGATCAGTAGCCCTGAACTCTTCACTCCCACTGTGGAGGATTCACAGAACCCGGAGCAGGGTGGCTCTGGCCTGAAGTGACTCAGTTGGAACAAGTAAGGACTTCAACCTACGGGCCTGCAAATGCAGAAGGACATTGTCAGAAGCCGGCTCTGGACATGTGGCGGAAACGGGCCCACCCTCAGAGGAGGGTCATGTGCACCTCGGACTTCGTGACCCCTACACGCAAGTACACTGTTGGGACATGGGTTAAAGCACTCTGCTGAGTTGGGGAGGCGGGCAGTTCTGAGTCCGCCGGGCAGGGAGGCAGGGTGGGGGAGGCGTTCAGGGACGGGGAAGTTAATACTACAGAATTTTCTGTTTCTGTTTCTGTTCGAACATTGCATCACAGGCACCGTTTCTTCATCACCCACTTAGGCACGTCGGCCTGGCCGAAGCGATCAACTAGAAATCCTCAGTCACGTCCACCTCGACGGGGCACTTACACCATATGCACGCTGCTTGACACGCGGGACAGCGTTATACACTCCCACATACCTCGTGCCTCGGCCCACACTTTAAATCCAGTGACACTACTGCGTCAGCCTACCGATGACCATGGCTAATCATGATAACTCTTCACCGGGCCCCCGAGCGCAACCACTAGTTGCCCCCACGCTAACAATCTTATCTTGGAATGTCAATGGTTTGGGCCATAAAATTAAGCGGGGTTTAGTCCTCCAATATCTCAAAAGAAAGGCGCCCACATTAGCCCTACTACAAGAAACGCATTTGGTAGGAACTACCTCGAAGGCCCTTAATCGATGGGGCTTCAAGATGATCACATACGCAGAATTCTTGGCAGGTTCCCGTGGGGTTGGTATCCTGGCCCAAAAAAGCGCTCCACTCCTCATCAAACGCACCTGGGCGGATGATCAAGGTCGATTTGCAGCGATACACTGTCAATGGGAGGGGAGGCCATATAATATATTCTCAGTCTACATTCCCCCTACGTTGCACTAAAGAGCATTCCAAGACTTGGGTAAACTACTACTTGAACTCCCAGAGGGTGAATTAATCGTGGGAGGTGACTTCAATGCAGTATCAGACACAGCGATTGATCGGCACCTTCCTCGTGAAGCCACTAGACCTAACCAATTGTTTAAAGATTTCGTAGAAGCAATGGGGTTGGTGGATATGTGGAGACTTAAACACCCCCATGACCGCCACTACACATTTCATTCAGGGGCACATAACAGTCTTTCCAGGATAGACTACATACTAACCTTGACGGTCCCCCCGGAAAAGATCACGGCTCTGGAACACCTGCCGAGAGGGATATCAGACCATTCCCCGGTACACCTCACTTACACGACACAACCCACCAGATGACAAAGAATATTCCCGATGTACCCCGGCTATCTCAAAAACAATACTATTTTGAAAACACTAAAGACTTCTACCACACATTACTTTGAGGAAAACCCAGACTCAGTGGATTCACCCACTGTCTTATGGGAGGCATTCAAGGTGGTACTCAGGGGACAGGCTATCTCCACCATTACCAGACACAAGAGAGAACAGAGGGCCACTGTTGAAGCATTGGAAACAGCAGTTCAATCAGCAGAATTGGCACATGCCACAGATAACACAGCGGACACGGCACACGCACTAACACTAGCGACACGGGAATACAAGGCATACGTAGAGGACGTAACCAAGACAAAGTTAACTAACACACTACATAGAATCTATGAGTTGGGTGACAAGACGGGCAAGATGCTCGCATGGATCGAACGTAGGAAGAGGGCCAGTAGGTGGATTGCCGCAGTAGACCGCCCAGATGGTACACACGTGACAGCTCCCCCTCAAATAGTAGAAGCACTGGCTACTTATTATGAGACTGTGTACACTGCTCGGGGGGAGGACAGAGGAAGACTGCTTGCAATACCTGCGGGACACACCCCTACCCACACTGTCACAAGAAGACGCACAGACGCTTGAGGGCGACTTCACAGGAGAAGAAGTGGGGAAGGCTGTAGCAGCAGTACATAGTGGGAAAGCGCTGGGGCCGAACGGCCTACCCGTTGAACTCTACAAAACGCATTTCAAGACAGATACTTCCCTACATGCTCCCAATGTATAATGAGTGCCTATCAAACGGAGAGCTCACGGCTGACCAACGACTAGCCACCATTGTAGTAATACATAAACCCGGTAAACCACCTGACCAGACATCTTCCTACAGGCCAATCTCCCTAATGAATGTAGATGCTAAAGTCCTGGCGAAAGTTCTGGCGCTACGACTACAGCCCCACCTTACAGCCCTGATACACCCAGGCCAATCAGGATTCATGCCTGGTAGAAATACGTCACTTAACCTACGACGCCTCCATGGAGTCCTACACTGTATTCCCCTCTTACAGGAGGATGCGGCCATCCTCTCCCTTGACACTACAATGGCCTTTGACCTAGTAGAATGGCCGTTCCTGTTTGCAGTCCTCAGGAAAGTAGGCTTCGGCCCTAAATTTTGCAACTGGGTTAAGCTTCTCTACACCAAGCCAATGGCACAAGTGGTAGCCAACGGCCACACTTCCCGCACATTCACACTGGGACGCGGAACGAGGCAGGGGTGTCCTCTATCCCCACTACTCTTCGCGCTTGTACTTGAGCCTCTGGCGATGCGGGTACGAGTGGACCCGATAATCAGAGGGATCACATGGGGGATGGGGTGGGAGGATCGCATCTCCCTTTACGCGGATGATGTGCTGGTTTATTTGATGTCCCCCTCCCAGTCACTGGCGGCTTTGATGGAACTACTGAGGGCCTACGGTGAGGTATCGGGATACACCATCAATTGGACCAAATCGCTTCTTTATGTCCTACAAGGCCACACGCCGACACTGGCCCCAGACTGCACCCTGCAGACAGTCACCGGTGGATTCAAGTACCTAGGGATCTATGTCACGCCACAAGAAACCTTATTTATGGAAAAAAAAACTACTGAAACCTCTACAAAGGCTAAAATCGGACGTCACACACTGGCGATCTTTACCGCTTACACTGCTATGGAGGGCCGCATTATTTAAGATGCTATCACTCCCTAGATTTCTTTATGCATTGCAAAACACCCCCTTTCCAGTCCCTCTTACCTATTTCAAATCCATAGACACAGAAATTTCGACGCTCCTGTGGGATGGGAAACCGGCCCGTATAGCGCTCGCCAAATTACTCCGATCCTGGTATGACGGGGGGAATCGCCCTACCCTGTATCAAACTGTATTACTGGGCAGCACAATTGATAGTGGTTAACCAGTGGATACACGCCCCTCAAATGGACCCGGCCTTCCGCCTTGACCGAACGGTACTGCCGCCTGACCAACTCATGCGGGCTCTATACACGAACAAACGACGTCACACCCTTACAGGCCCAACAGCACACACGATCAAGATCTGGCACGCAGCGCAGAGATCCTTGGGATGGGAGGGAGTACTCACGCTCGCAACGCCACTTTGGGACACACGCCAACTGGGTACCCTAGCAAACACAAAGGGCTTCCGACAATGGGACTTAATTGGTATCTCCAAAATCAGGGACTTGTGGAAGAAAGGTGAAATAGTCACCTTCCCAGCTCTAAAAAAAAATACGGGATGGCGGACACCGAACAGTATCGCTACGCACAGATCAAGCATGCACTACAGGGGGCGATTCCAGCAGGCACCCGACTGGTTGAGTCCTCCCCCCTGGAGGATAGACTCCTTACTGAATCCCTAGACAAAAGAGCGATCTCCCTCACATATTGCAAACTTATTAACAACATGCCCGACCCCACGGTTGTCCTCCGGAGCAAATGGGAGATAGACCTGGGGGACATAGAGGATGAGGACTGGTTGTACACACTGGCATCTCCCAGGGAGGCCTCCATTCGATCACGAATCAAGCTGGTGCAATTGAAAATATTACACAGAATATACTACTCCCGCACACTCCTACACCGGCTAGGCCGTATCCCAGAATCTACCTGCTTACGTGGATGAGGTCTCCCGGGCACATTCTTCCACATAATATGGGACTGCCCAAAGATCCAATAATATTGGGACCGAATACTCTCCGAAATATCAGAGGCAGGTGGTGTCGTATTACCAAGAGACCCTAGATGTTGTTTACTGAACATTTGGTCGCCCACCGATATGAATCGAGGAATGCAAACATGGGCAACATTGGGCCTAGCCCTTGCTAAAAGAAACATTGCCAGGAACTGGGGCTCGGGGGTAGGACCCACTCGCGCACAATGGGGAAGGGATATGGACTCAGCCATGCTGGCAGAAAAGGCAGTGTATGTGCATCGAGGATGCCCCAAGAAATGGACTAGGGTATGGGGGAAATGGAACGAATACAGGGGTCAACTATGCGAACCACCACAGGACATATCCGATCTCAAAAGTAATCCATGAAGGAGACACCCAGAGTTGTTATGGTACTTTGCCGTAGGGTTCTATTTACCGAAGGGTGGAATAGAGATCATGTGTGCTCCCTGACTGGTGAGGTGGGAGAATAGAAAACGACTACGGTCAGTAGATGGCACTCCTCTGCGAAGCTCTCAGGTCAGGAATACCGGTGCCCGATATGATGGAGAAAAACTTTTGCTCTAGAAGTAAAAGTGATGTAGTTTACTTGATGAGTGCAACGGAAAGTCTGTTACAGAGAAATTGTGCCTATTTCCTATGAATGAACCGAAATACCAACTGTTAAGTGTAATGGGTACAACGAATAATGCACACGTGACTGCTCATATCACCTATACTGTTTGATGCAAGTTCAACATGTTTGTTTTAAAAATTAAAAATCACAGACCTAACCAGATATCTACTTATACTGTACATTATGTACCCACATTGTTACTAAACGCCGCCGTACCCCTGGGATATCGGCACAAAGGCTGTGTTTTCTCCTGATGTTAAAGAATGCTAATAACTAAATTGCGGCCAGCCCAAGGGGTTGTAGGCTGAAGCTGTGTTCACTATTAGAGGTACAATAAAGGTCTTAAAAAAAATATATATATCAGGTCAATCCCTGTTAGAACGCCCTCGACTCTTTACCCCGAGTTACCGGCAAAACAAAGGGTAGATGATTGTTGGAAGGCGGTGACCCCAGGGGTCAAGAGGACTCTCCTAACCACCCGGGACCTCCTCTCCCACAATTACTGCCGAGTCTTATTGAGGGGGGGTCCCTGCCGGGGAGGACTGATCGTACACACAGACAACACACCACACTTACGAACGGACACCACACCGTGATTCTTTATCAAGTATGAACTTTATCAAGGTAAAAGTAAGGAGCGATACAAAGCGATCGAGGGATCGCGAAAGTCCTGTAGCAAAGGGAACGGGGAAGCGGGACAGTCTTAGAGGGCCAGCTGGCACACCACGTACCCTGCGCACAGTTCTCAATCCTCGAACTGGGGGGTGCGGGAGCTGGCGATGGGACCTGCTGTCCTACTCACTTCAGTCTCAGGCGGTCTGGGAGGGTAGCGTTGCTGGTCCAGCCAGACCAGAGTATTCTTCAAGCCGCGACGAGGTCAGCAGGGCTTGGTCAGGAGTACTTCGTCGTATTCATAGGCAGGAGGAGCCGCGACAGCGTCCGCAGGGCTTTGGAAGGTAACCAGTGTCTCTTATTCTTAAGCGTGGGCCGCGACGAGGTCAGCAGGGCTCCCGTGGTTCAGATCTTGCTCTCGAGAGGGGGCCGCGACGGCGTCAGCAGGGCTCCGGTGATTCAGGTCTTATTTCTTCGAGAAGGAGCCGCGACAGCGTCAGCAGGACTCCGGTGGTTCAGTTCCGTTGGTTCGAGGATGAGCCGCGACGACGTCAGCAGGGCTCGGTGGGTCAGAGTCTGTTCTCCGCAAAGTCAGCCGCGATCAGATCAGCAGGGCTTTCTTGTCCAAGATACAACTTACGACTAGATGGAAGGCAGGCTGTCTTATAGTCCAGGAGCTCTTTGATGTCCGGACCCTCAGAGGCAGGAGGCCGGAGGTCCGAGGGCCAGGCGCCTGATTGTCTGGGCAGTGGTGGCTTTGGTGCTTTTGGTCCTTGCGTCCAGGGAATTCCAGACGCCCATCAAGGCCTGGAGCCAGCTCACTAGGAAGCCAAAAGGTGCGATCGAAACCAGCCCCCGGGGATGGCTCGGAGGTGTGAGGACAACCAGCTCCTCTGGAGGGGGCCGGAGGCATGATGGAAGCCTTGGTTTCGGGTACTTGGTGAGTCGTTCACCCCCTGGGCGGGTCGGGGCACGCCGGACGCGCACGCCCAGCTGCAGCCGGGAGCGGCCAGAGGCTGCCGAAAGGGAAGAAGGCGGCCGGCTGGCCGGGGTGGCCAAACATGGAGTCTGATGGTCACGTGCATGGGTGCAGGCACGCGGTCTGGAGGTCGTTTCAGGTCCGTTGTAGGAGTCTCGTGTATGGTCCTGGGTGGACGGACATCAGTTCTGTCTGTCGTTCTGGGTTTATGGGGGTCTGCGAGGGCCACGCCACGAGGCTGGGTCCAACAATGATGATTTCTTATTAGGTCCCCCAATCATATACATGCCACCCCCTTACGCCCCTACTCATCCCATAGTACAACACCAGGACCCCAAAATATAGCCGGAGATGGCACGATCGTCTCGGTCTCCACCGCTTCTGCTCCCACCGAATCACTCGACCAAATACCTTATCAAAGGATACAGTATAGAAGTAGGATCAAAGGAAAAGGGAGTGCCCAGGGTCCCGCGATTAAGTAAAAATGTGCGAGCAGGCATTGATAAAATAGTTAAATCCCTCATGGATAGGAAGGAGACAGAAGAGAATGTAACTGACATATGCAACTCCTATGTCGAAAACCACAAACAATACTTTATTGTACGTTCTGTTACCACACTCTTACTGCATATGAAGAGAAGTACCAGGATGTAGGGCCCGAGCGTCTAGTGGCTCTCTATAGAAAGGTAGACACTGGAGATGAAGGCGACAATGATGTGACAGAACTCTTTTCATCCACACTGGAAGTATTCCGTCACCTCATAGAACAAGGACGGATAGATAAGGACAGGACATCTAAAATAGCAGGACCCCCGGTAGAAAAACCAGATAGCATGATGCCAATAAAAGAAGCTGCCCCTTATTGGGTACCTCCTAGAGGACAAGGGACTCATGATGATATGAACCATCAAGACGCTAGAGGAAGGGTGGTCTACAATTGGGTATATCAGCCATGGGACAGACAGGACTCTTGACGTTCCGTAAATCTTTGCCGGATTTATGAAAGAACCCCACCGCCTTTTCACACCAAGCTAGGTACCGCTTTGGGATCAACAATAATGACACTTGCCGACATAGACTTGTTCTTCGGGTTATGTTTGCCAGCAGATGTGTGGAAACAGATTAGGAAAGTAGACCATACCGAACTGCTTGGTCATACCTGGGAACAACTCAACACTCTAGATAAATAGCGGAACCCTGGTCAAAAACCGGTTAAAGCAATATTGGACCTCCCTGACAATATAGTGCAGAAAGTGAAAACGCTGATCCCAGAGAAAAAGATAGACTGGTCCATAATAACCGCGTGCCGCCAGAAACCACAAGAGGATGTCTCAGAGTATTTCTCCAGATTTGAAACAGTGTTCTCCGATTACAGTGGACAAAACATGTCCACCACAACCGGACACCACTTATTTGTGCAGAACTACATCAAAGGACTACTGCCAGAGGTTTCCCAGAAATTACAAGCCAGCGAAAGTAGTTGGGCAGCATCTAAACCGGCGGCCATCCTCCAAATGGCCCAGTACTATGAGCATCAGAAAAACGAAAATGACAGGGCTACAGAAAGGAAAAAGAAAGACTTGAAGGAAAGAGTGATGATAGCAAAACTCCAGGGGGCGAATACAGGAAGGGAGCAATATAGGGGAGGATACCAGCAGAATGCTCCTAGAGTACAGCCACCTATAAACAATTCATCAACATCATATGTAGGACGCCAAGACCTAGGACAGGATCAATGTGCATTTTGCAAAGAATTTGGAGACTAGAAATCCCAATTCCTGGCTTTGTTAGGAGCTGGTAGCTGCAGAGGGGCGAGGGAAATAGCAAGTGGACAGAGAGGAAGAGAACGTGGGAGAGGGTACGTGTGTGAAGCAAGCGAGGAAAGGCCAGAAAGAGTGAAAGCATTTGACCATCCTAAATAGAATCAGTACCAACAGACAGATTATGACAATGCGTACAACTTTACATAGGAAACCCAGCGGCAAGGGAGGGATCCAGTCGAGCTATATGTTGATCAGCAAGGCCCTTTTGCTACCGCTGAGGTCCTGGGCACAAAGTCGCCATTTTTGGTAGACACGGGAGCAACACGTAGTGCACTATCCAAACGACTGATTCCAAGGGCACCCTTGTCTGTCTCACATGTGACCTCAATAGGATTTGATGGTACGCCCTCCACCAACCCTTTGTCCCGACCAATCCCTTTTAACCTTGACAACAATATCGTGCAAACGACATTCCTCCTCTCTTCTAACACCCCCGACGCCATTATGGGTCTTGACCTTTTGAAACACTTCCATGCGACTTTCAGATGCTCACCGGACGGAGTGCGTGTCATCCTGTATGACAACCGCCAGCGCTATAGAGAGAACCCTTCTCAGCACATGTTTCCCATCTCTGAGACTGATGCATCCCTTCTGGACACTTTGCCATCACACTTATGGGCTAGGTCTGGTTCAGACGTAGGACGAATGATGATTGACCCAGTAAACGTAACAATACGACAGGACGTAACCCTACCAAAGGTACTGCAGTACAAAATATCACCCAAGGGTGAGAAGGTACTGACAGAGATCATACACTCTTTGGTAAAGGCAGGGGTGATAGAGGAAGTAGTGAGCAATGTTATTTAACAGCCCCATACTACTGATTGTAAAGAAACAGGGAGAGGGAGACGGAAAAGCCTACTGCTTCATCATTGACCTGCGGGAGATAAACAAAACCGTATTACCACAATACCCAGTAGTTTCCAACATCACAACAATTTTGACTTTAATCCCCTCCACTGCCACCACCTTCACTGTGATTGACCTAAAAAAATGCGTTCTTTTCCATACCTATACACAAGGATAGCCGCTATCTATTTGGATTCGCCCTAAACTCTTGTTCGTACAGATTTTGCAGAGCACCCCAGGGGTACACTGAGAGCCCAAGCATCTACAGCCAGGCGCTTAAAAGACAGTTGGACACCATACAATTGCCAGATGGAGTGGCACTAATACAATATGTAGACGACATCCTTCTAGCAGCAGACACCATACCAATAGATGTCACAGCCACCATCAAACTACTTTGTTTTCTTGCTGAGAATGATCACAAAGTCTCCCGAAAGAAATTGTAGTTCTGTAAATCACAAGTAACCTATTTGGGTTACCTTTTATCAAAAGAAGGGAGGAAACTCACGCCTGACAGGATCCAGACAATTCTAGACACTCCTGTCCCCAAACATCAGAAGCAAGTCCGCTCTTTGATAGGTATCACCTCGTTTCGTCGACAGTGGTTACCGAACTTTAGCCTCATTGTCAAACCTCTTCTCTCCCTTCTAGCTAAAGACATCCCTCACCTCTCCCCTGGACCCCTGAATGCCACTCAGCCTTTAAAGAACTACGCATTGCCCTTTTTTTCAGCGCCTGTCCTAGGAACCCCAGACTAGTCCAAACCATTCTTCCTCTACACGCACGAGAGGGAGGGATGTGCATTGGCTGTCCTGACACAATCAATTGGTCATAAACAATGCCCTTGTGCATATTTCTCTGCCACCCTCAATCCAGTAGCCAAAGCACTGCCAGCGTGCTTTCGTGTTGTGGTAGCTGCAGCAGTATCAATACGCCAGAGTGAAGGAATAGTGCTCTCCAATCCAGTCACTGTTTTAGTACCCCATGCAGTCAACACACTAGTAAACCAGACCAAAACCCTACACATGACTAGTGCCCGACTGACAGGATATGAGTTGACCCTGCTAGCACAGCACATTACCCTAAAGCGATGCACCACCCTCAATCCAGCCACACTGTTACCCCTACCCGAAAATGATCCTAGCGTGACTCCACTACACGACTGTGTGAAACTAACCGATGAACAAACAAAGAGTAGAATAGACCTCAGAGACGCTGCCTTTCTAGAACCAGATGGAGAACTATGGGTGGATGGTTCGTGCATCAAACTCCCCGACGGCACACCTCAGCTGCATAAGCTGTCACCACAGCCCGAACCGTTCTGGAAATAGCCCGTATTCCCCAACGTTCAGCCCAGGCTGCAGAACTCATTGCCCTCACATGAGCATGTATCTTAGCAACTGGCATGACAGTTAACATATACGCCGACAGCCAATATACCTTCTGGGTGGTTCACTATTTTGGGATCTTATGGAAAGTTCAGTTCAATTAAACTTTATTTCAGCTAAAAGCCATAAAAGCATAAACAGAAAACAATTATCAAAAGCAGCAATACAACATTCTCAAAAAGGTATATAAGCGGTTGTAAATAGAATCATTAGGGCGATTGCAGGAAGCTGTACAATGCTATGAAAATACTAAATCTTTGAGCAAAGCAGAAGCTGAAAATCTACATAGAACCAGGGAAATATACACATGTTAAAATATTAGAAGCTTTTCAATAAATAAGTTTAAAAATGTTTTTTAAAAGTTATAAAAATTGATCAAAATAACGAAATGGTAGTTACAGATTAACATAAAAAAAGGAAGCAGATTTTATTCCTATCTATGGATAGCAGCATAAACATCTTGTTTTGACTCTTAAATGGTTGCAGAGCTCTGGATCTTAATAATTGCTCTACGCATATGTTGCATCGCTAGCAAAAATTTCGAGGTTACAAAGACAAACAATTGGCTAGTATCATATTTCAGTAGCCTGTGAACCTCAGTATAATCTCTTATTCCCGTATTTTTACAAAGCTGGAGTACCCATTTTGCCCTAGGTCTACTATAGGCTGGGCAAAAAAGAAGGACGTGAATGTCTGTTTCCTCACTCGACCCACACCCTGGGCAGTCCAGCTTGGTACTACCCTTCCAGTTGTTTGTAGAAGCTCTGAGAGGGAGCCCCCCATATCTAAATTGCAGGAATAATTTCTTAGCGAGAAGTGGTTGGATGTCATTTAGCACAGGTTCAAGCCTGTAATGCATTTTAACACCTAGGAAACTATAGGTCCTGGAATTACTATTTGTACTCTGAAGGAGTTGTGATAGATTGTCTTCTTTGATAATAAGTTTCAAAGTTTTTTTTTTAGATTTGGCAGCAGGTCTCCTCCGGGGAAGACCACATGGTTGTCAACCCCATACGATAGAAACTAGATTTAATATATGCTATCCAAGGTAGGTTCCCCTGCTCCCAAAATAGAAAGTACTTCCTTCAGTTCCTCCCTATAGTTTGTGAGCTCAGGCATGCTCCATAAACGATGCCAAAATAACAACGGGCGGTAAGCAATTAGATCGCATATCGAGCCAATCCCAACGTCCATCCTCAAAGGAGTTAATGGAGTACTCTTTGGTAAATTCACAAGCTGTCTAAGAAAAGAGTTCTCCGTTGTTGTGAGGACGTTCAAATAACCTGGGCCCCAAAGTTCTGCACCATAGAGAGATGCTCCCCTGTCCTGGATTTTATAAATTTCCACTAGTGAGCCTACAACTTTTTGAGAGCAGTTTTTATACACTTTTAAGATGACCCCAATGGCTTGTGTGAGTTTTAAATTAGCCTTCTTAACTTGTGTACCCCAATTCATCTTGTCGTTAAGGGTAAGACCCAAGTAATCAAAGGTAGGAACCCTTTCCAAGGGGTCACCATTCATTTGTGGCTGGGGGCAGTTTATGGTTTTTGCATTAAAGACGGAAATAAATGGCTGTTACCCAACGCCTATCTCATCCCCATATTGACCATGGCACATTTACTAGCACACTTAGGCTCCACCCCTATGATTGAACTAATCACCAGAGTATGGCTTAATGACAAGATAACAGAATCTGCAAAACGCCTAGTACAACAATGTATAGTCTGCCTACAACACAACTCAGGGAAGGGGACAGTAGCACCACGGGGAGGGTTTGTAGTCCCTGACCACCCCTTTGAAATCCCTCAAATGGATTACATCCACCTAGAGAGATGCCATGGTCTAAAATGTGTCCTGGTGGTTGTGTGCGCTTTTAGCCATTGGGTGGAGGCAAACCCCACCTTAGCCACTGCAATAGAATTGCTGAAAGAATTCTTCCCCCGATACGGCCTTTGCAGAATTTTATGGAGCGACAACGGCCCTTACTTCGTAGCCGAGGTGATACAGAGCATACTGAGAGGGTTGGGGGTAAAACAAATGTTCCATGCCGTCTTCCACCCCCAATCAGCGGGCCTGGTAGAGAGACACAATGCAACATTGAAACTAAAACTAGCCAAAATAGTTGCCACGACCGGTTTGAAATTGCCCCACGCCCTCCCATTGCTGTTGCTATTGATGCGCTCCACCCCAACCAAACACAGACTGACCCAGTATGAGGTGGTCTTCGGCAGGCCTATGAGCATTTGGGCGGTGCCAAGACCCACCTCCATTAACAATGTCCCGAACATATTAATGTCGGATTATTTTCATAAATTGACGAACGAGCTAACAATTATCCATCAACAGGTGCAGCAAGCCTTGCCTGACGTATTCAGGGGCCCAGGACAATAAATAAAACCTGGCGACTATGTCTTGATTCGCAACTTCCAAAGAATGAAGAGTCTGGAGCCTAGGTGGATGGGCCCCTGGCAAGTCCTGATCACCACCAGAACTGCCCTCCGAGTGGAAGGAAAACGAAACTGGCTGCACGCTCATCACTGCAAGCGAGTCCCTCCAACACTGGCAACCTGTGAAGAGGTGGAGGTGCAAGAGGAAGTACTTGCGAAGGGCCAACAAGCTCTGAGTTGCTACCCACAAGAAGACACCCTCAAACTGTCAGAATTTCCCGACCCCACGGTGCCATCCAAGAAAGAGTACAACCTAAGATCGACGAAAGGAGGGTGCTCCAACGACCAGGCCACTAACTGAGTCAAGGTCTCAGATCGGTAGCACAGTCAACCAATGCTACCAGGAAAAGCACCAGACAAAAGTCTGTGGTCCTAACAGTTGTTGAGCTCCTAGAAGATGATGGAAGAAACTGAGCACCTGCAAAGCCGCTGCAAAGACACCAAGACTGCCAACCTGCACATCACAAAGACAATTGCACTTGTAGCCGCATTCCTCACCTGTCTCCTGCTAATGGTCGCATTCTGGATCATTGAAGAGAATGCACCTGCATACAGAAAATTGTCACCCACCATGCAGCCAACGACCAAGAAAGAACACTACCTAGTAGCACTACTGCCACATCTCCGAGAACGACGCAAAGAATTCTGGAATAATTCTTTTGTGCAGATGCTGCACCAGCACAATCTTACCACTAATGCTACCAACTGTTGGGTCTGTGGGCTGTTACCACGTGCCACTGAACATTCCATCCCTTTCATCCCTTCGCCCTTTTCTATTCACGGATCTTGCCTTGCCTGGATGATGCTCCTACAAGAAAGTTACAAAGACAATGTCACTTCCGACGGGACAATCACCCAGTTCTACAACGAGTTCTGGCTAAACAAAACAGGAAGAACAGCCGCCCCCTTCTGCCCTTACACCTCCAATGCGACATTCCTGATGAATGTCCTATCCAAAGAACGAGTGGAAATAAAAGTGTTTAATAATCTGAGAAGAGCCACATTTTCCTACCTGAAAAAAAGAACTGCTGCAACACTGACTGTGGCCCTATCTGTGGTGAACATCTCTGGCCTTGTATGCATTGAAGGCCGTGGGACTAAGAATGTGGGTCACAGCATTGTAAGGACTTTGAACACTGCCAACCCTCCAGCGCTTGTTGCGTCACCCAATATGTACTTTGTTTGTGGAACCAAAGCCTACACCTGGCTCCCAAGAAACTGGGGGGAGGCATGTGCTACATCGCCTTTGTTTTGCCATCAACTTACACAGCCCCTGGAGAGCATCATCAAGAAAAGCGTTCTAAAGACACTGATCAAGCAGACTCTGCCGCATCGCAGTTCCTCGAAGCAGCAAAAGGGCTCGTCCCGCTAGGGAGTCCGATGGCAAACAGCCGAGACATCAGACATCTGTCCCAAGCAGTAGAGACCACCCTGAACGTCACTGCTGGCATCCTCACCAACAACACTGCTGAGCTCCAAGCCGTCCGTCTGGTTACCCTGCAAAATCGCATGGTCCTAGACGTGGTACTTGTGGTCCATGGAGGAGCATGCCGCATCATCGGTGCCAGCTGCTGTATATGCATTCCTGATAATTCACCTTTTTTCTATGAAGCAATCGAATATCTCCATAGACTGTCTTCAGAAATTCATCAAGGGTCAGAGACTTGGACAATTGGAAGTTGGCTTTGGGGCATCTTGAAGGAGTGCGGTTGGAAAATATCAATGATTCTCTTGTTCCCAGTATTGTGTTCTCTTTGCATAACTACCTTGCACCCTAAAACTATGAACACTCAGCGAACAAAAATTAGAGTAATGTATGATCAAGAGATACAGGATATTATGGAGATCGTAGTAGACTGACAAGCTGGCTAAGTTATGTTCAAAGGGGCCACTGTTAAAAGCAAAATGACAATCGTGAACACTGCCTGCACCATCTTGTCTGGTAAAAAATTCTATGTGCATATAAGCTGCAGTCATTTTAATCCATCACAACCATTTTATACTCTGTTGGTCACCTTTGTTTCACCCTGCCCTTACTAGCATTCCTCTGACCGTCTGACCAAACCTGATATGTGTGCTGGAGGCTATAAACCCTATTGTCACGGCAAACCTCTGCACCACTTGCTGCTACAAACTCGTTTTTTGATTCATCTCTGTTTGCATGTAAACCTTTGGACACTCCACCCCTCACCGCACCTAGTTACACAAACAGGTTCCAGGCACTAAAAAGCGCCTTGCAACATGATTTATTGCACTGCAAACAGCAAGACTTGTTTTTTACCAAGAATGGGACCTGTTTTTATCAACAGAACGGACTCTTAGATCTGACCGATCTCATATGTTTTAGACGCTGACGCAAGGTCCAGCTTGAAGATAAGATTGTCTGTTTGATCTGGATGGGAAGAGAATTACTGTTGGGCTTGTGTGGCAACCTGCCCGGGGCGGGGACTCCAAGCTTGTGTAACCATGGTGATGAAACAAATGCATTGTGTCAAACCTGTATAAAAGGAAGAGCCAAAGGAGATACCAGCAGAACACCTCCCTCAGACATCCTGGTGTATGCAGTTGACGTGGTCTCCTCATGAGAAATAAACCTTGTTAGACGGAGACCTGGAGGGTCAGCCGAGGACAGGGGGAGAGGCCTCCAGTGAGGGCCGTCTCCTGCGATCGTACAGACGAGTAACTTCCCCCCCACAGATGGACACCACACAAGGTTGAGGTCAACACTCTTTATATGATTCTTGAAGCAAGGTTATCAGCGATACAGTGAGGTCAGGACTTGAGGGTCCTCTTAATTCTAGTCCTTGAAGGGGGAAGGGTAGCGGGACAGTCTTGGTACCGGTCTGGTACGGGGTGGCAAGATGGGTAGCTCACAATCCTCGAGCTCGGAGTTCTGGAAGGTCGCGCCGCGGCAGCGCCAGCAGGCTAGGATGATAAGTCTCACTTGAGAAGGGCCGCGGTAGCGCCAGCAGGCAAAGGCGATGGTTCACACAAGGATGGGCCGCGGCAGCGCCAGCATGTCCCGACGAAGATGTAGGTTGCAGAGGGCTGCGGCAGCGCCAGCAGGCAGAACGATGTTTCACAAGGATGGGCCGCGGCAGCGCCAGCAGGTCCCGACGAAGGTGTAAGTTGCAGAGGGCCGCGGCAGCGCCAGCAGGCAGGAACGATGTTTCACAAGGATGGGCCGCGGCAGCGCCAGCAGGTCCCGACGAAGGTGTAAGTTGCAGAGGGCCGCGGCAGCGCCAGCAGGCAGGAACGATGATTCACAAGGCAGGGCTGCGGCAGCGCCAGCAGTCCGTCAAGGATGAGTTCTTCAAGGTGTCTCTCGACTCCAGGATACAACTGCCTTCCTGCTATGGAGCTGCCCCAGTTATAGGTCTGGTGTCCTTTGATGTTCGGACCCTCGCCCTTGGAGGTCGGGAGGTCCGGGATGAGGGAGTCCAGACACCCAGCAGGGGGGTGGAGCCAGCGCCCGGGGAGGCTGGGGGCGATCGGCACCTGGCGGGGGAGAGCCATCGACACTCCTCTCTCCCATTGACCTGCCAAGTGGTCCGTTCACCTCCTGGGTGGATGGTGGTGCCTCGATGTCGGGGCCTGGCCAGGCCCAGGGTTGGGGTCGAGCTGCGGCCACGCGGCCTCGTGGTGCAGTGTCCAAGATGGCGGCTGGGCCGGGGCAATGCTGCTGATGACGGCCCGGGCCGGCCGATGTCGGGGTGTTCGGGAGCAGGCGTCCCGTTGGGAACAGGTTGCGGGTTGCTTCTGTGGGTTGCCGGGGTGGTTCTTCTGGTGGCACCGGGAGAGCCGGTGCTCGGGCCTTATTATGCGGGGGAGGAAGCGCCCCCTTCACGAGGCCTGTCCAACAAACCTTTTTCTTGTCTTCCAGTTTCCAGCGCTTGCCTCATTATTTTGATAGCGAACCCAAAGTGAATTAGAGGTGAACCCTGCACCGGGCAGCATTGGGGGTCTTAGAAGACTTGCTGCTTTTCACATATACAGGTTCAGTAGTTGTGCTTTATTACACCTTTTGGCCTCTGGCAGTTGCTAGGGTGTGATTGCTGTTATTGATGTGCTGTCTCAAAGAGTGCTTTAACTTTTTTTCTGCAGATTTCTAGATGACATGCTTGTCTGTATCAACCGATACATATAATGTAATAACGTAGTCCACGCTTGTAGGTAGTTCCCAAGTAGGTTTATTGAACAGTTTGGTTAAGTCAATAATAAGCTCAGTTGGAGACCATAGGGAGACCCCACCAGGAGTATCCATCTATGTGCTCAGCCCATCCAACTGTCACTAACTCAGCAGAACACCAACATTCTGACAGCTACTCCAATGAACATTCCATTGATGGTGGAAAGCCAACACATTGAGAATAACAGGATATTACATATCCCCTTTTCTTATACAGAAAACAAAAGCTAGAAACCACAAATAAGAACTAGAGAAATAAAACAAGGAAAGTAAGCAAAGAAAGAAAGAAACAGCGAAAGGGGAACAACCTGTCACAAGCAAAGCAACAAGAGAAATAAAGAAATAGAATTCCAGAAATAGGAATAGGAAGAAACCAGAAATAGAAATCCAAAAATAGGAAAAGAAACAAACCAGAAATAGGAATAGGGACAAGCAAAGAGAAATCCAGAAATTGGAATAGGAACAAGCAAAGAGAAAACCAGAAATAGGAATAGAAGAATAGAACCAAACATACAAACCATCCTCCCTTCTTACACAACAGGAGAAAAGAAAAGAATAGAAGAAGATACGAAAAACAACTCCAACGCATACCTACTGGCCAGAACAGGAATGAATGGAGAATGAAAAAGAATAGAAATTAAAGAACACAGAAAAGCAGAGAAAGAATAATAAGACAGAAAAGAAGATGAGGAACAAAAAGGGAGAACCTCATCAAAACACTATTAACCATAAACAAAATACAAACCAGTAATGCAATGGTAATAGTGCAAGAAAAATTAATCAAGATACAATAACAGAACAAATTTAGCTATATATGCATGAAAGCACTTAAATAAACATAAAACTAAAGCTAAATATGATAAGAAGACAAAATCTCATTTTCACAGTGCACCAGACTATGAACAGAACTTACAAGCGTTGCAAGAATAAAGACAAAACTGTGTGGGAAAACCACGTTGTGCACTAAATAAAATGCTAAATAACTAGCAAATATGAGTAAAACTTGTGATAAGAGATATAAGAGACTTTAAACTTTTCAAAAATCCCCTCAAATTGGATCGAAAAGACAGAGTATGGGTGGGAACCCATGTCACACAAAAGGAATTGCACCCTAAAACAACTCCTAAACAGGAAGAGAAATACAAAATTAAGTATGAGTAGGAACCCATTACAATAATGACAAGGGACAGTATCCCATCATCGTCGCCAAAATAATGTAATAACGTAGTCCACGCTTGTAGGTAGTTCCCAAGTAGGTTTATTGAGCAGTTTGGTTAAGTCAATAATAAGCTCAGTTGGAGACCATAGGGAGACCCCACCAGGAGTATCCATCTATGTGCTCAGCCCATCCAACTGTCACTAACTCAGCAGAACACCAACATTCTGACAGCTACTCCAATGAACATTCCATTGATGGTGGAAAGCCAACACATTGAGAATAACAGGATATTACATATACCTACCCAGAAATGCTCAGGAAACTGAAAGCACAAAATTAAACTTTTACAGGTTTTCTAAATTTCACTATGTCATAGGGTGTATAGATAAAACACATGTTCCTATTTCTCCTACATCTCATCTGGGATATTTTTTTAGAAAGAGGTAAAACACACATTTCCTCAATATTCATATGATGTGTGATGCAAACAATTTAATAACTGATATTGTGCCACAGTACTCAGGAAGCACCCATGACCGCTTCATGTTTAGGCACTATAGGACATACAGAAAGCTGGAAAGAGTTTGATGATAGCTAGTTATGAGCTAACGATAATAAATATAATGACACATATGCTTGTGATAAAGCAAATGAAAAAAAAATCAAAGCTCACAGTTTTTTATTTGTTTCAGGTGAGAATGCATATGCCCTATGTCTCTTGATTTTACCACCATATGTATCACCCACAACCCAAAATGAAAGGCGATACTAAACAGCACATCGTCACACTAGGGCTATGGATGAGAGGACATTTGGGCTGCTGAAAATGTGTTTCTGGCACCTACATAGAAGTGGCGTGCTTTACAATATGCTCCGAAAATCGCATGCAAGATAATGGCAACATGTGCCATTCTGCACAATATTGCGACCAGGAGAGGCCCACTGATCACTTTGTCTCCACAAGCTATTTGGGCAGTTTGTAGTGCCTCGACTGCAGAGGTAATGTGCCCTAAGCCCCTTGAGACATCACCACTAAAGCGGCCCATTTCCACCTGGTGAGTAACTGTCTGACTGGATATAGTTTAAGTGGTATTTGCAAATCTCCCAATTGAACGGGTTAAACCATACAGTCTTGCTGCAGTGCTTCTCCCTCTACGCCTTTGATTGGTGTTATCCTCCGCCATTTGATGCCAGATTTTTCAAGGACATTGGTGAGGCTATCCATTTTAGGGTACATCTTTGCTTGATTTTAGGCCAATTGATTGGCTACATTATTGAAGTCAAATGAAATGCATTGCTGCATGTTCTGTATTTTTTGTTCACTATTTTCATGTTTATGTAATTGCAGCGTGGAACCCTCAAGGTCACCGAACAGCTGGACATTTACTGTTTTAATTTCAGGCAAAGATGCTTGGTTGTCATGAACCTTCTCACGGCGCGGACTGTGCACACGGACTGGAACATGCTGCTGTTGTGGCCTTACAATTGGCTCTAAGATTGGACTGTGAGCCTGTTGGGCAACATCTTCATCAAACTGATGGTACCTGTTGGGAATATTAAGACTTGCTAAAGTGGCCATGAAGTGTGGTTGTCTGACTCTCTATTTCTAGAGGATCTCCCACCACTATGTGTGAGTCTTCCTGTCCCTCCACATTAAAGCCATTTTCTTTGTCAGGTTGAGCTGTTAGGCTTAAATTTTTGATATGAGGGAAAATCACTTATATTTTGCAATCATTTGTTTAAAGAAATTCTAGCACTGACTAAAGTGAGTGATTTTTTGACTACATGTCCCATAATGCACTCTAATGGCCTTTTTACAATTCCATTATAAAAAGTCTACATTATTTTTCTTGATTATTGCAAGGAGAAGTTAATTTTAGGGTAACAGATGTTGAAATACAAAATATGTTAGACTTACTTTGAGATGTTGCATGTGCTATGTATCGATACTCCAAAATTCCAGAACTGCCTCTGGCTCCAACACAGTCTCCAGCATCGATTCCAGTGTAGTGGATGCGGGAACTGTAGAGGGGCCACCTCCTGTTTCCCGGTGCTCACTCAAAGATGTTGCAACCTTCTCCTTTGTGAGTGACCTGAGGTCATACTACCTCTTACTAATTTTGTCAATGGAGCGCTGGGTTACCCCTACAACACTGATTTTCTGCTGTATCTACTGCCAGCTTGTTTTTTTCTGAGACTCATGGACAGTCATGTATAATCTTCCAAACAGGAGGTCATGGTTGTTGCAGCACTCCTCAGTCAGAATCTCAAATTCTTTTTCTAATTACTTAAGTTTTCTTTTTCCTCCCCCTGCCTCCTTCTCTGTGTCTTGGCTGCCATTGCTGGGGTTAAAAGATGTGTCTTGCTGGCCCAAGTCACTATTAGCACAGGCAGCTGTTCAGTACCTCACCTCTGGCTGTTTTCCAAACTTGAAATGAGAAGCACTTCCTGGTTTTGCAGTCATTACCCCTAATCAGAAAGTTATTTTCGGTGTTTGTGATCGCATTCACAATTTACGACGTGGGCTGTAATAATGGTAATCTCAATTTGCATTTATCAAAATAAAGAAGCAACTAATTTGCGAGTCGCAAATTCTCACGGCAAATGTTTATACTAATTTGCGATTTCCTAATTGCAATTTAATAAAAATCGCTATTTGAAAATTTCAAATCAGTACTTTATTTCATCTAGCCCTTAATGTGCTAACTCACTGGAGCAAAGTTATTTCTTTTTCACGAGAGAGAGCACTTTTCTTTTCTTTCAATGTGTATGAGCAAAAGCCACTTTCCTATGGGTGTAGAGTGGCATGCTAAATTAACAGCACAAATCTTAAGCCATTTTAAAAATAGGCAAACAACATGGAAGTGGTCACTTATTCCAAATTTAGTGAAGTTATTAAGCCTTGCTTGCAAATGCCTCTCATTTATTGACATGTTTAGCTACTCAGTTACTCCTCCGTTATGTTTTTTGTTACTCATCAATGCGCCCATTCATCCACCCATGGACTTGCTTCCAATAGTCCAGACTCAAGCTTGCATTAACCCATTTAATCCAAACTTTTACACACATACTCACACTGATCAACGAAGAGGCAGTTTCAGTTATAACTAAGCCAATCCAAATGGTTTGCAGCGCTTTTTTTTTTGTTATGTAGCTACACATTTACAGTGAGTTTGCGATGCCATCCTGAAATTAAGTTTGTCTGGCTTTCTCATTAAGTAGCACTTCATATATTATTTATTGTTTGAGTTAATGGGGCATATAAGAACTGATAATTTATGATTTATATTAATTTGCAAGTAGCGATGATAACAAATGCTGTGAAGGGACCTGTGTTTTGTCCCTCATAAGTAGCGACAACACACAATGTACCATTGCGCAGGATGGAGCCCACAATAGAATGCTAGATTGCCAGTCTTTGAGTTAATATGATGCACTACTAAAAGATTGACATGAAATGCCCTAAGTGAAGGGAACATCCTTTAAATCCCACTACTTAAGGTTGATAGGAACAAGCTTAAAGCTATAATCCCAGATAAATCCTCTGTGCTTATTCTGTGCTTGGAAAGTCTGAAATCCATTTGGTTAATATAATGCAGTATGAATTGTTACAAGTTGATATAAAATTGATTAGTGGTGACGTTGTACTGGCAGTGCCGTAAGTCATGGCACTCAATGCAAACTAGGTGTGCTGTAACTATGGATCACATGAAATCCCATTTTCGAGGACGCAGGTCTCACCAGATTTTGCATAATACCACTTCAAAAAATTTAATTAGCCTAATTGCGCTGATCCACATTTTATTTATGTAGATAATTCTTGTAGGAAAGTAGGATCGGCTTTCATGGTTACCCCCACTTTTTGCTGGTGTTATTCTGACTAGTCTGACTGGGATCCTGCTATTCGAGATCCCATTCACTGTGCTTCTTCCCTACATTTGACTATGGTAAATACTTTGGTACCTTCTCAATTTGCTACTGGTGTACCCTTCTAAGTCCCTAGTATATGGTACTAAGATACCCATGGCATAGGTACACTAGGAGTATTGCATGGGGTGACGCAGATATTATGCCACCCATGAGATCCCACTCAAACTGTGACTACAGGCCTGCCATTGCAGCCTGTGTGAGCTGGTGCTAGCACAACTCACAACAGATATGTGTACTTAAATCTGAGGTCACTGCACTTAAAACCTATAAGTCACCACTAAGGCCGGCCTATCAATTCCCCGGGCAGGGTGCTAGGTTATAAGTGTGAGGGTGCCCTGCATGAGCAGGACACCCCATACAAACCCTGGATTCGATTCTCCAGGATTTTTTGTGTGCGGTCAGGTCATTTAATACTTATGGTGGACATCAGGCCAATTACGAGCTGTCTAACTATATATTGCCTGCACCAAAACCAATGATGTCTGGCATCAAACATGTTGGAATTCTACCCCAACACCAATTCCAGTGTTGGATATGGGATCCCATGTACTGGGGGGCTCCCCAAGCAAGCCTTCCTGTATTCCCGGTACCAGTCTTTCAGGGTCTAACAGCAAGCTAGTGCTGCTGCCGACCACAGACACGTTTCTGCCCTCCTGCTGCTGAGCTAAGCTCAGGCAGGAGAAGGTAGAACAATAGATTTCCTGTCCCAGGGAGGTGTGACCTCCACCCAGGGAGGACTTAGTATATTAGGCTGGGGTGTGGGCGCTTGCCAGCACCACCAGACTGCTTTGAAGGGCACAATTGATGCCCTCCTTGCATACTCCAGTTGGAACCAGTTCAGGGAGCGGTTTGCTCCAGCTCTTGCTCAAAACTGGACAAAGGACATGGGAGTATTCTCCCCTCTGTCCAGCCCCTCCTCTGGAAGGGATCCCTGAATCATTCCGACCCTTTCTCTAGGGTAGTTAAGGACTTACCTGTAGGTGGCTCTTCTGATTCGTCATAGGACAAGATTCAGATTTGAAACCATTTCAACTTTAACTGTCTGGGCATCTTGGACTTTGCCTGGAACCGATACTGCATCAAGGAAGACTCCTGCTTCTCCTGGTCTCGTCGTCCTGCCAGTCTTCTGCATTGTCTGTGCCTGGGCTTCATCCAGGTTCTTCTTCAGGCCTAGGGGCATCAAAGACACGCAACTTAATCTCCCTTGGAGTAAAGGAGTCACTCCTGTGCATCTGCAGACACCGCAACTAAGCTGACCGGTCTACTGCTCCTGAGGGCCCACGGAGTCTGAAAGGCTCAGCAACACAGGTGGTGGTTCTGCAGCTCCTTTTGAGGCCAGCACTGTCTTCTCAGCAAGTTTGATGCCAGTATCCCTCCTTGGAACGGCTAGAACAAATCCCCTGTGCACAGCGTCAACTTGCCATTGCCAAGGCTTGTTGACTCTGTCCTCTTGAGATCCTAGGGCTACAAGAAGCTCCAGCCTCCAGCTTCTCTTCCTGCCAATATCGTCATCTTCACTGCATCCTCTGCACCGTGGGCCTGCATCTTTGGTGAGCTGCTCAAGGTCCTCTTGCGACTCCTGTGCCTTCGGCCTGTGGGTCCTCTCGAGGGTCTTCTTTGGCTTCAATCAGCTCCTCTGCCTGCTTGGAGCCCGGTCTGACTCTCCTGCCTTTGGTGAGTCCACTGGACCTTGCTGGTCCCGACACTGCACCTTCTTTGTTTACAAGGTCTGTTGGTGCTTCCGCAGGACACTGACACCCTGGTTCTCAACTTTCAACGTGAGATAGCTTTTAAACACCCCCTGGTCTTCCGCAGTGTCACCTGGTTCTCACAGCTGTAGCAACAAGGTCACTGTCAACTCTCCTGCATCTTCCATCATTTGTTGTCATTGGTCTTCTGTGCCTCCTGGTCACTCCTGAGTGGCATAGACTCTGTCCCCTCTGCTTGCAGATACCCCTCTTCAAGAATCCATCCTTGGGTTCCACTGGACTCTTTCACCTTATTCACCACCAACATCTTCACTTGAATCCTCCACTGTTGTCTATGGCGGTTTCTTACGTCACTTCGCACCTATGTACCTGGCTTTCCTGGTGTAGGGATCCTGGTTCCCGAGGCACCCACGGGTGGGGTGACTCTCCAACCTTCCATCTTCGATGGGGTTTCTTCAGGGTTCACTGGGAAGGGTGAGGTCCTTCTTCAAAACTGCAACCACGACTTCCCCATTGACTTGCATTGAGTATGCAACCGTGTTTCCACGCTGGACACGGCCTCTGTGGGGTTCCTGGGTACTTACCTTGGGTGGCTCCTTGATTCTACAACTCTTCTGAGTCTTCTGAGTCAAGTCTCAACTTTGGTCGCAGTTGGCATTCCACTTCTTTAGTATATGGCTTGGTCTCCCCCTGGAGACCACTGTGTATTTGTGCTTACTTAGCTGTTTCCTTTTGAAATATTGTCTGTATTGTGGTGATTTCCCAATGTGTTAGTGAGTGCTGTGTAATTAATATATATATTTTTATAACTACACTGTGTGGCTCTTTTTCAGTTAGCCTACCCTAAAGGATAAGTTCTGGCAAAACAAGCTGCTTAACACTCCTTCTGGACTAAGCCTGAAGGCTGCTCTCCTCAGCTACCACTTAAAGAGCTTTCTAGGGTTCTCTAAAACCACTAACATCACAGTAAGGGTTGTCTGGATTACAGCAAGTGCTTCACTTTGAGGTAATTTGAATTTTATGGTCAATTGTGTCCCCTAACATAGACCCCAACGGCTCCATGTACGTGCTTCAAGTACATGTAATTTCCCTCCATGACCAGCTATGAAGACGCAAATACATTTGCGTCCAACGTTAACATGTCCTCTTTCAGATGCACCATGAATGGATCGATAATTCAGTTCCTAAGTATGCCTTGCCACCGTCTTTACATGGTGCACTTTCACGTTTTCCTGGCTCTGTTGAGTTAGGCCCTGATTTCTGCCATCGAGCCCTTTCTGCCTTCTGCCTCTGAAAGCTGCAGCCTGGATCTGTATCCATGACCTCTGCCTTACTCCCTGCGCGGCGAGCGGTGCCCGGCTCGGCCTGCTTGCCTGCCAAGACTGTATTCAGCCTTCAAGTTATCTGCTCCGCTCCTCGAAAATACATTCCTGTCTAGTGATTTAGGTAAACATCCCCCCAGCTGCAGAGCAAAGGGCCCGGCCTTCCTGTCTCCGTGCAAGTAATTCACTGCTCCTGTTACCATGGTAGGCCCATGGCCCCTCGCATTACACGCAGACACATAGACGCATATGCACGCACTAACAGTCAGTATAGAATAGCCTCTGCCCGAGAGACCTTTCCTTCTAGATAATACAGTTCCTCAAACACAAGATATCAGATATGATTGGGTTTAGATTGTCCTGACACGCCAGACTTCTGTCTCCTCTTTCGGAGCTAAATGTCAAGTCCCCTTCACCCTCCAGTTCCACGTCAATCACACGTCATGTTGCCTGCGCGCGCATCCAGCCATATATTTCTGCTGACACTGCAGGATTCCTCTATGAATCCACCCACTTGTGACACTTTCATGTGACGTCTCTAGCACACACCTCCGTGTACGCCCTCGTGCACGCCTTCTGTTACGCCTTCTGTTACGTACATGTGTTCTTATCTCGTTTCTCTCAGCTGTTACGCCTTTTGTATCCATCACCATTGTATGCATTGACTATATATATTGTACACTGTCAATAAAGCATTGTCTATCCCTTCCTGAACCTTCGTGGTGATGGAACATGATACCTGGTTCGAACCATTCCATTACATGGAATAAAACCCTTATAAACTCAGATTCCACGGACTCTGCCTCTCATTTCTGATTGAGCTATTTTATTGAACTTTACCGCATAGAAATTCCGCATAGGTAAATCTTTATTTACCACACAATTTGGCGCCCGAATAGGAACCCCTCGCCCACCTTACACGCCGGCGGTGCGTTGCAGGCCTAGCCCCCTGCCACATCCGTGACATACAACTACGCGTACCCGCAGGATTTCCTGTATCTCCTTCAGGCCAACGGAGGTGACTGAGACTGCGATCGACACCCAGACGAGGCGGTGAGGAGTGCGGAGGATCCCGACCAGAGCCCAGCCGAGAGAGCAAGGTCCGAGGTGTCTAGAGGCCCACCAGTTCCGAAGTACCTACGTCACGGGTCTAGTCAAGTCCAGTCCGGTCCAGTCCAATGTCGAGTTTCCGAGGCCTTCCGTTCCGTGCTTCCCGGTGAGTACCGTTGCTGGGGATGCATCAAGACGGGTGCATTAATTTGTGTCCGGTCAAGACGGGTTTGGGTACACAGACCCGGTCTGCACTGTTTTAGCAGTGTATCTGTACTGTTTAGCAGTATATCCAGTATCCAGTTATCTAGTTATTCTAGTTATTGTTGTTCGTTTTCGAAATGTTTAAATGTGTTTTAATGTCGTGGTATGAGTGATTGTTTTGATCTTCATTACTGTGTTTATTGTATTAATTGTGTTCAAGTTCGAGTAAGTATCAAGTATCAAGGTTCAGAATGCCTCTATTCTCTAAACTGAGACAGATAGGAACTAGAAAAGGGATACTCGAGGAAGCTGTTCCCATCCCACCCAGGGACACTCCCGGATATTTTATGTACCACAAGCACGGCTTAGACGCCGTATTATACCTCGACTTGTGGGTGGATTACACCAAGGACTTAGCAGAGAATCAGAAATGGCCCGCTACAGGGACATGGGATGCCGAGTGCATCATGAGAGTAGAGGAAGCATTATGGAAAAAGAAAGCCAGACAGTCACAGAAAGATGCCATTGAATTATGGCGTAAAGAATCACATAGACGAACAGAGAAGGCACTCAGAAAAGCAGAGAAAAGTAAAGAGGATTCTGAAAAAGCTAAAGAAAAAGAACTACTAGAAGAAGGAGAACGAGTTAGAATGGAACAACACGATAGACGGAGTAATGCCATTATGACAGGACTGTATCCAGTCCTGGCCGAGGGCCTGCCCAAGGCGACCCCGGAAACACCGAAAAATCTGCCCCCTCCATTGGTTCCGACTAAATTACGTCACAAGACCGCAGCAGATATTTTCCTTTCTTCCTATTTAGACGATGTAGCTCCTGCTTACACTAATGTACCTACCCATGTCCCACCTGTACCTGTACCACCCGCTGATCCTGCACCCGCACCCGCACCCGCACCCGTTGTCCCCCCTGGTATTCAACAACTGCATCCACTTAATCCTTTTGGGGCTGACGCTGCTCAGGCCCTAACCCAGTTACAGCAGGTACCGACCCTACAGCCAGGTTATGATCAAGCCTCCGCTTCAGGAGGTGCTACAGGAGGTTATCAAACACCCCCACCGTTACACCGAGTGACAATGAGAGATTTAGCAAAGGCTCGGACACCTAAAGGTGCACCGGCCAAACAGCTTAGAAGAGGACTTACAGATTGCAGATATGACCCAGTGCCCGGTCCAACAGGACCCATGTTGTTAGCGTCCCTACGTTTGAGACGTGTTACAGATTATTTGATATTACTACCAGGAATGCCAGAACATCTAGACAAATTGTATTATTTTATTAGAACAGGAGAAGGACCGGAGTGTGTTGCTGAAGCCATGTCACGTCAGAAAGTTGAGAACAAAGGTTTAATAATGCGATTTATGGTTAATTGTTTAATAAGAGAACAAGATCAGGCAGGTTTTCCCCAAAGTGAGATGGATAGACTGAATAGATGGAGCCAGAATATTGCGGATGGTAAACACGATAAGGAGAACAGTGTACATACTATGGTTAGAAAGATCCGTAAAGAAATAATAGAAATACATGCCCAGCGAGCACCTGAAGAACAACTTGAATAAGACGGTCCGACTTCCTCGCAGGAGGAGGATGATACAGAGAATCTAGCAGAAACTTCGCATCAGTAAGACAAAAAGATGATAGGATATGTAGGCAGAGAGAAACTCCCTAGACCGCATCCTTTTGATAGGCCCTTCGACAGACCCATTCGTAAACAAGAAACGTTCGAAAACAAGAAACGTTACCTCAGTCCAATACCAGAAACATTTCACTCTGCCATGTCAAACCCGAGGGCTCCTGAACATCTATTTCAGGCTACCGATAAAGTACTTCAAGAACGAATGGGGTACCATGTACTCAATTCCATGGATGAACAAGAATTAGCCAGGTCAGCAGTACAATGGGCTGACAATTCCGATAAATATAATGATGACGCAGTAGCGCAAACCTTTTTGAATTTTTCCCCAGACGAACAGCGACTAGCTGGTATGTACATGATACAGCACCTCCTTATATTGTATAAAAGCCAACATTCTGATCCAGGTCCCCTACCTGATGTACTAGTAGAGTTACTCATGAATAAATGGAGAGGCCTAGGTACCGATTTAATTAAAGTTATTTTAGAACATCGACACAGATATAGTGCTTTCCTGAATCCACAGTTTGTTTCAGCTCCACCCCCAGAAAGGAAGATGTTTTACATAGACAGACAGAATCCCTTACGAGAAGTGCACCCAGTCAGGAATGATGATAATACCCTTACACGTGTGTTTGTGTACACGCCCATAACTAAAATGGAATTATTGGAAATGAAGAAAATAGTGCCTAGTCATGATAAAGACCCAGCAGGTTTTCACCGTGAAATTAAAGACATGTTACTCATGGGAGATTACACCTACCCTGACATTATGAAAATATTGAAAGTATTACTGCCTGCCGGTATTTACGAGAAACTCAAAGAAAAAGAATGGGAGGTGGGAGACCAAAAGATAGATTGGGCTGCATTAGAAAATGAAGAAACGACTCGAACCCCAGGTTTAGGTCTTGGGGATAAAACTAAAGCATTACCAGGATTGTTAGTACAGGTTTTGCCACGATTGTTAGAAACTAAAAAGGAGGACTGGGATGCAATCTCAGCCTGCAAACAGAAACCCGATGAAGACACTAGTGATTTTTATTCCCGATTTGAGAAATGTTTTATTATTAATAGTGGCCTGAAACCAAGTAGCGAGTCATACCCGCATCTTTTTGTATCCAAATTAGTCGAGAATTCATTGCCCCAGGTTAAGAACCGTGTACTGAAAGTCGAGAGCACATGGAAAGCTAATTCGCCTTCACAAATGTTACAAATGTTACAGTATCACGAGAACAGAATTAGGGAAGAACATGATCACGAACAGAGACGTATGAAAGACACGAAAATGAAAATGCTAGTTGCTCAGTCAGTTCCATCTGACGGTAATAAAAAGGGTATGACACAGTCCAATAATTCGGCAGCTCCTGTTAAAGGGACATGCAACTATTGTAAACAGCCAGGTCACTATGTAAACGATTGTGCAGTTTTGAAACATAATATATCCACAGGAAAAACTAAAGAGAGACCACGTCAACCTAGACAAGACCAGGTCCAACAACAAGTACCACAGAATATACAGCCTATGCATGCTCCACAACAGTCAGTACAGACCGTAGCGGTACCACAGCCACAACCGATTGCCGCAACACAACATGCAACACAGCAGATGTACCAATATGCACAAACTGACTACCCCGATTACCAGCGATACACATGAAACAGCCTAGAGAGGGAGGTTGGCTTGCCTCTTATTGAGGTTCCTGTAGATCAAGAGGGTCCTTATGTACATAGTCAGGTATTAGGGAAAGATAGAAAGTTTTTGATTGACACAGGGGCAAGCAGGACGACAATCAGTCACGACGAGGTTCCAGGGGAACCCCTCTCAGGCTCACAGAATGTTTCCCTTGGATTTTCAGGAAAGCCTATTGTTAATGAAGTATCGAAACCAGTTCCCCTTGCAGTTGGTCCATTGTCACGCACTACAGATTTATTGCTCACGAAATCATGTCCAGAAAACTTGTTAGGTATCAAGACGCTGAAAGCTCTAGGAGCTGTGATTTGTTGTTCTCCGGAAGGAGTGAGATTGTTTCTGCGTGACTTTAAGGGTCACTATGTGTTGAGAGATATTGATTCCAGATTACAGAATGTTCCTGCACATTTATGGGCACAAGGCCCCACTGATGTAGGTTGTATGCACATTACACCATATCGTGTCACATTCAAGCCAGGAGTAGTACTACCACGCATTCGACAATACAAGTTACCACCAGATGCTGTAGTGGCTTTACTGAAAATCATTGACGAGCTCATTGCACAAGGAGTGGTTGTAGAAACGACTCAAATCTCTGTAATTCCCCTATCATTCCAATTCTTAAACGTACTGACCCAAATGCACCCCCAGTTTATCGATTAGTTATCGATTTACGAGAATTGAATAAATGCATTGTACCACAATACCCCGTGGTCCCCGACATTTCGTCTCTATTGACTGCTATTGATTCAGAAGCAACGTTCTTTACTGTAATTGATCTGAAGAACGCCTTCTTTAGTGTCCCCATTGATCCGGAAAGCCAATATCTTTTCGGATTCTGTTTAAATGGCCGAAGCTTCAAATTTGCACGCGCACCTCAAGGATTCACAGAAAGCCCCAGCATCTATAGCCAAGCATTGAAAAGACAACTTGACAGTATTCACATGCCTGACAACACTGCCCTACTTCAGTACGTCGATGATCTACTGATCACCGCCCGTAGCGAACCTGAATGTGAACAAGCATCACTGACGGTTTTGCATTTCTTGGCTGACAAGGGACACAAAGTGTCTCCTTCGAAGCTGCAATTCTGTGTTCAGCAAGTGGTGTACCTTGGGCACTTGCTGTCCAAAGGGGGGAGACAGCTAACACCTGACCGAATCCAGTTAATTGTAAACATGTCACAACCCAAGACACAAAAGGAGGTACGGGCCTTCATAGGCCTCACTTCTTACTGTAGACAATGGATCCCCCAGTACGCATTTCTAGCCAAGCCACTCATACAGTTGACAACCCAGGAGGCAGCGACATCGACTGTCCTCCCTTGGACTCAGGAACATACACAAGCTTTTGACGACTTAAAGAAAGCCTTATGTCAAGCACCTGTTTTAGCGACACCATGTTACAGCAAGCCTTTTACACTTTTTGTCACAGAACGCGAAGGTACTGCATTGTCAGTACTCACCCAGGATCAAGCAGGTTCACACAAACCGTGTGCTTATTTTTCTAGTACATTAGATCCAGTAGCCCAGGCTCTGCCTGCGTGCTTGAAATCTGTAGCAGCAACAGCTCTAGCGATTAGACAAAGTGATTCCATAGTGTTAGGACACCAATTGACAGTACAAGTTCCACATTCCGTGGAAGTTCTTTTAAACAGAACACAGACTCAGCATTTGACTATAGCACGACTGACAGGTTATGAATTGACATTGTTTCAGCCACACATAGAAATCAGACGCTGCAATACACTGAATCCTGCTACACTTTTGCCATTAAGTGAGACAGACCCTTTGGCACATGATTGTGTTGAAGTCATTACCATTACGACGAAACCCAGACAAGACTTGACAGATATCGCATTACCAGATCCAGACCTGACACTTTATGTGGATGGTTCATGTATGAGAACAAGTACAGGAGAGTTAGTGGCCGCATATGCAGTCACGACAGAAACTGAAGTTATAGAAACACACCGCATTGACACCCTGTCAGCTCAAGCAGCAGAGCTCATCGCTCTGACCCAAGCCTGCATTCGAGCCAAGAATAAGAAAGTTAACATATACACAGATTCCCGTTATGCCTTCGGAGTTGTACACGACTTCGGAGTTCTCTGGCAAGAGAGAGGTTTCTTAACTTCTCACGGTGCCAAAATCCAGCACGGACCCCTCATTCAAGCTCTGTTAGAAGCAATACATTTGCCTACAGCCATAGCCATCATGAAGTGTAAAGCACATACGAAAGTCACAGATACCATTTCCCAGTGTAATGACCTGGCAGATCGAACAGCCAAGCATACAGCTCAGACTCATACTCACACAACTGACATGACAAAGACAATAGTCCCGACACCGACACATTGCATGACAGTTAGGGATCCCGCCCTAGATGTAATTGACATACAGACGCATGCTACACCAGACGAAATCAAGAAATGGACTGAACTAGGAGGGATACAGACAGAACAAGGATGGATGACGAAGGGAAAAGCCACATAGTTTCTCCCCGACTCTATGGTTCAAGTTATCATTAATACAGCACATAGTCCTGCACATTTAGGAGAAAAAGCCATGCTAGACAGTATTCAAAACCTTTGGTTCAATAAGCATTTACGAGCAGCAGCAAAACAGAAAGTGCGTACTTGCATGATCTGTTGTCAGTTCAACCCAGGTAAAGGCATTCCCGTAGAGCAAGGTGGATTTCATTCTCCCGATTACCCTTTTGAAGTCCTCCAGATGGATTATATCCAGATGGAACGTTGTCGAGGATTCAAGTATGTCCTCGTAGTTGTATGTGCACTTTCCCGATGGACAGAAGCATATCCAGTCCCAGATTACACTGCTCCGACCACTGCCAAGCAGCTGGTACGTGAATTCTTCCCACGGTATGGTTTGCCCCGTGTCGTGTACTCAGATAACGGTCAGCCCTTCTCGTCCGAGCTTATGAAGCAGGTATCACTCCTGCTAGGATATCAGTGGAAGTTCCATTGTGTCCGACATCCCGAAGCAGCAGGTCTCGTAGAGAGACATAACCAGACACTGAAAACACGCCTTGCTAAGATTTGTGCCGAGAAAGGCGTAGACTGGATAGTTGCATTGCCAGTGGCACTCTTTTACATGAGAATGGTAGCTCATTCAAGAACAGGGCTATCCCCGTACGAGGTGGTCTTTGGCAGGCCACCGAATATGTGGGGGACGCCTCTGCCTCGTAAGATCACAGATGTTGACTGTAATATGCTGACAGATTACCTTGCCTCCTTGATGTCTGCACTACAATCTTGTCGTTCACAGGTAGCTGCAGCCTTTCCCGACAACACCGAGGTGAAGCCACACGAGATCATTCCGGGGGATCTTGTCTTTATCAGGAACTTCGACAGGAAGAGTCCGCTGGAGCCCCGCTGGCATGAGCCGAAGCTTGTTTTATTGACCACGAGGACAGCAGTGAAGGTGGAGGGCCGCAAAGGTTGGCTCCACTCCAGCCACATAAAGAAATTCCATGGACTACCGCCCAAACTAGACTCCCAGCCCTGCCCCATTCCAGTGACTGATACTAAACTCCCCCTGGCAGAGAAAACTCCTCAGGAGGAGTATAAATTAAAGTTGAGATCTAGCAAGTCAGACAGTTTAATTGTTTAAGTCCTCCCCTAGGTGAAGCGGTTAGACAGGTTCCTGACATGTATAAGTTAGATCCCAATAGAGAGAGAGATAGACAGAAACATATCAAGAAAAAGAAATATTGTAAATCTCTCCGCAGCTATTGCATTGTTGCATTATTGATTATGTCTTTTCTGAGTCTTATGATTATTGCTGCAGGTTTATTGTTACACATGTACTATCCTATTTTCACACGTGCACATTCTTCCTCAAATGACACTGTCAAGCATACTTTCAGTGAATTGCCCCCTCACGAGTTATCATACCGACTTGCGCTGCGCAATAATACCTTCATTAGTATGTTACATCATTCTCATCAGACCAGCAACGCTACAAATTGTTGGATATGTGGCCGACTCCCCCCCTATCAGAAATACAAGGGAGTTCTGCCCCTCTTTCCGTACCCGTTTACACACAATGGTTCCTGTGGTGCATGGTTTAGTCTAATAAATTCTTTAGATTCTGATTCCATAATTTATCAGGGCAACTGGGTCTGGGGAAATCTGAACTTAGTTATGCATAATGCATGTTACCCTAACAAGGAGGGTCTTCCACAAAGGACAGGGACCGATCTAGAAAATGAAGTATATGGATTAGGTAATTATACACTTAACCTCATGATTCTGAATGTCCAAGCCGATACCAGACCAGACTTACCCTCTATGTCAGTGTTACCAGTTAAAGGTGAATTATGTGTCAGAAAGAATGGTTCAGTACACCTAGGTCATAGTGAATGTAATACTGTGATCGAATTCAGTGATAAAGGCAAGTCTACATTCAAATCTACCCGCCATTCCTATTTCATTTGTGGTCTGACAGCCTATATACGTTTGCCACTAGATTGGGATGGGACATGTTACATTGCATTCCTTCTGCCACCTGTTTTTCTAGCCCCACCTGATTATCATAAGAACTCCCGTCTAGTACCTAATAGACCCAGGAGAGAACTCCCGATTGTCGACTATGCTGAAACGGCATGGGAACGATACACAGATTTCAATAAAGGTTTCTTTCCCTATTTAGGAGCTGTCTTCAATAGCAAATCAATACGTCACTTAACCAGAACCCTTGAAGCAGTAGTGAATGAAACTACTTCCGCCCTAGGCAACTTAACAGAGGAACAGTCTGCTATGAGACTTGTTGTCCTTCAAAATCGTCTTGTTCTTGACGTCATCCTGGCCGATAGGGGCGGAGCTTGTAGAGTCATCGGATCGAGTTGCTGTGTTTTCATTCCAGAAAATGCACCGTCAGTATATAGAGCCATAACCCGTCTCCATAAGATTGCAAGTCAGATACACCAGAATCCAGGCACCTGGACATGGTCTGGTTGGTTCTGGAGCGTGTTATCAGCCTGGGGATGGAAAGTCCTATCCTTCCTCGGAATAGCCCTTCTCATAGTATTCAGTTGTTGCCTATGTTTAAGTGTGGGCCAGCGATTTGCGGCTTGTGCGCCACATCATGTATGCCTCATCCAAGTCCACGTTCTAAATCCCACCTGAAAAAGGAAGAGCAAATGATGTTACATGAACAGATAGACAGACTAATGAAGATCGATATTTCATGAAGGGTCCGTAGGGGACAAGGAGGGAATGAGGTAATTTGAATTTTATGGTCAATTGTGTCCCCTAACGTAGACCCCAACGGCTCCATGTACGTGCTTCAAGTACATGTAATTTCCCTCCATGACCAGCTATGAAGACGCAAATACATTTGCGTCCAACGTTAACATGTCCTCTTTCAGATGCACCATGAATGGATCGATAATTCAGTTCCTAAGTATGCCTTGCCACCGTCTTTACATGGTGCACTTTCACGTTTTCCTGGCTCTGTTGAGTTAGGCCCTGATTTCTGCCATCGAGCCCTTTCTGCCTTCTGCCTCTGAAAGCTTCAGCCTGGATCTGTATCCATGACCTCTGCCTTACTCCCTGCGCGGCGAGCGGTGCCCGGCTCGGCCTGCTTGCCTGCCAAGACTGTATTCAGCCTTCAAGTTATCTGCTCCGCTCCTCGAAAATACATTCCTGTCTAGTGATTTAGGTAAACATCCCCCCAGCTGCAGAGCAAAGGGCCCGGCCTTCCTGTCTCCGTGCAAGTAATTCACTGCTCCTGTTACCATGGTAGGCCCATGGCCCCTCGCATTACACGCAGACACATAGACGCATATGCACGCACTAACAGTCAGTATAGAATAGCCTCTGCCCGAGAGACCTTTCCTTCTAGATAATACAGTTCCTCAAACACAAGATATCAGATATGATTGGGTTTAGATTGTCCTGACACGCCAGACTTCTGTCTCCTCTTTCGGAGCTAAATGTCAAGTCCCCTTCACCCTCCAGTTCCACGTCAATCACACGTCATGTTGCCTGCGCGCGCATCCAGCCATATATTTCTGCTGACACTGCAGGATTCCTCTATGAATCCACCCACTTGTGACACTTTCATGTGACGTCTCTAGCACACATCTCCGTGTACGCCCTCGTGCACGCCTTCTGTTACGTACATGTGTTCTTATCTCGTTTCTCTCAGCTGTTACGCCTTTTGTATCCATCACCATTGTATGCATTGACTATATATATTGTACACTGTCAATAAAGCATTGTCTATCCCTTCCTGAACCTTTGTGGTGGTGGAACATGATACCTGGTTCGAACCATTCCATTACATGGAATAAAACCCTTATAAACTCAGATTCCATGGACTCTGCCTCTCATTTCTGATTGAGCTATTTTATTGAACTTTACCGCATAGAAATTCCGCATAGGTAAATCTTTATTTACCACAACTTAAATAAGTGTGCACCATATACCAATCCAACCTCCTACAATTCTTATAAGTGAAAATTATTTTAAAGCCAAGAAATTATATAAATGAAGGAGTGCAATGATCTCACCCCTTTAGTAGTTGTATGTATGAACGCTGTATGGTATGAACTAATCATTAATGCTCTAGAGGGTAGCAGCTTGCTGGACTTTGGATGGACATACATTGCAGGATGTCACTCTGCAAATCCTAGTAATTTGACCTCGCAGCACAGCAGATCTCTAAATCAACCATAGGTTTAACCACAGATTAGTATGGCTTTGTTGCCATGCCAAGGTGACTGCCTATAGACACCAGATTCTGGATTCCTTATTTGACAAGGAGAAGGATACCTAAGAGGTGCAAGATGAAGCGTTATAATTATAGTAGGGAGCTTTTTCTACAGTTGGACCATCTGTCAATTCACCCACAGTTGCCCAGCAACAGACATCTTCATGCTCCTGCTCCAGTCTCATTTTCAGTGGTTCATGAGAGGCAGATGGGGAGGAAAATATCATGTCTACATTGACCAATTTACCATGAAAGGTCTGTGGCTCCTCATCCCAAGGGAAGAGATGTTTAGAATAACAATGCAAATACAACACCATTCATACCTCTGAAACTATTCATATAGGTCTCGGTCCAGTTGAAAGTCCAACAGTACTACTGTTCCTAAACCTCAGATAAGCTGTATTCATTCTGTGGGTTTACAGCCCACGCATTGGCTTTTTATTCGTCCCTTCAATTGTCGTTAAAAAATGCTTGTCTGCTAATGGTTACTCCGGCCTCTTTGTCCCTCCTTTTTGTGTTTGGTTTCCTCCCACAGAACACCGCCCAATTACTGTTAGCATTGCTCTTCTGTGTTTATGTGTTCATTTAGGGGACTATTTTTTTCGGTGATACCAGCTTGTGTTATTGTTTGCCTGTCTTCAGTGGTTCAGCTTCGTCAGAAGTCACTAAATCTCTCCGTCCTGTTCAAATACCGAGATGAAATGTCAGACACTGTTTTCCAAATCACCTCTTTCATTTTCTCTGACTTAAAAGTGCAGGGATTTCCCCCAAACCTCTCTCACTTTGCTGCTTGTTGCTTTAGCAAGCCTCCGTCACCGGACCAACAGAGACCCAACCTTGCAGCACAGTTAAGGGCAAGGCTTGTGCATCACATTTTTCTCACGCTTCTTTATATGATGTAAACTCATGTAGCGCTCATGTAAAATGCTGCAACATTTTACATGAGCGCTAGTTACATTACATAAGGTCAGATTAATATTTGGGGGCATTTTTATACAGCATGAACTTAACTGACCTCAAGGTATTGACGCACTTTACCAAAGTGCCAGTTTCATTACACAAGGTCAGCTTAATTTTTTTTGTTTCGAGGTGCACGCAGGATAAGTGATTCCAACCCCACCTCTGTTTGTTCATTATTTCCCATCTCACTGACAAATGGGGGCATCGTTCGTCCCTCCCACCTCCTCCTATGTTGCTGCATGCCCGTCCCACTGCCTCTGCCGGCCGTGCTCCTCCTCTCAGAGCTCTAATTTCAAAGCACATTCCCGTCAATTGCCCAGGGACTGTGAGGCATTTTTTATTATATAATGTGAACTTAAGCGACCCAAAGGTGTTGGAGCACTTTACATGAGTGCTAGTTACATTACGTCTGTTCACATTTTTATAGAGCATGAATTCAATTGACCCACAGGTATTGGAGCACTTTACAAATGTGCCAATTACATTACACAAGGTTGGGTTACTCTTTTTGTTTTTAGGTGTGCGGAGATTAAGGGATGCTGACACCATTCCTGTCAATTCATTATTTCTCCTCCTGACAAATGGGAGAATGTTGTTGCTGTTGCTTTGTCCCGTGCTCCTAAACCATGGGGGCAGGGACAGAGGTAGGGCTGGGGGCTTGCTGGTAAACAGATGGTGTGAGCAGCATTTTGAATGTAAACTCTGGAGAAGAGCGTCTAGTGAATAGAGGCAAGGGGAGGAGAGATGTAATGCCATTGGAAAATAGTTCACAGTTTTTTTTCATAGGGTGCTCCATACTCTAGTGATGCAGTTGCACGTAGAATGTTACAGTGCTGCTGACCTGCATCAAGGCACTTTTTTATGTCTCCTACCTGTCAGTCTGCACATCTATTAGCCTAGCACGCATGATTGACAGTAGTGAGAATTGTCCAGAAGGATTTCTGTATTTTTTCATATTTAGAAATAAATGAAGAGAGGAAAATAGAATCTGTCTATATTTATCTGTAAAAATCAGTAAAAATGGAAATCTCAGAGCCTTACTTAAAAATAAAACACTGCACACTCACCTTACCAAAACAACACATACACGAAACCTTATCATTCTTCAGAACAACATCATTTTCATTTCATTCAGCTTGGCAATGCTGCTGAGAAACCCTCTGGACATACCTAGGACATACCTAGGAGACCTCATGACAACCTACTTCCCACAAAATCATTCTCTAAAACTCACTTTAGAAGGCTTGACATACCACTGTTTATACATCTGATTCATCTTAAATCTGGCCATAAGTCTCTGTTCAACTACACTGCTTCTCTAGTTCACAGTCGCTGAAGTGGCAGCCTCTCTTTCGTTCAGCAATTTGAATGGGAATACCTCATTATCTGCAATGGAGGAGGCACAGTAAACCAAAAGCATTTCCTATGATGGGTTCCTAAGAGGAAGTTGTTTGCTGCAGTTGGCCCAAGACAGTCCTACATTACATATTCTTCACCACTATTTGCCTGATTGCAATACAGTGCTATCTATGGCAGAGCAATATTTATAATGCTACAAATGTTCTCATTTCGTCTTTGAAACAAATCTTGTTTTCTGCATGGTCGTCCCAGATTTCTCACCTATTTCTGGACCCTGTTTTCCTGGCTTTAGGACACAGTGCACTCTAACACTGCTAAACCGTAGTAATGTGCCTGTGATTCCCATCTGAAATAGGTGCTGTACACTGGAACTTCCTAATTGACCCTATTAAAATTCCCTACAGGTCAATTGTAAATGGTGCCTACAGCGCATCAATTCTGCGGTAAGTTTAATGTCATACACCTCTACTCCTCAGTACTCTTACTGACCAACATCCCACGCATACACAGAACCAGATCAGGCGCACAAGCGTTCTCCTACACCACTCCTAAAACATTGAGTGATTACCCTCTCCATATCAGAGCCTCCGTCTCTCCTCTTGAATTCCACAAGACATGGCTTATCAATTAACCAACCTACCATAGGTAGGGCTAGGCCCACACACCACAGCAAAAGGATACTCTCGCAGGTGATAGTGAGCTTTACAAATACCCATAAAATATGAGTTGCAATTTATATGTACACCGCCCTCCTATGTGACAAAAGTATATGTCTGACAGGAGCACCATTTTGCTTCATCTGGATTACAACTTAAGTGCACTGCAGTGATTACACTGCAGAGAATTGTGGTGTTGGGCGATTTAAATCTGCACCTAGATTCCTTTAAAGAACCTGGAGTAGGCTGCTTTATGGACATTATTGATGTGCTAGGACTTACGCACGGAATCGGGAACCCACCCATCAGGCGGGACATTTGTTGGATTGCATTTGCTCCAATTCCACCAGCCTGAGAGTCAAACCCCTAGCCCTCTGACCTGGACCGATCTTTTTTTATTCCTTTTAATATTGTATGGAACTCGAAGTCCATCGCTAACCCCATGATGCGCATAAACAATCCCAAAACTAAACCTACCCCTAATTGGAAATTACTACCCAGTAGACCTGATGTGGTTGAACAGTTAAAAGCCAGTATACCAGCTCTAACCGACCTCACCTCGGCAGACAATCAGACTTTTTGTGACTGGATTGCCAGAGCGGGAACCTTGTTAAGCTCATCCAGAAATAATAACTCAAAAACCATCAAGACCAAAAAGAGTGCCCCTTGGTTCTCGATGGCCTTGAAACTTGAGCTGGGCGAGGTCAGAGCACTGGAACGGAGGTGGCGTAGAAATTATGATGCCACCGCCCGCAATACCTATAGGGCAGCGAGACGGAAGTACCATGCCGGAATAAAATCCGCAAAGAAAACCCACTATTTACAGGCCTTATCCATGGCAGGCCAGGAACAAAAGGAAATCTTCAAGATTGTAAAGGATTTTATGAATCCATCAGCTCTATCGCAGGAGATCCCTCCATCTCAAGATCTTTGTAATGCGATATCTGATTACTTTGACAATAAGATCCTTACCATCGTGAAGACTTTTCCACCAGGACCAACCGCGCCGGTGGTTGCTGAACAGACAGTGGAGATGAAGACCTCTTCCCGTCTCGAGGAATTTGCCCCAGTATCTCTTGAAGACACTTCTAAGGCTATTTTGGCCAGCAAATCGGGATCCCCGTTTGACCCCTGTCCCCCTCCAGTGTAACACACCTTAGTAGAGATGGTTAATTCTATAATCAACAGGATTATTAATTCCTCCCTGACTACGGCAGACATTCCCAATGACTGGAAGCTTGCAGCTGTCAAGCCTCTCCAAAAAAAGGCACTTGCTGACCGCACCACCCTCTCCAACCTGCGCCCTATCTCCTTGTTACCTGTCCTGTTCAAACTGACAGAAAAGTTCGTCAACAGTCAACTGACGAACTTTTTGGAGAAGAACAACATTCTCCATCCTAACCAGTCAGGATTCCGGTCAGAACATTCTACCGAGACGGCCCTGCTTTTTACAGCAGAGACCTTACGGGCGGCTATGGATCAAGGAAAGAAGGCTGTCCTTATCCTACTTGACCTGTCGGCAGCCTTCGATACGGTCTCACATAACATCTTAGTGGACCGATTGGCTGCCGCAGGGGTAGGAGGACAGGTCTTGGCCTGGCTTAAGAATTTCCTTAGCAACAGACGCCAAGTCACAGTGTTGGGCCAATATCAGTCTGAGGCTAAAGACGTCAGCTCAGGGGTCCCTCAGGGCTCAAGTCTAAGTCCTGTACTTTTTAACTTGTACATGGTACCCCTAGTGAAACTGATCGCGTCATTCCAGATCAGTTCTATTTCGTACGCTGACGACACCCAACTCATTCTGGTGCTGGATAGGGAACGGCCAAGTGCCGAGGAAGATCTCAGGGAATGTCTAGCAGCAACTTTTAAATGGATGACCAACAATCATTTAAAATGTAACGCTGGAAAAACAGAAATTCTGCCATTTGGGAGTCATAATTTGTTTTCCCCAAAAATTTGCTGGCCGGCGGAGGCAGAAGCCCCTCCCAATACTATTACATCTGCCCGCAATTTGGGCATCAAATTTGACGGCCAACTATCTTTCAAACCTCAGGCTGTGGCAGTAGCTGGGACGTGCTTCCAGATCATAAAAGCACTGAGGAAGTTTTTTGATCTACTTCCGTTATCGGCGAGGAAAACAGTCGCAGTGGCCTTAATAAGCTCTAGGCTGGATTATTGTAACGGCTTATATGCTGGAGCTAACAAAAGCGTCCTCCACAGGTTACAAATGGTCCAAAATGCGGCGGCCCGCCTTGTACTGCGTTGGCCCAGTAGGTCTTCAGCCTCAGCAGCACTTAACATCCTCCACTGGCTGCCAATAGGTAAAAGAATTCTGTTTAAAATTCTTATCATTACCTTCAGGGCATTTCATCAGCAAGGCCCAAAATACATATGTAATGGTTTCAAAAGATATCACCCGACACGCTGTCTGAGGTCTGCCAGTCAGAATCTACTTACACCCCCCCTGATTCAAGCTGGCTACAAAAGGTGGTAAATCCCTTTTTGTATTAGGCACCAAGGCCTTGAATAAACTTCCGCCCCTTTTACGTTCATTCTCCCAAGAAACTTCTTTCAGGAAGGCATTAAAAACCTGGATCTTCTCTTTGCCCGATGCGACATGTAGGGCTTTGGTGTAATTTGTGGTGTAGAGTGTAAGTCATCCTTTTCCCTCCAACTCCTCCATCTGGGTTGGGTGAGCGCCAAGATACTCCTTGGAGTGAAAGAAGCGCTATAGAAATGTTTCTTACATTACATTACATTACATGCTGCTATGCACAAAAAGTGTATTTCTATATATTCATATGTCACCCCTAAAGAGTGCCCTGTAGGCCCACAGGACAGGGACCTAATATATAAAAATGAAGCATTTCAATCCTTAACTTTTTTGTATACTTCAAATTTGGGGAAACTACATATTGTGGTTATTGTGCCCTCTCATTCTAATACAACTTAAAAGTTATTTAACAGTGTAGGCCTGGCTAGACATTTCACTAACAGGCTTAGGTGAGATTAAAATCTTTTTTTTCCACACAGACTCCATACCCTACAGACCACTCTCAAAAACTCATACTAGACCTCCCAAACCCCACCCACATAACACCGCACCTCAGAAAGCTTCACTGGCTCACCATTCAAAAGTGCAGCCAATCAAACTTCTCACACACACATACAAAGCCCTGCACGACACAGGACCAAAATATCTCAACTGCTGCATACACTTTCACCACCCCACCAGACAACCACACTCTGCCTCACTCTCACTCACATGCATCCGCAAAACCCAAACTAGAGGTAGCTCATTCATCTACATCACACCCAAGACATGGAACGACCTCTCTCAACACATCAGAACCTTCTCCTCCCTTCTTGAGTTCTGAAAGAAGCTAAAGAGCTCGCTCTTCATATAAGCACCTTGGGGACCACAAACTTACACACCTGCCTAAACTCCTGGATACCCTCTCAGGTGATTAGTGCCCTGTAAAAAATTAATATAACATAAAATAATACCTTCGCTAAGGAAAGGGCTAGAAAAAATGCTTCTACGTTATTGAAATTATTTTCAAATTAACCCACTTAATTGTGAAATCGCGTTTGCTAAATTGAGCAGAGAAATTCTTATCTTTTGTCTCCCTTCAACTATTTTGATGATCTTGGTGTCTTTTTCCTAATTTTTTTCTCTGTTTTTCTAAATTAGTTGGAGAATTTATTGTGTTTTTTTCTTTACTTTAAAATTGTTGGGCCCAAACCCCGACTCCTGGAACGACACCTGCTAGCCCCCCGCCCTCTGAAACCCGCCCTCCCCCACGGACCACACATGCAACCTGCGAATCATCCTGGACTCTGAGCTCAAAATGGACCACCAGATCAACTCAGTCTCGCCCTCCTGCTTCCACACCCTCCTCCTCCTACGTAAGACCTTCAAATAGATCCCCCTTAAACACAGAAAGACCGTCACTCACGCCCCGGTAACCAGCAGACTCGACTACGGCAACGCACTCCGGAATAAACAAAAACCTCACCCGCAAGCTACAGAACATCCAGAACCCCGCCGCAAGACTGGTCCTCAACCTGCCAAAACACTGCTACATCTCCCAGCACCTGCGCACACTCCACTGGCTCCCCATCGAGGCAAGAGTCCCCTTGAAGATGCTCACCCACGCACACAAGGCCCTCCATGACACCGGACCAGCATACCTGAACAACTGACTCAAATTTCATGCACCCCAAAGGACCATACGATCAGCCCAGCTCTCCTACACCGTGGTCCCACGCACCAGAAAAAACAGATCGGGAGGCCGCTCCTTCTCCTTTCTTGTGGCCAATGCCTGGCAAGATCTTCCGCTCCACCTCAGACAGATAACATTGCTTCAAGACCTGGCTCTTCGATTGACCCCCTCCTTGATGGACTGTAACCTGCACCCCACCACCCCCAGCACCTTGAGACCCTTACGGGTGAGTAGTCGCGCTTAACAAACGCTTGATTGATTGATTGATTGATTGATTGATTGATACTGCTTACACTCAGTACACACCTCATTGTGGATTGTTTGCTCATTGTGCCATAGTTACCTGGACTTGAGTAGAGATTGTATCAGAACTTCATTTTCACCAACCCAGAGCAGCTTTATTGTGTTAGTAGGGGTTCCCTCACTCAAAACAATATCCCCATTACTGACACTCATCAAGAACCTGCACCCGTTGTTATACATTAAGATCCTGAGACCTCTCCTTCCACAAACATATGTTTCAAAAATCAATTACTAGTCTCAAGTAGATCAAAGAAAGCCTATTGGCATCAAGATCAATCACTTTTCAGTTTGTAGTTCAGATATAGGTTTCACATCACTTAAAGATAGTTTAACTGATGGCAGCCCCAGAGCCTTAGATGGAGATAACCGTAGCCCTGTAGCCTCCTACACCATCCCACTTGCTCATCATGTACGATTGTTCATCTGCCTTTACACTTCGTCACACAAAATTGACCACCACTTATTTTACTCTAAGTGATACTCCAGCCTGGGTGCCTTTCCTGAAGTAAGTACACTTTCTTTTCCAGAAATACAGCAAGAAGATGCAAAATTGTAGCTCTGCAACACTTTATCCACTGTTAAAATGAAATGATCTATCATACACCAAAATGCTGCCCTTGGCCATAAATACCTGCATGGCAACCCATTCTCCTCTCTACTTTACACTGCCCATCATACCTTCATCTGTATAAGCCTATTTTAATGATTCTGTTCTGGGAATAGGCTCTTCTTCTATGAGGAGATGGATCACTGACACAATATCAAGTTATACGACAAAGAAACTTAGGGGTCTAAACTAGAAATCCTTTGGTGATTTCTTAGAATTATCCTAATGCCTCATAGAGTACACAGGAAAAGTAGATTAAACTAACAGACCATATCACCAGAGTGTGAGACACTGTGATTGTCAGTCAACCACAATGAGGATTCCCATCAACGTCTTGTATCGATCAATATTCTCATCTGGTAATCCTACCAGGGTATTGCATCTCTTGATCATTGAGACAGCCAGCATACTCTTATGGTCGGTTTGGGTTGACGACCCACAATCACTCGGCTATACCACATGGTGTTGATATGATGGGAAGGTGCAGTGCAAAAATTATATAGGTGGTGATTAAAAAAGGATAGGGAGCTTAACAAGAAACTATTTATTAAACGTAAGCCCCTTCCAGTTTAAAAACAAGAACAGTGCATCACAATAATCACAGTACACACAAATAGCTGCGAGAGGGCCAACATGTTTCAGCCTGTAGTGGAAAATGACCAAGGCTTTCTTCAGGGCCTCTGTTCTACATTCATGCTACTGCCTACAAGTGACTAAATGTGTGAAAAAAATTATACAAAAAACACACAAGTGAACCATCAACAGTAAAGGATATAGTATTCCTTCAACTGTCTGTAATCCTCTCTTCGGCACCTGGTGTCTTAGTAGCATCTGTTGAAGACAAACAGTCAGGTGAGCCCCACTCGGCTACCAAGATCTGTTAGATTCACTCTTAATTTACAACTATTTACAACTTAATTACTCACCCAGTGTGTCCGGGGAATGGACCTCACCTCTTCCTGGACCTGGCTCAGGATATGTGAGACCCCGCTCTGCAAGAACAAGCACAACCCTGTATTCAACATGGGCAGAGAGAGTTATCTCTGATCTTCTCTGTCCATTCATAATACCAAGAGTTGCGTAGTATTGTGCGTGCAAAGTAACCTAGCATACAACAACCCGTCCCAAACTTCAGACCTCAAAACCACACTAGCACTAACTGCAACGTTATGGTTTCAACATATTTAAAATTAGAAGTGGTACAACATGGTTAGCTCCACATTCATATCTAATCTAGAAGTTTAACAAAACAGAGAGACAGGAGCCCCAGTTAATAATATCTGCCATGTCCAAAGAAAGGGTTTCCTTCCTCTACCTCTCCATCTATACCACGGAGATGGGTTTAGAGAGCGAACTATACTGCAAGCCGATGGCAAGGAATTCTCTACTGTTGTATGAAAGCCAACACCCAAAATCCCTGCGTGACAACCTGCCTTTTGGGCAGTTCCTTCGAGTCCGACGGAACTGCTCGACTACAGAAACGTTTGCATGCCACGCAGAGGACCTTTCTAAACAGTTGACCTCCAGGCACTATCCCCGGAGACTCATTCAGCGGTCTTACAAAAGAGCAGCCAATAATCATCGTGCAGCATTGCTAGATCCACGACCCGAGAAACCCCCTTTGGATCGCTTGACATTGGTCAGCACTTTTAACACCAAATCTAACTGCGTCCAAAAGATCATCAGACGACACTGGCGCATTCTAAACAGCGGGAATGATAAAATAGAATTTCCTCTTTTTGCCTTTAAGTGCTCTAGAAATCTTAGGGATCGCCTTATACATACTCGTCCGAAGGATACACCTAGGAGAGAGGTGGGCACTCTTTGGGACCTGCCCCCGGTGATAGGGCACCATCCTTGTGGGGTATGTTCCGTTTGTCCTTTAACAGTATTAATGCACATAAAATATATACATATATAAAAATTAAAAACAATTTACATAATTAATAAACAATTTATTAATTAGCAATTACAATTATTTATTTGATTATTACTTAATGACTTTCCCACCCTATACCATTACAAACCTAGCAGTCCACACCTAAAATATAACTAAAATAAATACGTATAACACAATTTACATAATTATTAAGGAAACCAGTCCCCTGAGTATGACTTTGTCTTCTGCTCAATTACAATCCTTGCTCCCCATGGACTCTTCCCATTTCCTGGATTTATTGCAATCCATCAAATCGGGCTCCCCATTGGACCCTCTTCATTCATCCAAGCTCAGCTCTCTGAGTCTGCACCTTCTGTCTCTGATAGTTGATCTTCATAACTCCTCCTTGTATAATGGGTGACTTCCCGAAGCCTGGAGGCACACCATGGCGCTCCCCCTGCTAACAAAAAAACACTCAGCTCCATCTAACTGAACCAACCAAAGACCGATTTCTTTGCTGCCCATTTTCTCAAAAATCTTGGAGGAAGCATGTTAACTCTCAAATTACTACATAAGTGAAAGCCCAAAATGCCCTCTATGCCTCACAGTCAGGTTTCAGAGCTGAGCACAGTACCCAATCTGCCCTCCTAGGAGTCACAGAACACCTACGGCAACTGCCGGATAAGGGTGGCACTGCTGTACTCATTCTGCTGCATCTTAGCACGGCCTTTGACACTGTATCTCATGATACTGTGACTATCAAACTGGCCCAACTAGGCTTCCAAGGTTTGACGCTTGACTGGTTTAAATACTTTCTGGCGGATCAAACTTTCCAGGTTTTCTCCTCGAACACATTGTTAGTTCTCACTCACTGACGTCAGGAGTCCCTCAGGGTTCTGCTCTTAGCCCCATGCTCTTTAATATCAATGCCCGCACCCTATTGGACCAGGTGGAAAGCTGTGGCCTGACCCTGTTCTCTTATGCTGATGATACACAAATTAATTTCTCTTTGTCGTCTGAGCAGGAAGCCAGTATGGAAGATCTCAATTCCGGCCTTGGTCCTGTCTCCTCCTGGATGAATTCCAACTCCTTTAAACTAAATGGTGACAAGACAGAGGGTATGGTTCTAGGCAGGGACGCCCAGCACTGGGGTCCCCAATACTGACTGGCTACACTGGGAGCACTCCCTGACCCCATCCCCAAAGTGAAGAATTTGGGATTCTCAATTGACTCCACCTTGTCCATGAAGTTTCAGGCTGCTACTAAGGTTGCCTCCTCCTGTTTTGCCACCTTGAAATGGCTCAAATAAATCCTATGGATACATCCTTTATCTGCACAAAGAACCGTCGTCCAGGCCATGATAGTATCAAGGCTAGACTATGGTAATATTGTATACCTGGGGACTGCTAAGTCTGTGTTCAGACATTTGCAGGTGGACCAAATCTCTGCCGCCAGGCTCTTATTTCGGGTTCCCAAACACTCTTCTGCCTCTGATCTTCTCCGTGATCTCCACTGGCTCACAGTGGTCACGCGTATTTACTTCAAGGCTCTTTGCTTTAGGCACAGAATCAACTCTAACACAGGGCTGCGGTTCCTGTAAAAACGAGTAGTCCTGTACCGTCCTCCACGCTCCCTGTGCTCCAGCAACCATTCCCTCTTCGAAGTGCCCAGAGTCAGACGCTTCAGGATGGGTGGCCGCTCGTTCTCATTTTTGGGCCCTCAGTTGTGGAATGCGCTACCTGAATCTCATAGAGGCTGCACCTCCTTATCCACCTTCGGCAACAAGCTATAACCCTGGTTATTCTAGCTCCCCCTCCAGGCTATTGAACATGCTCCTAAGCACTGGGAAACACTTTGGGTAGCTACGCGTTATACAGGAGCTAAATAATAATAATAATTATTATTATTAAAATACATTAAATAATTAATTTGCAATTAATAATTAGTTTGCTATTCTTTTTTTCTTATTAAACTTTCCACCCTATACCCTTACAAACACAGCATCTCACACCTAAATTATAACTAAAATGTTTAATTATTATACAATATACATAATTATTAATCAATTAAAATAGTAATGACATTTAATAATTGATTATAATTAATTATTACTTAATTCACTTCCCAATCAACTCACACCTAAAACAAAACTAAAATAAATCAGTATTAAATAAGTAATATCAATCACATAATACATCATGATTATGGAATTACCTTCCCACCCTACCCTCCTATAAACCCAACAACTTGCTACAACACTTTAACACCTTCAGTGCGGCGTGAATTTTCGCGCTGTGCTGAAGGTTCGAAAAACGGGCGCGGTCGTGACGGAACAGTTCCGTCATCAGCACAGCCCAACCGATGCTGATGACGGAACCGTTCCGTCATAAGCGTCGAAGGGGTTAAATTACTATTAGCATTTAAGTGAAAAAATCTAAATCACTTAAAATTGCAGACTATATTTAATAAAATTAACAACAATTATACAAACAATAATAACACATTCAATTATTATATAAACTAAAATACATTAAAGTAATTTTACACTCTATTTTTGAAAACAATATTAACACCAATATTCTTACCAACAGCATTACTTACCTAAAAAACAATATTCTTGACAACGATATTTCTGGATCACAATATTTTTGTATCACAATATTTTTTTCTGCTATTTCTGTCTCCCTACATAAAAGAATCAATATTTTGTCCAAACTCCCTTTATGCACATTGACAGTTTTGCCCCATACTGGGTTTGTGAGTAGGATTAAGACATAGGACAGCAAGTGCTTCTAAGCATAACTGATATGCTAAATATATTAGCCTATCAAGGGAGACATTTAGATATGCCAAACTAACATATGGTCAGGTGCCTGGACAAAATTTGTCATTAGGCCAAAAGAATAATCCTAGAACCCTGGCCGAACGTGGGAGGATTAGTAGGACAGGATCAATGTTACTGTTTCCAATTTAGCATTAAATCAGTAAAATAATACAAGAATGTGGTGAAGTAAGACGAATCATATGGACTTGGCAAGAGCCGCTTCCCCGCTCATCCTTACAGACCCAGTACTGCTAAAGGAAATTTTAGGTGGAGGGTACATAATTGGTCAGAATGAGGAGTCCATCAGGGTAAGACCAGGCGGAGCAATGCATGTAATACTAAGGTTATGGGACTCTATAAAATCAAGTAGGTGGTCGGGCGTAGCATGACTTAGCCAGAACAAAAAGGATCTTATGCATCTGTAAGGAAAGTCAAAAACTAAGGGCCTGATTACGATCTTGGCAGATGGAATACTCCATGACAAATGTGACGGATATCCAGTCCAACGTCTTACAAGTGCCATAGGGTTTATTGGAATTGTAGCATGGTGGGTGGGATGGTGGGTGGGATATCTGTTGCATTTGTGATGGATTAACCCTGTCTGCCAAGATCAGAATCAGGCCCTAAGATTCCACCTTTATCTGAGCTCTAGGAAAATGCAAACTCTAAGCTTGAAGTGCTGAAACAAATGTAGTTTTTAAAAGGACATTGAAATAGTAGTTCTGTGATACAAGGGGCCGTATGGAAGGCAGTTAGCGGTAGGCATTTGCAGACAGGCTTTCCTTCGGCGCATCTTCACTCTGGCCAAGCCATGCCAACCAGGGCTGCGTTAGTCTGTGCAGGGAGAACAAATCAGTAAGGTGACAGTGATAGGAAAAGGTTGAGGGGATGGAAACGACTTACAAGCTTACAAGATATGCTTCCATAACTTCCAGAAGCTGGGTATCTTAATGCAATGAATGAATATCTGTAATATGGGCTTTATTGTGCTAGACTTGCGATCGGTTAAGCTGCCCGCTTCGTACTTCAGGATTTGTTTTTTTATTCACTGAACTCTTTTTACAGTGTTTTCTCCTTTCATTGCTTTCTCAGTGATAGAACATGGGAAATGAAAACAAAATGAAATTGTTACTTGAGGCGAATGTTTTCATTAAAAATGCCTGAAAACAACAAAGCATTGAAAACGTTAAAGCAACAAAACTTGAACATGTCAAGTTGTCAATAGCTGTAAATTCATGTTTTACTTTAGTTTTTATCCAACTTCCTTGTCATGTAGAACAGCTTGAGCTAGTGTTTGCTTCTAATCGAATGAAAATGCATTCTGGCAATTGTAATTTTACTATTATCATTCATTCATTGAAACTTTATTTTGGCTGTTACAGACATAAAAGCACATAAAAATGTACAACCACATAAAATTCAAATCACAAAAGGAATCAATTGTCACATGCGAAAATAGATAATACACAAAGCATTATAAAATCACACATAGGGAAATTGGCCTATGAAAATCATCACTATAGGATATTTGACTAATTAAAAACGTCATTAAAAATATAATTTAAACTATGAATATTAAAAACAATAAGGGATTCATAACAACGATATATCTAAAGCCCAAAATCACAATAGTAGCCAATTAAGTAGGTATTATTATATTTGTTGTCGGTTAATCAACAGGTACATACCCTTTAAAAACTGAGCTTTTACAAGACTCGCAAAAGATGGCAAATAGGAGCAAGTGTTATAGATTCTCATATCAATTTTTAAGCGAATGCCTTTGTTTGCACCACATTGCAAATAAAAATTTAGAAATTGCGACGACAAAAACCAGGTTAGTATCTGTTTTTAGAATCCTGTAAAATTCTATATAATTTCTGATACCCAGGTTTTTGCAAAGTTGAATCGCCCACTTAGATCTAGGCCTCTTATATGCCAAGCAGAAGAACAACATATGAATCAGTTTCTTCCTCCACTAGGCACCCCGGGCAAGGACGGCAGGTAGCACCCGCCCACTTATTAGTTAAGGCATGGAGTGGGAGCGTCCTATATCTAAATAGCAAAAACAACTTCTTTGCTAATGGTGGTTGTATAGAATCTAACACCCGCTCAAATTTGTATTATCATTATCTGATACTTTTAAAAGTCAAACTATATTAAGTTTTGCTGACTGAAGATGTTATACATTACATTAATTTATCAATCAATCACATTTGTTCTTGAGCTTAAAAAGCCATTACGATGCAAATATTAGAAAAATATAAATAACACAAAAAATATTAAAAAACACCAACATTCTTAATACAAAAATAAACCACAACCCAATTTATAGAACGACAAACTTTCACTACCCATCCAGCTTTAATGTACAAGAGACAGGAGATTTTTTAATGTAATTAACGTAGTGCACTGCCATTTAGAGACAGCAGATTTTCCATTGAAATGGGCACTACATTTTTACAGGCATGTAGTTTTACTAATAAAACTATATTGCAAGCTAATGATGATAATTGGAAATCGGATTTCAGTGAATATTCATCATTTGAGGTTACACCATGTAAAGTGTCTTGATTTATTTTCATCCCATTCAAATCTTTGTTTCCATCACATTTCAGAATTACAAAAAATGTGTTACATGTTTGCTTTTCTAACTGCTGAATATGAACAGTTCATTTACAGGTATTTACATTTTGTTGGGTGTTACAAAAAATTACATCCTATAGTTTTTCTTTTCACGCTCCCTGTACCCCAGCAATATTGTCACATAATTCAATTTACTTTTCTTTCTCTGACTGAGAGGAGTTTGTAAACACCAATTCCCATTTTGAGAACCATAAGCAGCAATTTATCAGAAGACATAGCCTGACAGTTGACCTCTGTCTTTGAAACACAGCAAATGTGACAAAAAAATTCAGAATTTAAAGGCATCTAGGGGCATATTATCAAGGAAGGGCGATACATTATCGCCGCTTTTATCGGCAGGAAACTGCTGATAAAGCGGCGATAATGGGCTTGATAATATGCTCTATGAATTCCAATCGAAGCCCATGTTAGATGTGTTCACATCTAATGTATCGCCTGTCCTTGATAATATGCCCCCTAGATTTTATTGATTGGACTTTCGCCACCCATCAAAAATCTTGAGACCCACCAGTGGGTTATGACTCACATTTTAGGAAACACTACAAAATCATATCCCTTTTCTATCTATTTCCTAGAGAAAACAGAAGTCTCCTGAAAGTTGCCATCTTTCCAGTTACAATTCTGACAAATACATAAGAATTGGCCAAATGACAATCTATCCCTAAATTCTCTAGGATAATGTATTCCATGCAGTAAAAGGGTGTTCCTCTCAATAGGCTTGCGGTACAAGGAGGTCACCATGTTTGCCATAACCCCTCAATGTTGAGTTCCAAGATAGGTAGACAGTCCTTACTATAGTAAAAGTAACTGTCAGATGTTGGTAAGTATTATTAAGCCAGTCTACATAGGATTTTAGATCTTCAGTACTGCCCCTCAAAATCAAACAATATAATCAATATTCGAATGTTATAATAGTATGGAGGTCGAATAGAAAGATGCGGTTACACCTGGTCTTAAAAAATATTTTTTCAACCATTCTCAAAAGGTGGTGGCTTCTTGGTGTTACGACCAATTTTTAATTGGCAGTAAATTGTGAATTTTTTGCGACCGCATTTCAGTCGCAAAACATTTGTACATACCATTCCAATTCGGTATTTGGAAGGGACGCCCTCAAAATGCCCCTTCCCAATACCAAATTGCGAAACTGAAATTACGATTCAGTAACAATTTGCTGGATCACAATTTGGGCTTTGTATATCTCGAAAAGCATTTTTGTGGTTGTAAATGGCTTGAATCTGCAAATCGAGCAGTTTTTAACCTCAAAAATGCTTCCCACATGTAACCCTTAATTCCTTAGTAGTGACGCAGGCTATTTGCTTGCACCTTAGACTATATAGTTCCTATGAGGTGGGTTTGGCAGGTATCATATACTGGTGTTTCTGAGTGATCCACTGCGAGGAAATCCCAGTGAGGGAACTGGTACCTATAGAAATCCTAGAATGTAAGTGAACAGATAGCATATTTAGGACAAATCATTTATTTGCTTTGGATATATTTTGGTTTATCACAGTCCCACCTTCAGTCTTCAACACTGCCTCAGCGGAAATCCCTTTTAAAGAAACGTTTTCCCTATGGTGAGCTGGAAAATAGATACAGAATATTACATAAAAGGGATAAATGTCCATCTCTTCATCTGCTATAAAACTAAATACAGTTTTGCTTAACTTTGAATTTAGAACATGGGATCCGCTGCATGCTTCTAACACGAAGAACAAATGCTCTCCCATTAAGAGAAGCTACTATTTCATGGAAAAAACTGCCCTTTAAAGTTCATATTTGTGAATTTTGAAAATAATATTGTGGTGTATGATTTATATTAACTATTTTTTATCTGTCCTGCTCTGTACTATACCCCTGTCAATTCCTGAAAGCAATTTTCTTTTAAATTATTTGACTTTTTATTTTATTTTTATGTTTTTTACCTTTATACTAAATTGATATATTGATTGTAATTGGTGTAATTCTTTTTTGTATTTTATTACTTGTGGATTTCTATGGAGTTCCAAATCCAATTTAATAACTTGCAAATTACCATTGTCATTGATAGATGCACATTTGTGCTTTTCTCTTTTTGTATCTTATCATTTATCCATTGTATTATTCATTTGCTTTCTTGCTCCTTAGATGTTTTCGGTGGGATTGTTCTATTGAATGATTTGTTCCTCTAATCATTCAGTTTTTATAGTGTGGTTTTTTGTTTTAGTTTCGGGCTTGCTTCAAGTTGGGCTTTGAGCTGTTTCAGTTTGAGCTTATTTCATTTTCTATAGGTTTGACAGGTGCGGAGGGGAGTTGTTTGAATGTCCAGATGGGCTATTATAACTGAATGAGGTGATGGATTCTTTAGGGGACAAAGTCTATTCCTATAATAGTGATAGACTCTGAATTTTTTAGCACAATGCCTACTGTGTGCCCGGTTGTTTGGCTAGGTTGAGAGATGAAGTGATGGTAATTGAAAGCTTCCAAGCTGGTTAGGGTTCCGACCAGCTGTGGCATTTTTGCATTGCCCAACCAGATGTTCTAGTCGCCGAATGTGCATAGGTTAGGGTGGTTAATGGCTATGTCCAATATGGTGTACAAGAAGGTGCCTGTGAAGCTCCACTATTTGGCTGTGGTCTGTATAGTAGTAGAAACGTGCAGAAGAAATTGGAGCAAGGGTTGCATCTTATTGTAAGTGACTTACAACCAGATAACTGCATGCCTTCAATGGTGGTGGCCAGAGTATTGTTGTTATTCCTCCTCTGGCTTTTCCTTGGTCATCATGTATATGGATTCAGTATTGAGAAGCTATTGTCTCATGAAGTACTGGTGCCATTTCATCTCCAGGCCATGTGTTGGTGATTAAAAATAGGTTTGGTCTTGTGTCAATCATTAGGTAATGAGTGACCTCTGAGCGGCCTGGGGGTTTAAGGATGGGATGGTGATGTATTCATTGTTGTCACTGAGGTCATTTTCCCTTCAAGGAGAGCTAGAAGACATTTGATAGGGTTAGTATTGTACAGCATGGTTGTATGTGGTTGTGGTTGTGACTGTTTTGTTTCAAATCAAATGTGAAGCCAGTTCAGATGTGGGTTTCAAGCCTTCGGAACGTAGCTGTGGTGTGTGTTAGTGGTGGTGGAATGGGGTTAAGGTCAAGATTGAGAGCTCTGAAAGCTGCAGTTGATATTAGTCTTGCATTGGATTGTTTTGTGAAACTTTAGATGTGCATGGCTAACTGGCCAGGAGGTGAGAGATGTAGTGGATGGGTGTGCTCTAATAAGGCTGATGTTGCTGTATTTTGAGGTGAATGCATGTGATTTTGTGATGGGTGCAGCTGGTGGAGTTGTAGGCTGGGATGGAAAGGCTTGGGGAGGGATTTGGAATTATTTGGTAATTTACAGTTATCTTAATTATGATTTGATTCATTTTTGAAGCAGAGGACTGCTTACCCAGTAGGAGAAAAATATGGAGATGGAGATGGAGAAGCCTGTGTTTATTGATGGGTGGTTGTGTGGTGATGAAGACAAAAGATGATGAGGCAAAGTGCTGACAAGAGGTCCTGGTGTGAGTAGCATGTATACAAGAAGTGTTGTGGACTTTGTGAGTATGGTGTAAATGCTGTGCTTAATTTGGACCGGCACTTAATCATCAACACCGACGCTTCTGACAATCTGCCACAAAGTGGCGCTGTCTTTCTTAATTTAGCGATGGCCCCAACAAAAGACAATTATTAATTCAATATACATTAAAAACAACAATTACCTGCTGCCTAGGCCATTCTTATAGCTTTGTGGGCCTAAAGTAGTCTGAATTGTCACACTTGTAGGAGTGTGATGGTTAGTAGTTGTGTTGTTGCTGTCATTGGTAGCATTGCAGTGGCAAAGGGTGGTGCAAGCTACAGTGGCCTCCTGACGGGAGACCTGGCACTTATTGTTTTTTACACATTTAGCACTGTGTAAATGTGAATTGCACCCTCATGCTGCTTGCCTCTGTGCACATGTAATAAGGGCATGCCAAACCTATTTATTTAACATGTTTTTTTATCAAGTGCAGTCCTATTTTTGCTGCCTTTCGGTTTACCTTTTAGCCTCTTCATCCCTGAAAATGTGTAACGCCACCAACTTCCCAGAAATGTACTGTTTACCTATGTAAATGAGATAGTGAGGGTGGGTGGGGGGGTAGGTGCATGTTCTCATTCAAGGTTCTCCTATTAAATGCATTAAAACAACTGAACTAATTTGCTCTCCAAAGTCACTTGGGCAATGAGAATTAAGTATTTTACATCAAATAAGCAGAACATCTACTTCCCTGATCTTTTACATGATACACAATTTCAAACCACCGCGCTGGAAGGCCGCAGAGAGTACAAACCATCAATTTAGCTTCACATTATGCAAGAAAACAGCGCGTTCTTTTTAATAACTAGAATCAATATTTACCTACGTGGGTGGAAGCTGAGCTCTCTTTGCTATAAGCTGCTATTAAACTTTAACGTCATCACAGCAGCGATAAAGGGTGACCAAACTCTCCCTTGCCATTATTGCACAATTACTTGTTTTGCTGAGGTTAAAAACGAGTGGGCATTGTACAGTCTGCAAGCAAGAGACTGCAAAAACATCTTTTTTCACTGTACAACCTTAAACTTCATACATTTGATTTAATGTTTTTCACACATTTAGCAAAAAAGAAAGCTGTAGTTATCGCTTCATATCCATTAGTATTTTGCAAAGAATGAAAAGCTATGATTGTTTGAAAGCCCACACAGGGCAGGAATGTAGGGACAGGGACATAGCTTGGTGGTTAGAGCTGCCAACTTGGGTATGGATCCAGGTTTGAATCCTGACTTCAGCGCTTGGGCCTTGGCCAAGCATTGGTGGCTCTTAACAAATCACTTAGGGCCTGATTGTGAGTTTTGCAGTGTCGGAGCGGGGTGGCATGCCACTGCCCCGCTCCCACACCACCACGTCACCGCCGACCACCTGCCAGATAATTATTTTTTGGTTAGTCGGGCGAACGGTCATTTGGTGTTCCCACTGCAGTGCCTATTAAAAAGGCACTGCAATGGGAATGCCAAAGCCCGTTCCTGCATGGCATGCAGGAAAAGGGGTACATGCAGACAGTGGGACCCACTATGTGCCCCCCTGCATGCATCCTCAGGCCATGATGGACAGGGGGCCATGTAGTGCCCCCTTAATTTACTCACCGCCACAAGTTTCATGGAGGCTCACTGCCATTAAATCTGTGGTGGTGGGGAAACTCGTAATATGCTTGGCGGTTCCGCAGCAGCACCGCCAGCTAGTGCGGTTCTCAGATCACCTCGCCATCACCAGGGATCCCTGGTGGTTGCAGCGGTCTTATTGCGGTTCAACTGCCATAGTTGTAATACGGCCGTCGGACCACTAGTGCGTCCATAACCGACCACCATTGCACCTCCACCGTGAGTTTGACAGTAGTTGGACCGCCTAACTCGTAATTAGACCCTTAGGGCCCGATTCACAGAATGAACTTAAGACTCAATCCTAAACTTACTACTATTTTGGTATTCACAGAAAGCACTTACTACTTTTGGCATTCACAGAATGAATGTACTACTTTTGGTATTCACAGAAGTTAGGATTTTGTCTTAAGTTTATCTTAAGACAGACTTAAGACAAAATCCTAACTTAAGTCTGTCTTAAGTCTGTCTTAAGTTTGTCTTAAGACAAACTTAAGACAAAATCCTAACTTCTGTGAATACCAAAAGTAGTAAGTTCATTCTGTGAATGCCAAAAGTAGTAAGTGTATTATGTGAATGCCAAAATAGTAGTAAGTTTAGGATTGAGTCTTAAATTCATTCTGTGAATCGGGCCCTTAATCTCTAAACATATAACTAGAGAGGGGCCAATGCAGGTCCTTTCTAAGCAGTAAGAAAAACACACAACAAAAAGTGCTGTAGCTTTGAGGGGGATTACTTATCCCTCAGTAATTGTAGGTCATTAGTACCTTACTTGGGCTTTTCAGAAGATGGAAGCAAGAAGACCGATCTTTTGGAAGAAGAAGCCTCACCCACAATATGCGGCATGCTTCATCATGGGAGACCTCTCCCCACCCATATAGGATAGTACCAGCAGAGTAGACTGAACCTCGTAAAAGAAGAGGCCGAGGGAGTTCTTAGATATTAATAAATATTGCTGGGCGGTGAGGGATCCAGATAAAATAAAAAATACCTTGAGTTACCCAAGTTATCACCTTTAATATTGGGCGCCTCTGGTACACATAAAAACAATTATGAGACAGAATGTAAATTAGAAAGAATGTCATGAGCACAACTTTTACTCCGAGTATAAAGAAGTCCAGTTAATCTTCTTTTATGGTGATTTTATTCATCAAGTCAGATAAAATCTTCTTTTCAATCATATATGGCAATCTTCAACATTTCATCCAAAGCCAACACGGGTTTTGTCAATAACGATGCATACTCACCTCTGACTTCTTCAGGGCTATAATTGAATTTAAAAGAACCATACTGTATTATAATGTATATTCCTTCAAACACCACCACCATATCACCCATGTGACAAACGATAATCACAGAGTGAATTCTAGGTGAGGGAATCATTCCTAGTAAAAGGGTCATGTTAAACTCCACTACTAAAGGTACATTATGTTACGAAGGGTCTAGATCGAATCTACTACATAGAAGATGACAGTACATAGTGCAACACCTTTAGAAAAAAAGGTAAAAAAACGGAAAAAAGATTGAAAGCCAAAAAATCCTTAATTGAAAAAACCCCATGCTGATGTTCCAAATTCTGCTCACCTATCAGGATGTTCCTTCAATTCCAATATTATCAACTAGTCCGTATCGCGAGGGGCGTGGCTTGGGCGCCGATGGAGGAGGTGGCGTGAGCGACCAGCTCCGTGCCTGATCCCGGCATTAATCCTGAAGACCCCCTGCTGGCACAGCTGTGGTGGCAGATAAGCCAACCGGAACTCCTGGGGCAGCCGACCGGTTCCGCGTGTTGGTCCGGGAAGGCTCCGTTGTGCCCGAAAACTGCGTCTGGACTTGCGGGCTGACCTAACGTGAAGGAGGCAAAATGGTGGCGAGGAGATGCAGACGGGACTGAGCTGCGGTATCTTGAACGTAATCGGCTGGTGTGCCTCCAGTGAGTAACCACGGGACAGGTGTGCGCCTGGAGCCGTCGCTCCGTCTGAGCGGCTCGCCCTGTGTTTCTGCCAGTGGATATTGGCCCCGGACTCAGTGAGCCGCTGTCCCGCATGGAACCTGAACAATGGCGCCCGGCATGAAGAGGACGGTCCGGAGCGACCTCCGGAGGTAGCAGGCTGCGGTGTGGCTCCCCTGGTGGCCTTGAGATGTGCTACGGCCCGTGCGATACCTAACTGCCTTAATCACCTGCTGGGCTGCGAGGCTCAGTGCGGGCGGGTAACGCTGCGGAGGAGCTGCGGTGGATATTGCGGATAGCGGGTCCTCCTGGTAGAGACTGCTGGAGCCACCACGGAGTCTCCGGAGCAGTGCGGGAGATCGAGCGCTGCAGCCAGCCTGCCTGGACGGCTGATGTGAAGGTGGGCTGTGGGGTCACTGTTGGGGACCTGTGGAGGTGTGAATGGCGGAATCTGCCCGGCGCTGGGGTGGCGAGAGATACGTTGAAATGTTGGAGGTGCTATGCCGGGAATTGTGAGGCCAGGGTCGGAGCGCTTAATTAGCGGATGTCGTCCTCCCATCGCCCAATAGGAAACAATGGGGAGAATAAGGAATATGACAGGTCTGCATGGATCTACCCACTCTGGGGAATGAACAATAGGGCCCATTGGCTGAGGGTTGGCACTTGCCCAGCAGTTGACAGGAGAATAGGAGTGAACCTTGGAGCGTGTGCACCAACACGGTGCTCTAAGGGTTTATGGGGAGCTGCCACAGAGGGAGCACAGACAGCAGACCATCAGATGGCATGGCTCGTGCGGGCACTTCGATCGCCAGCCCCGATGTGAAGCCAAGGAATGTCTGACAAATTATCGAAATACATATTATCGTAGTACACTAATATCGGAACAAAAATATCGACTTCCTATACTTAACAATAGATATACAAATATATCGGATACTTAATATCGATATACACAAACATCGATTTTATTTATATCGACTACTTTAATATCGGTATACATAAATATCGATTTCTGAGAAATACATACACATTTACTAAAATATCGACATCAAAATTATCGTCAACAATAATATCGGTTTTTCACATATATCGACAGTTTTTATACATATATTTGCACATTTATTTAACATATTATTATTTCTTTTCCGATTATATACACACTACTTAATTATAATTTTTTTTTTCTGATAAAATATTCTAAACTATTTTATATTATCTATTATATAACCTACACATAGAACATTATTGTATACTATTTTTATAATTATATATTTCTTTTCTTTTCCCTTCTATTACATAATACTCACAACTGAAATTCAAAAATACTAACTAACCAATGAAGACACTGATTTTTTAAAACAACCAATTGCAAACTAATTACGAATGACACTCCTCTATATAAACAATTAAAGCCTAAACACAAACTACTTGCTAAAAGTCACTGAAGGAGATACATCTCTGGATGAATCACACCTACAGGAACATCAAGACTATCAACATATACTCAATTCTTCCAAGTAAGTACATAAATTAAACACTAAGTAAATAGCTGCTACTCCATTACTTACCTGCTAAATACCCTGTGCTCCTTTTCTATGACTGCTACTGAACATGCTAATAATTTATATATACAAATGTTTTCATAGATACTACTACTAGAGAAAATTCTACCAAAAACAACTGTGAACAAGATCAAAAAACTACAGATAATAATAACTAAGTAAGTAAATTATCACTTGCAATTTACTTGTAAAATATTCTAAACAGAAACAAACAATTACATTTATCACACACATGTATTTTGTTTCTACAGATTCTACTACTGAAAACTACACTACAAATGAACTATGAAAATTATTCCTATTTCTACATTAAATATTACTAAGTAAGTATTTGTAAACTGAAATGTGGCAAAAACCGACAAACATTAGCACTTGTTCTAATTTGTTGCTATTATCTATTTTTTTTTACACAGCTAACACTACAGATAAATATACTGGAAATATTCAGTCCAAAATCGGAATACCAAAAATACAACTCACTAAGTAAGTATATTAAAGAACATAATTAACTGCTAAGTTGTTGAAAACCTACAAACATAGTGAATGTTCTAACACATATGTACCTTTTTCTTTTTAGATAACACTACAAACTACTCTCCACAAAAAGAACATACAACTATACTGGAAAACCCTACCTAAAACAAAATAAGTAAGTATCTTGACAATGTAAAGTAAAATCCTACACTTATTAGGATCCACTTTTGTAGTAGAAATTAGCTATAACATTGTAAATATATACAAAATTGAGTAATAATATTGTCTTTTTATTTGTTTCCTAACAGCTCTAACAACATCAGAAAACAAAATCCACAACGAAAGAATAAAGCATATCAAAAGATTTCACTGATTTCTAAAAAACGTAAGTATATACATTACTAATAATCACTTACTTAGAATTATAAACACATTTTCCTTGACATTAACTATTATATATATATTTTCTAGATATACAAACAACAAAATGACAGAAAGAGCAGAATTTGTAACCAGCCAGAAAGGAAAGCTATTACTGTGCTACATGGGTTACACTTATACACAAGAAAAGCAATTCCTAAAATCCCTAAAACTGCCACAACCCAAATGCCAAATATTCTTTCCCTAAAAAGAACTATAGCACGAACTAAAAAAGCTACTACTACTACCACACCAGCTCCCAGAACATATCATGATATCAATTTAAATGCCAACCAAATTATAACTTTAAACAAGCAACCATTTATAATTTACGACAATGAAAACAATGACAAAAGACGTATTATTTTTGGGACAAATATGAATCTAGTAAAACTTCAGCAAAGCCAATATTGGATGATGGATGGGACTTTTAACATCTGTCCCAAACCATTTTTCCAATTATACACAATACATGGACTCTACCAAAACTGCAACATACCACTACTATATGCACTACTACCAAACAAAAATAGTTCCACATATATGGAATTATTAAATATAATTAAACAAAAAACTAATGATTTTTCTCCTGAAAAAATAATTCTAGATTTTAAGCAAGCAATGCTTTCAACCATCCTAAAAATCCACCCCCATACCTGCATTCAAGGCTGCTACTATCATTTAAACCAGTGTCTATGGAGACATCTACAAAAAACTACCTTAAGTGTAGAATATGCTACTAACTCATCTTTTGCATACCAAATTAAAAAACTCATAGCACTGGCTTATGTTCCAGAAACAGACGTAGCAGAACACTACAACATTATTATAGACAGCCCCTTCTACAAACAAAATGAAGCAAAGTTGAGTCCATTTCTGGACTACTTTGAATGCACCTGGGTAGGCAGACTCCATAGATCTGGCCACAGAAGAAACCCCAAATTCCTAATACCCTGGTGGGACGTTTACAGAAGCACCTTAAATGGAGAATCTAAAACTAACAACGCAGTAGAAGGTTGGCACAATGCCTTTGTACAATCAACTGGCAGAACAAAACCAACTCTAGAACATTTTATTAAGTGCCTACAGAAAGAACAAAGCTACCAGGAATTCAAAATGGACCAATCCATAACTGAACTAGTCCCAAAAACATCAAAACACAATAAGCAAATGCACAAATACCTAGAAGAGCAAGTTAAATTATACCCTAGTACAAAAGGCATTGAATACTTAAACATCATTGCCAAAACCCTACTCTGAATAAATAACAACACCAAAGCAATCCCTAAAACTATCACCTAAATATGCATAACAGTTCAAACTTGATGTTTAAAAGTATTTAATGTATGCAATATATAGAGATATTAATCACATATATGCACACATTAAATAAACATAAAACTATTAAACAATGCAATATTAATAATCACATTACCCACCCACAAAAGATAAAAAACAAATGACTTACCAATCATGTTATAAATCCAATCACGTCCTTCTCCACCAAAGTAATCCAGGTAGTGCAAATGTAACCCAAAATAAAATGCAAAAATACAACTGTTCCAAAATAACTAAATCCACGGTGTGAAGAGACATCGAAGAACAATAAAAAACCCGAAAAATAGTCAAAAGTTTAAGAAACGCTCCAGGAAAACCGAAAAGTTAAAAGAAGTGTTTGCAAAGCAGTGGTGAATAAAACCAACAAACACTTCCTTTAAAAAAAAACGGAACTTCCGATATAGCGAACACCGATAACAAAAACATAGAAAGCAGACATTCCCACCCAGATTAACCAACACATAAATAAGTACTAACATTATTAAAAACATTAATTTGCTAGTACATACACTTAAAACCTAGATAAAGTTACTCTGTAAACAATCCTATTACAAAGTAAAACTACGTGTATCTACCACACGGAAAGAATCGTTTTAAAAATCTAAAACACAACTCACTCACATATAAGAACACTAAATAGAAGCACACTACTCTCAAAAGTACATTAAATAGACATAAAAAATATAAATTAAACCTTACCTGAAGCGACGTGAAGTCTCTCCCAACCGCGAGCTGCTCCTCATCCAAATGACCCAAAACGACCTAACCCGGTTACAAAATAAAGAACCCAAAAGTAATAAAATAGTCCAAAGTAAGAAATATATTAGAAATTATTTTGACAATTACCTTAATCATTTTAAATTTGCTAATATTTGCTAAACAAATGTTATTTTTTTTGCTAGTATGAAATTATTATCAAATATGTATAAAAAGTGTAAAAATAAATATTATGAAAATAATAATATTTATTCCAACAATATATAGCAATGTTAAAAAACAAATCACACAATGTTTAAATGTACTATTTATGTTTAAATAAAATATCCCTTTTTCAAAGAAACTTAAATGTAAAACATGTAAGTGTTTAAAAAATTATTATTAATATTATTAATATTATTAATAATTTTTATTTTATTTACTATATAATATGTAATAGTATAAATAAATAATATTACATATTAAATATAACCCTTTTATTTCATCTTCTTCTTCTGTTAATTTTATTGTAATTGTATTTGGAAATTATTATCAGAAAAATAAATGTTTCATAAAAGAGAATTAATTATGATTTACATTGTTATCTCAGCTAAAAATGAAAAACATAATAAAAATGTTGTGACAAACATCTTAGACATTTTCTATTTTGTTATTACTATAATCTCACAATAATATTATTTGCAAAATCCTATTAGGTACATTAACTTGAAGTAGCTGCTGGACACTAATTATTTAATAATGACTATTCCAACTCCAATCTACATTAAATTGAAGTAGGTGCAGGACACTAATTAATTATTAATTACTATTCCAACTCCAGTCTACATTAAATTGAAGTAGGTGCTGGACACTAATTATTTAATAATTACTATTCCAACTCCAGTCTACATTAAATTGAAGTAGGTGCTGGACACTAATTAATTAATAATTACTATTCCAACTCCAGTCTACATTAAATTGAAGTAGGTGCTGGACAGTAATTAATTATTAATTACTATTCCAACTCCAGTCTACATTAAATTGAAGTAGGTGCTGGACACTAATTAATTAATAATTACTATTCCAACTCCAGTCTACATTAAATTGAAGTAGGTAATGGACACTAATTATTTAATAATTACTATTCCAACTCCAGTCTACATTAAATTGAAGTAGGTGCTGGACACTAATTAATTAATAATTACTATTCCAACTCCAGTCTACATTAAATTGAAGTAGGTGCTGGACAGTAATTAAATAATTATTACTATTCCAACTCCAGCCTACATAAAATTGAAGTAGGTGCTGGACACTAATTATTTAATAATTACTATTCCTACTCCAGTCTACATAAAATTGAAGTAGGTGCTGGACACTAATTAATTAATAATTACTATTCCTACTCCAGTCTACATAAAATTAAAGTAGGTGCTGGACACTATTTAATTAATAATTACTATTCCTACTCCAGTCTGCATTAAATTGAAGTAGGTGCTGGACACTAATTTATTAATATTTACTATTCCTACTCCAGTCTACATAAAATAGAAGTAGGTGCTGGACACTAATTAATTATTAATTACTATTCCAACTCCAGTCTACATTAAATTGAAGTAGGTGCTGGACACTAATTATTTAATAATTACTATTCCTACTCCAGTCTACATAAAATTGAAGTAGGTGCTGGACACTAATTATTTAATCATTACTATTCCTACTCCAGTCTACATAAAATTGAAGTAGGTGCTGGACACTAATTAATTAATAATTACTATTCCTACTCCAGTCTACATAAAATTGAAGTAGGTGCTGGACACTATTTAAGTAATAATTACTATTCCTACTCCAGTCTACATAAAATAGAAGTAGGTGCTGGACACTAATTAATTATTAATTACTATTCCAACTCCAGTCTACATTAAATTGAAGTAGGTGCTGGACACTAATTAATTAATAATTACTATTTCAACTCCAGACTACATAAAATTGAAGTAGGTGCTGGACACTAATTAATTATTAATTACTATTCCAACTCGAGTCTACAATAAATTGAAGTAGGTGCTGGACACTAATCAATTAATAATTACTATTCCAACTTCAATCTACATTAAATTAGATATGTATATTTCATAATAATTTTATTTACAATTATAAAAATAATATATAATATTTTTTATAATTATTTCATAATTTATTAACATTCATTTTACTACACTCCCCACCCTTATCCCCTATTTACCCAATAACCCGCTCCTACAACAAAAAATGTTTTTTTAGTAAAATGTATTTTAATAAATATAATAAAAATATTTCTTACCTTTTTTATAATTTTTTTATTTTTTAAAAATATATTTTGAAACACTCCCCACCCTTATCCCCTATTAACCCAATAACCCGCTCCTATAACTAGATATGTTATTTTATTAATATTTATATAAATAAATAGTTTAAAATTAAATTAAAAAGTTTTTTTTACATTTTATATTTTTTTACTTATATTTTAATACACTCCCCACCCTTATCCCCTATTAACCCAACAACCCGCTCCTAAAACTATATATGTTTTTTCATTAATATTTATATTATTAAATATTATATAATTAATTATAAAAAAATCCATATTTTTTTATATATATTTTAAAACACTCCCCACCCTTATCCCCTATTAACCCAATAACCCGTCCTAAAACTAGATATGTTTTTATATTATTATATTTATTAATAAATCTAATAAATTGTATTATTAATTTTTTATTTTTTTTTAATGTTTTTTATATATTTTAAAACACTCCCCACCCTTATCCCCTATAAACCCAATAACCCACTCCTAAAGCTATATATGTTATTTATAAAATTAATTAATTAATTATATATATTTTTTTTAGTATTTAAATATTTTTGATTATTACTTTTTTCTAATGTCATTACATTTTTTTACTACTTTAACTTTTTTTCCCCACTACAAAACGATATTTTACATAGTCGATATTTTGTCTCACGATATTCTTAGTTTCGATATTTTGTTGTACTTACTGATTACGATATTTTTGTATTCGATATTTTTTTATTTCTATATTATCTACCTTCGATATAAAAACTTCGAAATGATGTCTTTTCGATATTATTTTTTCGATACTATGTCTGATTACCGAAGCCAAGAAGAGGGTTGACCAATCCCCATGCGTAAGGGAATTGTGCTGCTGGTGCTGGCATAGGCGGCGGCTTCATCAAGCACTCAGCGCTGTGCATACCTTGTCTGCCGCGCTGCAGACGCCAGGGGTGCACGGACGAACGGTTTCTGGACCTAACCAGTGGCACTCTGTGCGCATCCACGTCAGGAAAAGCAGAGGCTGTGGAATAAGTGAGCTAGGAGGCACCCAACTGTGGCTGAGGGGCCTACTCCGCTGCCCACGATCATGAAACCTAAGAACAGGAAGGAGGGAGAGATGGAGCCCGACGAAGCCCGAGGCGACGGGGACGATGAAGAGGGAACGGTGTCTGAACGTAGGTTGAATAAAAGACTGGATAAAATACTGGAAGCTATAACGGCAACAAAAGAATCCCTGCATCATAACATCACCCAAGTGGCGACGGGATTGGGGCTTCTGAGGGCAGACCACTCTAAGATGGCAGACAGGGTCAAAGGCAATGAATCGATCCTCCAAGAGTTGAAACCTGCGGTGGTGACTGTTGAACACAAACTAGAAGACGCGTTGCAGCGTCTGGTGTCCCTAGAGAAGAGGGCCGAAGATTCCGAAAGCCGTAATCGGCGGAATAACGCACGGGTGGTGGGCCTGCCGGAAAAAATAGAAGGAACGGACATGATCACCTATCTGGAGAACTGGTTTCGGACGCAGGTGGCCCCGGAGGGCCTTTCTTCATTTTTCACGCTTGAAAGAGCGCATAGGGTTCCCGCCAAGCCGCCATTACCGGGCCGCCCTCCCCGACCTGTGTTGGCCAGAGTCCTTCACTATAAGGATAGGGACCTGTTGATTCAAAATGCACGATCGGTAGGACCTTTTAAGGTGGAGAACGGTTCGGTTACAATTTTCCCGGGCTACTCTCTGGAGGTACAGAGGCGCAGGGCATCATATCTGATGGTCAAGAAAGAACTTAGAGACGAGGGGATCCAATACTCGCTGCTCTTTCCAGCCAAACTGAGGGTGATTCTGGATGATACAACGCAGTTCTTCTTAACACCTGAGGAGGCCTGGTCTTGGCTTGAATCGTACCGGGCTGGCACTGACCGTGAAGGTAGAGGAGACCGAGGACAACCTAAGCCACTGTGGATGCGCCAATCACAGCATATCCGCAAGAGGAACAAAACCCAACGGGCCTTGCAGCTCACGCAACTGGCAGCTGATAAGCAGGGAGCTCTGGCGGCGGCGATCACGGGATCGCAGAAGGAGGACTCGAACAGGGGCTCGGACTCCGATGAAGATAAAAGGCAATCAGGGACTGAACTTTTGGATGCGGACAGCAACAAGGGCCCGGAGGTGACACCGAGGACAGCGGATGATTTGTAGGTGGCAGGACTCGTCGAGGGGGTCGCCAGCGGCGGACTGAATATGGCGGGGTCGGAGCGTATGGTAACACATTTGAACATTACGGCTGTGTCATAATGCAGTAGGGGATTGTGGGGCTGGGGCTGGGCCCAGGGCTGCCATCTGTCGGGGCTAGACCACCTTCCTGTTGCCCTTAAGGCAACCTGTGGTGACTACTGCAGGATAGCATTGTGTGATTTGTTATGGTAGTTTGGATGGGGTCTAATATGTTATTGGGTCCTGTTCTGGGGGGGGGGGGGTCCTGTCATGGGGGGTGAGCTGAGGGGGGGGTGTTTTTTGGGTGTTGAGTTCTTGGGGGTTGGCAATAGTGTGGGCCCGGCTGCTGAGATGGGGGCGGGAAAGCGAAGCTGCAGTGATGGGGACATTACGTGATTTGAAATGTATCACTTGGAATGTGAGAGGCTTACATACTATGATTAGACGACATAAAGTGCATGCTTATTTATTGCGGAGAGGGGTGCACATAGCTCTATTGCAGAACACACATCTCACCAAGGCAGAAGGTCAGGCATTGCAACGGAGGTGGAGGGGCCAGGTCTTCAGTACAGCTTACTCTGCGTTTGCTAGGAGGGTACTCATTTGGGTGCGGGCAGGAGTCCCATTTCAGGTCACTAGGCAGGTGCTAAATCAAGAGGGCAGGTATGTAGCTGTGGAAGGTAGACTATATGGCAGGGAAGTTGTGTTGTGCAGTATCTATGCCCGAAAACTGAACATGCTCGTTTTCTAGCTAGTTTGTTGGGTGCGCTGGCGCCCTTTCTGGCTGGCCCGGTCATTGTAGGAGGGGATTTTAATGCTATATCAGATGTGGACATGGATAGGTGGCATCCTCCTCTGGCGGCAACATCGGTTAGGAGCTTGGCTAAAACCAGGTCAGACTGGCAGAAACACTGGGGACTCATTGATGTGTGGCGTGCTCAACATCCTCATGATAGGGATTATTCATTCTTTTCATCTGTGCATGAACTACACGTACGCATTGACGCTATCCTGTGCTACCCCCAGATGGCCCCTATGGCGACGCACACTGAATACCTTGCTAGAAATATCTCCGACCACAACCCGCTATTGATGTCACTTAATTGGCTGAGGGTGAGCACAGCGATCCCAACATGGCGTCTGTGCCCTGAGACACTGGAAGATCAGGTGTTTCGGACGGAGGTGGGAGAAGGTATTGACAACTACTTCCGGGAGAACTGGGGTACGGCAATCTCAAGAGCATTGGAGTGGGATGCTTTCAAGGTGGTTATCAGAGGGCTGTGCATCACCAAGTACTCGGGAGCTAGGAAGTCAGTGGTGGATGATGTAGCAAGGGCGGACAGGGCTTTGAGAGATTTGGAGCGGCGGAGGCCGGAGTTGCCGTCCCCGCTGGAACAATTGCTGAAGGCCAAAGAGAAGGTAGCGGCCGAAACTGAACGGCTGCGATGCTTCGACCAAAGAGTGTATCTGGCGAAGGTTCATGCGGAGGGAGATAAGATTGGCACGTTGTTGGCCAAGCTGGCTGACCCGGTGCAGCGGAGTGGACCAGTTATGCAGATAGCGCTGGCTGATGGCACTCTGACCCACTCCCAGGATATGGTGTTATCTCGCTTTGCCACTTATTACGAAGCACTGTATAACAGTAGCAGTGAGGAGGTAGAGGGGGACATAGAGGAGTACCTAGAGGGAACACCCTTGCCACGGTTAGAGGAAGATGATGCTGACATGTTGGGACAGGATATCACACTAGCTGAAGTATGTGGGGCGATTAAAAATATGGCCTGGAACAAGACGCCGGGACCTGATGGGCTGCCTATCGAATTCTACGCTCAATACGTTGATAAACTGGCACCTGCCTTATTGGAGGTATATCAGAAGGCAGAGACGGAGGGTCGCCTGCCAGGTTCGATGCGTGAGGCCTTGATAATCCCTCTCCTGAAGCCGGGGCGCTCAGAGCTGGACGTGGCCTCATATCGGCCTTTATCCATGCTGTTGGTGGATTACAAAATCCTAAATCGCATACTGGCGACCCGGCTACTGCCGCACATGACTTCGCTGGTTCACAAGGACCAAGCGGGTTTTATTCCCACTAGATGCACGGCTACGAATATTCGCCGCTTTCTTAGAATTATGGCAGACAATCAGAACGATGAGAGCTCTGCGGCAGTGCTATCTGTGGACATAGAGAAGGCGTTTGACAATCTGGAATGGGCCTTCCTCTGCAGAGTTCTGGACCGATTCGGACTGGGTGAAAGATTTGTGAAGTGGACAAAGGTGTTGTACACTTCGGCCGCAGCTAGGGTGAAACTGGGTGAGGTGATATTTGGCCAATATCCAATCATGAGAGGCACAGGGGTGCTCGCTGTCGCCACTGTTGTTTGCATTGGCGATCGAACCTTTGGCGGCACAGGCGTGGTTGGGGCGGTTATACAGGGGATTGCTACACCGGGGTAGCCCGCACTACATCTCTCTGTATGCGGACGATCTGCTCCTCTTTCTCCGGGAGGCCGATGTGGATATACGAGGGGCGACTGCTATGCTATCCAGCTTTGGGAAGGTTTCCGGTCTTCAGGTGAACTGGACCAAAACATGCCTCTTCCCGACGCGACGGAATCTACCACCACCTGCTGCGCTGGGAAACGTTAAGTGGGAACTGGCGTGCATTACCTACCTGGGGGTCCGGATTTATCACACAGACCAAGATTTGCTGGAGGGTAACATAGGCCGGTGTGTTAGAGCTCTGAAGAGCTGTATGGAGTTCTGGGCGACGCTTCCTCTGTCAGTAATGGGCAGAGTGGCATTGCTTAAGATGGTGGCACTCCCCAGGCTCTTACATTATTTCCGTACACTGCCGATCTGGCTCGCGCCGAGAATCTTTAAGGAACTGAGATCGTTGATGGTGGGTTTCATATGGGGTAGCGGTAGACAGTTAGTGGTCCTGGCGACGCTGATGAGACCTAGATCGGAAGGTGGCCTGGCGGTGCCGGATTTTGAACTCTATTATCTGGCGGCCCAATTGCAGGTTTTAACACAGAATATAGCACGTGAATATCGGGGCCCGGAAAGTAGCTGGGGAACAGGAATCCCACGTCATGTACAAGCCTATATAGTTCTGCAACAAAAGCTCGACCTGCGAGATCTGACAGGGGAAGAACGGACCCTGAGACTTTGCTGGAACAGGACGCAGCAAAAAGCAGGGACTCCTCACCCATATGCTCCGGAGATCCCACTGGGCATGCTGACGGCGCTGCCACATGGGATTGGAACCCGCTGGCAAATTGGGAACAGATGGGTGTCCAGGTGGTGGGAGACCTGTATATAAACCAGGAGCTGGTGCCCTTCACGGTGCTGCAAGAAATGTATGGGCTCCCAGAGGGGGACTTCTTGATTCACGCTGCGGTCACAACTGCAATTCAAAAGCACTGGAATATGGGGAAAGTGGAGCCGGTGGTAACCCTTGCCTGTCAGTATACGGTGATGGCGGCGGGTACGGTCTAGGCAGTGACGTGCCTACATTCCAGGCTGCTCCGGGAGGGCATGCGCCTATTAGATGCACTTAAAGCGAAATGGGAAGAAAGCATTGATCGGCAGATACCGGAGACCACTTGGGAACAAATCCTTAAACGGGCATGGAAGGGCACTAGAAATGCTCAACTCCAACTAATTCAATATTTTGTGTTGCATAGGGCCTATTTAACACCGGGGAAGATCCGGAAGTACTTCCAGGTCCAGAGAACGGCGTGCCCGAGATGTCGGGAAGAGGATGTTGAGCTAGAACACATGCTATGGCTTTGTCCACGCATGGAAGGCTACTGGGAGGGAGTGGGGGAACTTTTGAACGCGGTCATAGACAGACAATTAGATTATGACATGACCACCTGCTTGCTGCACTGGTTTCCGCACACGGCCAAGACCAAGGTAACTAGCAAATTCATCGATTTAGGGCTTTTTCTGGCTAAACGCGAAATTACCTGGCACTGGAAGGCGACAGAGGGCCCGTCATTTGGACGGTGGAGGAGGGAATTCTGCAAGTGGGCAAGCTGCGAGAGTGCGGTGAGGCTCCGGCAGGCTACCCACTCAGGTAATGATAAAGCGCTGGAGGTAGCTCGATCATGGGAAGCCCTGGTACAATCCTTGAAGGACCAATAATTGACGGAAGAGGAGGAGTGAGTTTCACGTCCATGTGATTACTAAGTATAGCATGTAGTTTTGGTAGTCCATTGGTAACACTGTTGAAATACGTTAAGCAAATATGTGAGCACCCACACCGCCACTTTTGTAAGGGGGGAGGGGACTGAGAGGGAAAGGGGCGCTGATTACGGGAACAGGGGGATTCCTGCTGGCGGGGATTGGCTATGATGGCGGCTATATTTGCTGTTGAGCTGATTGCCGTATTTGTTGTGATACGTTTTCCGGGGACGAAGGATTGGAAACAGGTCACGGAAGCAGGGAACACTAGGAATAGATGGGGAGATCATTCAGTATTGCTCCAAGGGGTAGTTATAGTGTGTATGTTGGGATAAGGGGAGTAAAAGAAAAGCGGATGCAAGAATCCTTTGTTGGCCGGACATGGTTATGATTCTGTGAAACACACAAGCATATCACATTTTTTTGATTATTGCCGCCCGACCTGCGGGTTGTGGGCTGAATGGCTGTGTAATGCGAATTTTATTGTCTCCATCGATAACAAACGATGATTATATACTTGTTGACTGGCATCGATGTGTGTAAGGATATCTGCAATAAAAATATATTTTCACAAAAAAAACTAACTAGTCCGTATTGCAGGAAGAAAAAATTACGCTGCATCAGATTATAACACAGCTCTGCTGAAAATAATAACCTAATATCACTAATTGAGCATTATACCTGCTAAGGGATATTATAACATATGAAGGTGTAATGATTATCAGATGAGAATCAGTCTTACTGCTCTATATTCCATTTAGTTGCCCAAGTCGAAGGTAAGATTTCACTTGATCTATTGATGTATATCCTGTAAATTATAGATATATTCTATAAGGTTTCTTCCCTATTCCAATTTATATGCACAACTGTCTCAAAATATCTACTACAAAGCCATCCGCGCTGCACGAAAACAACACATAGCAGCACAACTATCAGCAGCAGGAAATAATGCAAGGATTTTGTATCAAGTTCTACAAACCTTCATTAAACCTGCCGCCTGTGAGACCATTGAGATAGCTTCTAAGGAACTCTGTGACAATATATCCCAATTTTTTGATAACAAGATCAAGGGTATATATGATAAAATAATAGCTACCAAAGATAAGAACATAGTGGACAACATGTCCCACCTAGCCACGGGAGTACAAATGGATATTACCCACCCTAATAAGATGACAGAATTCCCTCCTATAACAACAGAGGAGGTAATTACTTTGATCAACCAGACAAAGAGCGGGTGCCCCTCTGACATCATCCCGGCACGCATTATGCCATCCGTGGCTGATGTTTTGGCCACAGGAATCCAGCAGGTGATCAACTTGTCCCTGAGTACAGGGGAAGTCCCCTTAGATTGGAAACGGGCACTGGTAAAACCCCTCAGGAAAAATAACACCATCCCCTGGACTGAATTGACAAACTTAAGACCTATTTCACTCCTTCCATATTTTGGAAAACTGACGGAGAAGTTTGTCAATCGGCACTTATCAAACTTCATTGAGAGTGCAGGGGGGTTGGATCCCTCCCAGTCTGGGTTTAGACCTAGGCACAGCACTGAGACTGCCCTGTTGTCCGTCGTTGACAATCTTCGCATGCTCCAGGATGCGGGCTTTTCCGCTATCCTGGTGCTTTTAGATTTGTCAGCGGCGTTTGACACGGTGTCTCATGACATCATGACCTCCAGACTAATTGACATCGGCCTGGGAGGCAGAGTGCTGTCCTGGTTAAGGAGCTTTCTCACTAACCGTACCCAAAGTGTCACCATGGGGACGTATCGGTCAGAGGAGCTGGAGATCTCCAAGGGGGTGCCACAGGGCTCATGTTTGAGCCCCACTTTATTTAATATCTATGTGGCCCCCCTGGCGAACATCATGAGATCTCACGGCTTTATCCCAGTATCGTATGCCGTATCCTCTTTCCGTTTAAAACTCTGACATCTGAAGTGCAAAACTCCTTTGCCCGGGGTATGAAAGAAGTGGCCCATTGGATGGCCTCAAACTATCTACAATGCAACGTTTCCAAAACGGAGGTGATGCTCTTTGGGGAAGCCAAATGCCTGTGGACTCCTGACTGGTGGCCGCAAGATCTAGGCCCAGTCCCTGAACCCAAACAATGTGTGAAAAATCTTGGAGTAAAACTGGATCAGGAGCTTTCATTGAAACAACATGGAAACCAAGTGGTTGGCTCCTGTTTCCATGTCATTGGGCTTCTCCGTAGAGTGTTCCCCCTGCTCCCTGACACCACTAGAAAAACCTTGGTACAGGCGCTTGTGCTGAGCAGGCTTGATTACTGCAATGGATTGCTGTTAGCTGCCAACGAGGGGGTCATCTCCAGATTGCAGGTTGTACAAAACACTGCTGCACGCCTTGTCCTTAATGTTCCTGCACGCACTCCATCTAAACCTCTGTTAACTAAGCTTCACTGGCTCTCAGTGAAACAGAGAGTACTGTTTAAGACATGTTGTGTCATCCATAAGTGCCTTACAGGGAAAGGCCCTGAATACCTGACAAAAATATTCAATGCCTACGTTCCCTCCCGATCTCTTAGATCAGGAGATCAAGAACTCCTATGTGTTCCTAGGATTAAGAAGGCAAGGCAAGGGGGTAGGGCCTTGTCAGTGGCTGGCCCGAGGCTGTGGAACATTCTCCCCAGAGAGATCAGACAATGTAGGGATCATCTTCCTTTTAGGAAGAAACTAAAAACTTTTTTCTTCCAATATTAGTTATATACCTCATTGTAATATTGTAATATCCATACTTTGCAGGACCTGCTCTGTTCAAAGATGACGCCAGAGGCGCGGAGATACTCCTTCGGGAGTCGATTCCCAGCGCGGTACAAATCTGTAATTAAATTAAAATTAAATTAAATTGCTAGTAATTCACGTAATATAAAACATAAATCTCAAAATGTCAGCGTTTGCATATTCCAATATATAAAGACTTGCACGGTATTCATTTATCCGAGCTATATTTATTTTGTGCAAATCTCGAGCTTCCATGCCATACCATTCTGAAAAAGTGAAGCCATTTACAATCCGTAAAGGCTACTACCTACTATGCACTTTATAAATATATGATAAGTCCCGCGAAATGGAGACAAACGTTACATCCACATATCCTCAATCATACCACGACACTGTGCTATTCCTGTCATACCGTGTGACTATAATCTCAAGCCAACAAGCTCATATAATCACTTACCAAGCATCGGAGAGTGCTCCTCATTGCATCGGAACGGCGTTCAGAGTAAGCGCCATCTTTGTTTCTCGGGCAGTATTTATATTAAAAGAAGGAAAAAAGAAGCCGCAAAACTATGTCTTCAATAGTATTTCTAAAAGGCACTGTGTTGCCGTTGTAGGTACAAAATCTATATTCCTATAAGAACCGATTATTGTACCAATCAAGAAATTTCATTCAACCGTTGACTTACAAACACATCTGACTTGATGAATAAAATCACTATAAAAGAAGATTAACTGGACTTCTTTATACTCGGAGTAAATGTTGTGCTCAGGACATTCTAATTTTCATGGTTTACTGGTTCATATCAGGGGATACAAGTGGCTGTCCCTGTCCTTGGGAGCACACTGTGATTGTGGACTGTTTTTGATTTGGGGAGTGTAAATTTTGTCTTTTACGCAAGAAAGCTTTGCCACTTTTCTATTTTTCTGAGACAGATTGTAAGCCCAATGGCTCAATCCATCCCCCTTAAGCCAACATGTTTCTGCCCTTGTTCATTGCCTATACGGGTCAAGGACATTCATCAGGGCCAAGGATCCCTAATAGATTGGCCTATTCACCGTTAAAAATCCCTTTGTGAAACCAATTATAACAAGTTGAGTCCTACCTGGTTTGCAAATAATTACACCATACCTCTGGAGATACCAGCTACCCAATGTGGGAGGGGGCGATGTCCTCTGTAGTCACACATTAATCAAGAGGACCATCATGCCATAAGCCTTTATGTGATCCTCACCCAGTCACTGGTACCAGCATAGAACAAAGGCAGAAACATGTTGGAATGAAGAAGAGGGGGTGGATTGAATCATTGTGCTTACATTGCATCTCATAATTGTTTAAATAATCCCCCTCGCAGCACCCACACTTTGTTGTGGGTTTTTCAAATCACTTAATATCCCTGTGCCTAAATAAAATGTGTGAAATGTATTTATGTAATTCCCACTTGATTTACACAACCTAAGATCCCCCCCATGTAATATAAAGTGCTCCGTTGCTTTTTAGCCAGATTTGTGCTCTATAATACCAACACACTGGGAGAGGTGTGGCTCCGCGGCCAGGGCGACTGACGGTGGACTCTGGGGATTACAGTTCAATCCCAAGCGGCAGATTAGCCCAGCACCATGGGACTCTGGGCAATAGCTTGCTTAATCTTCCTGAAGGCCCCTAGCGCCTAGAGACCCTTACGGGTGATTGTTCGCGCTTTACAAATGTGGATTATTATTATTATATTAACACATAGATACAACATAGGGCGCATGAGAGGCGCATGACAGGCAGCCACTTGTCAGCCAGGGTCTGTATTCTACTGGCTTTGCATCATTAAGATATTTTGTTGGGTTACGTAGCCAATGCAATGAACTACCCCATGATTTAATACATGTTACTGATTGAAAGGGCAGCTCGAGCTTGCATCAAATAACTCCTATAAACCAAGTACCCGCCACCTCTTGAGCGCCTGTGCATGCCACCACCAGACCATCCTGGAGCCTATGTGCAGTGGGGGCAGATTGGAGGAATGTGGCATTGGCGGGATGAGGGGCAAGGGTTGAGGTGTTGACATATAGTGAGTGTGCCCTGTGCTACCGAACTACAGGAAAGTGGCGCCAGAGGAGTGAGGGAGAGCTGAAGTGGCATGGTGTCAACAAAGGCAGGCTGAGTGCAGCAGGCTTGAGCATGGCAAACAAGGTGAGTGCACACTAGAATAGGCCACTGGAGGAATGGAGCTCCAGCAGGGTGGTTGGAAGGGCATTGGAACCACCAGGAGGGGGCACTGCCTTATTGTGCACAGTGAATATAGAAAAAAATAACTTCCCTCAACACAAATCAAACATTTTTTTGACGCTACCATGTGTTAGTGAACAGCGAAGACGGGCAAGGAATTGACTTGTCTAAATCCACTATTACTTACAGGCAGCAACATGCATATCATACAGTGAATGGATCCAGAATATACTGGCAATGAAGCTTGAAGAAGGCGGAGGGATAACCTTGGGGCAGTGCAGGAAATGTCAGCCTATCAAGCATCAACTTCCTCAGTGGATGAAGTATCAATCAATCAATCAGGAGTTTGTTAAAGCGCGACTACTCATCCGCAGCTTTCTTGAAATTCACTTGATCATTTTTAATTCAAATGTGAGTCCAAAAGGCGGGCACGTGACAAGGATCCTGGTTAGATATGTCGTAAGTTTGCAAAGTGCATTATAACCAAGGATTCCCTATGCTAAGTCAGCCGCGCATTACTGATACATTAATGTGATGATTTGTGTCATTTATAATGCACGGCCACTTTGTTGTCTCCTAGCACCTTACTCGTCAGAAGGATGAATGGCTGAGTCAACCTTGCTGCACGCCAACCATTGGCTTCCAGTTGTCTGCAGAGCATTCCAGGTGGCACAGGACTCCCTAAATTATTACATTGTGTATGGGACTTAATACTTCCAATGTTACCACCGCTCCACTTCAGTGCTACTCATAGCTGAGCACCAGCAGCAGTCATTGGTGAGAGGGAGCCCATGGAAGGCCAATGCACACAAGTCCCTCCACAACCTGGGCCCCAAGTACCTCAACGACCGCCTGACCTTACACACGCCCACCCGCCAGCTACGTTCCGCTAGCCTCGCCCTCGCCACCGTACCACGAATCCGAAGAGCCACCGCCGGAGGTAGATCCTTCTCCTACCTGGCGGCCAAGACATGGAACTCCCTCCCCATCCACCTTCGGCTGACCCAGGACCACCTCGCCTTCAGGAGACAACTCAAGACCTGGCTGTTCGAGCAGTAGCGGCCCCCCTCCCCCAAGCGCCTTGAGACCCTTCCGGGTGAGTAGCGCGCTATACAAGTGCTAAGATTGATTGATTGATTGAATGCAAGAAACCACTATGACCGACATTTCCTTCGCAATCACCTTTCAACAAAGTGCTTATAATCGGAAAGGTTCATCTAAACATTCATATAACATTTCATGGGACTGCGTCTGTTACCATCATAGATCAGACACCACTTAGATGTCTCAGTGCTCTTCTTCTCAGAAAGTTCATGTTTTACGGTTACCTTTGACCTATTTTCTTAATAATACTGAGAATTGTTCGTCATCTATGGATTTACATGGTCACAAAATGTCCAAACTCCATGAATGTTTATCTCTATTCCTTATTTTTGCAGGTTATTACTGTCTAATGTTACCACAGATCTATTTTTTATCGTAATATATCTAGGCTATTCCTAAGAATTTACAATGTATGAGGAAAGTTCTCTTATATTTATACAAGTAATGTTTCTATTATATATCCCCCCGCCCTTCCACTCCCTGGAAATCGTAAAAGGCTTTCGCTGTTCATGTTGATTTTTTTTTCATTATAACTGATGGATGCAGTATTATATCTCGTTCACTTGTCTATGTTTATACTGTTATCTAAATTAAGTATTTTTAAGCTTAAAACAAGAAACTACTATGAACTGTAAACGCTCGCATGGAGCAGGAAATATAACATAATATTAATATTTGTAAACACACTGGTATCTTGGCGCTGAAATAACAGCTATTTAAGAATACTCAACTCGTTTGTGCTCATGTTATCCACCGCGGAAGGATGAGAAGGGGAGTTCACTCGTTGGGTTTCGAATCTGTGACCCTGAGGTCATGCAGAGAAACTTGCAGTTGATGCGTTAGCCCACTGAGACACCCGACCTGTATATGCACAGTAAAATTAGAAGACAAAACTAGCTCCGGCAGCTGAGACAGAACAATTAAACCACAGGCAGAAGCACAGAGACAAGTGGAGTCTGAATGTGATGAGACCGGATTCCCCTGGGAGAGAGGTCCTGTTTGTGTTCAGCCCTCAGCCCTCAACTAACAGCGCCAGCGAGATGTTAAAAATGACATGTCAGCAACTGCTTGAAGTATTTTGAAGGTCCCTCAAAGGACCTGCAAGCGACACAAACAAGCATTGGCAAAGCCAATAGGTCTCGTCTTTGGGACCTGTTAGCTTTGCCAATGGGTTTAGCCACGCGGCACCGCATCACGGGTGCTGTACCTGTGGCTAAAGAATTTTAAAAACAGACGGTTTAACGCAGCCGGCACGGTCGTTTTGTAGGCGCTTGCCCAGCAATGTAGAAACTAATGACGGCGCATGCGCTGCTTAAGGCAGGACCTAAAAACGCACATATTACAGGTGGTTAGTTAATAAGGGACGGTAATATCACACACAGTTAGACGGATGATCTTGCTTTTTGTTGAGCAAGTCTGCTGTGGAACATCTGGAATGTGCATATCATGTAAAGGCGATATTATGATGAGAGTAACACTACATTTGTTGACACGTGCATTTCCCTGGTAGTGTGGGAGGCCAGCGCCCTCTTACTGTGCCTGATGAAAAGCACCCCCTCCCCTCCCACGCACATCCCTGACAGGCCGCAGACGCCGAGATCCCAGCGCGAGCAGCAGGAAAGCCTCTCACCCCCGCGCGAGGTCAGGGGCCTCCATGAAAGATTAGCGTTCACTCCCTGCGGTATTTTTGGAATATCACGACACTTTGTAGTGCTTTGTTTGGTGCCAAAACACGAGATCACTGGGGGATAATGAGGGGCTTGCTTTCTGGCGGGGCGGGCCGGGGGCTGCTTTCATCTCACTTTGAAGCCCCACCTCAGTAGTGAATCGTGTCCCGCCAGCAGACGCACCACAGACGCCCCCACCCTTCCTCCGGGCCTTTGAATTTCAAGCGCCCCTCCCCAGCCCTGCTCCTCTTTCACGGGTGTCTGTCTGTCTGCTGTGAGTGATTTACACATGAGTACAGTGACGTTTGTCGGGCTGGAGCAGGCTTCCTTCCATTGTCTCAGCATTGTGAAAACACAGGCCTGCATCTTCGTTCAAGGCCGATGGGGAATGTAATAAACCTCAAACCGGCCTCCTGTCTCGCTGCAGCTGATGACAATCTTGGGTTAGACAGAGATATTTCTATGCCTCGCCAACTGGCCTGATAGCAGGCAGGGATAGTAGATGAAAGCTGCAGGTTTGAATGAACTGCTATCACCCATCAATAAATAATGAGCAAGGTCTCCGGTGCACGCTGCTGTGTATCTTTATTTATTTATTTGCAGTTGTATATAGCGAGAAATCGACCCGAAAGTATTACAGCGATTTACATGAGCACAATTGCATTAGCCTTCTTCCTCCTCTCAGTGTTTAATTTGAGCCAGTGGTTTCCCGTGCTGAGACCAGCACTCTATTCTCAACCCTGTTATAATTACAGTCTGCCAAATGGTGGCGCTGTCTGTCAAATTTAGAGATAAGCAGGTGGCGTTTAGTAATTCAATATACATTAAGAATCAATAATATCTGCCACCAATGCTTGCTTTTCCTATAGCTTTAGGTGGACTGCAGAGGTTGGAATTGTGACAGGTGTAGCAGTGTGATGGTTAGTTATGTTGGTACTGTCATTGGCAGTGCTGGAAGGGGCACTGGATGTTTCAAGCTACAGGGGCCTCCAGAGAAGGGCCTGGGCACTCACAATTATTTTTTACAAATTAAGCACTGTCTAGCCCCTTCGGTGCTGCTGACGACTTTAGCTCGTCACGATTCCAGTAGGGAAGGTGTTGGTTCATTCCTTATGTTGGAGCGCCATCTAGAGCAAGTCCGGTAGATAATGTGTTTGCAATAGTAGCGCGCAATGCTTTCCAACGGGGCGACCAGATTGCCGGGCTTACCTGGAAGGCCTGAGGCCTGAGGTCCAGGGGAGGGCGGCCTCCCCATCCCGGGTGCTGTCCTTGGTCCTGCTGCGTGGCAGGGTGCCCGGGACGGGGTCCGGAGGGCCCAGGGAGGCTTTCCCTGCGCCGCCTGGCTTGGGAGCCCAGGCTGGGTCCAGGGGCCCGGCCGGGCCCCGGGTCGGGTGCCAGGGCCCTGGGCCCGGTCCACCGGCCTGCCGCACAGCCAAAGGACCAGGACGGGGTTCCGTCGTGCCCGGGAAGCCTCCCCTCGCTCGGCTGAGTTCAGCAGCTCCGGCCGGGGGCCCCTGAGGGCCCGGGGAGGGCGGCCTCCCCATCCCGGGCGCTGTCCTTGGTCCTGCTGCGTGCCCGGGACGGGGTCCGGATTGCCCTGGGAGGCTTCCCCTGCGCCTCCGGGCCTGGGAGCCCCGGCTGGGTCCAGGGGCCCGGACGGGCCCCGGGTCGGGTGCCACGGCCCTGGGCCCGGTCCCCCGGCCTGCCACACTGCCAAAGCTCCGGGACAGGGCTCCGTTGTGCCCGGGAAGCCTCCCCTCGCTCGGCCGAGTTCAGCAGCTCCGGCCGGGGCCCCTGAGGGCCCGGGGAGGGCGGCCTCCCCATCCCGGGCGCTGTCCTTGGTCCTGCTGCGTGGCAGGCTGCCCCGGGACGGGGTACGGAGGGCCCGGGGAGGCTTCCCCTGCGCCTCCAGGCCTGGGAGCCTCGGCTGGGTCCAGGGGCCCGGACGGGCCCCGGGTCGGGTGCCACGGACCTGGGCCCGGTCCCCCGGCCTGCCACACTGCCAAAGCTCCGGGACAGGGCTCCGTTGTGCCCGGGAAGCCTCCCCTCGCTCGGCCGAGTTCAGCAGCTCCGGCCGGGGCCCCTGAGGGCCCGGGGAGGGCGGCCTCCCCATCCCGGGCGCTGTCCTTGGTCCTGCTGCGTGGCAGGCTGCCCCGGGACGGGGTACGGAGGGCCCGGGGAGGCTTCCCCTGCGCCTCCGGGCCTGGGAGCCTCGGCTGGGTCCAGGGGCCCGGACGGGCCCCGGGTCGGGTGCCACGGACCTGGGCCCGGTCCCCCGGCCTGCCACACTGCCAAAGCTCCGGGACAGGGCTCCGTTGTGCCCGGGAAGCCTCCCCTCGCTCGGCCGAGTTCAGCAGCTCCGGCCGGGGCCCCTGAGGGCCCGGGGAGGGCGGCCTCCCCATCCCGGGCGCTGTCCTTGGTCCTGCTGCGTGGCAGGCTGCCCCGGGACGGGGTCCGGAGGGCCCGGGGAGGCTTCCCCTGTGCCTCCGGGCCTGGGAGCCCCGGCTGGGTCCGGGGGCCCGGCCGGGCCCCAGGTCGGGTGCCACGGCCCCGGGCCTTTGGTCCCCACG